>NC_141549.1:7246500-7597000 GCF_021556685.1 Rattus norvegicus | reverse complement strand
TGTCTCAGGACAGCGAACAACTCTGCATAATTTTTTTATGTCTTAAAACTTTCTAAGGGACCTGGAAAATAGAGCTTTTTAGATAAAATATTAAATAAACACCTTATCTGTATCCCTGGGGTCATAAATCCAGATTAGTTTTGCTGTGAGTATTCCAGGTCATTTCCCTACATCTACTATTCAACCTCCCTTTGACTAATTTAAGTGACCTTCAAACAATCAAACCTTAACTTTCAGTAGTTGTTTTTCTTCTGTGGAAAAATAAAGGAATAAAATTTTGTTTTCTCTGTGTAACAGCCCTGGCTGTCTTGGAACTCACTCTGTAGACCAGGCTGGTCTCGAACTCAAGAGATCCACCTGCCTTTGTCTCCTGAGTGCCACCATGACCCCGCAAGATATAAAATTTTTGTTTCAAATTAAACCCCATTCCAAGTTGCATGAATACTACCAGCTACTTTAGAAAATATAACCAACTGGAGGGGGTGTGGATAAAATCTAGTATAAGAAAAAAGATTTAAGTCCATTAATCTTTGTAATTTACTGCAAGTGTAAACAGCATGATGTCCTGTTTCGGGATGTAGGCAAATGTTCTTCAGAATAAGAGCTTGATCCCTACTAAAGCGTTTCATGACCCTCAGAGAATGCAAAGCCTTACACAAGTGTACACACCACACACACACACACACACACACACACACACACACACAGACATTCAAGTAAAACGATTTATCATGAATTATAAGTTTTTCAACTATTATAAAATGTAAGATCTCTCAAAACTTGTTTGCATTTTTTTTTCTTTTTTTCGGAGCTGGGGACCGAACCCAGGGCCTTGCACTTGCTAGGCAAGTGCTCTACCGCTGAGCTAAATCCCCAACCCCTATTGTTTGCATTTTCTAAAGCAGTGGAATGAAAATATGAAGCCAATTTTAAAGAATAAGAACAAGAATACATAAATTCAGCAAAAAGTATACAAAGATAGAAATTTTAAAAAGACAACATATTCTTTCTTTTACCCATACTAACAAATATTGACAAATTATTGAAATGAATATGTAGGAAACCACGTATTTGGTTTACTAAAATTGAAACTAAACATCTAGAAAAATTATTTATCTTACATAGAAAAAAAGATTTTGGTGAAACTAGTCTATTGACAAATTACACGCCTACAGATGAGCTGTCCAGACATAGGTAATGTGTCTTAGAACTGTCCTGCTTACTAAGCATTCACTAAGCATTATGCTGGAACCTATGAGATAAATAAGAAGCTATGTAGTCCTAGGACTGGAGACGTAGCCTGCAGTGAAACAGTACTTGTCCGGCCATGTCCAAGGATCTGGGTTTGATGGCCACTGCCACAAAGATAAATTCAAAAGTCTCTGGTCCCTGGCCTGAAAGGCCCTGCAGTCTGAGTGGGAGTCAAGTACATAAGCAGGGAGACTGTATGATTACTCATGAAGCTCTGCATGTGGACGCTATGCCTTCTCAGGAGTGGACTGGAGTAAACTCTGAGCACAGAGGAGCCAATGTGGGTTTACAATCGGAAGCAGCATCCAGTCCTGAGTTGGTGGACAGGCTGAGGGGACACAGAATACTGACGGGGTGAACGACTGCTGGAGAGGACTGTAAACAGCCTCCCATTGCTCCTGCAGTGTAGAGGACATCGCACTGGGGGTTATAGAGAATGATGGGCTAGTCTGGGAAGGATTCATTTAGCAACTTAGACCAGTGTTTTGTTAAGAAAACTTAGGTGGGGGTTGGGGATTTAGCTCAGTGGTAGAACGCTTGCCTAGCAAGCGCAAGGCCCTGGGTTCGGTTCCCAGCTCCAAAAAAAAAGAAAAAAGAAAAAAAAAAAAAAAGAAAACTCAGGTGAAGTTTTAGTCTCAAGAATACACTGAAAGAACGTAAAATTAACAGCAAAGAGCTTGACCAGATATCTACTGAGAAACTTTTAGGGCCTTAAATAGGGCTGTGGTAGAATACAGAAAAGAGGAGAAACCTAGTAATTTCAGAAATGAAATGGATAGCATTTGAGAAATGAAAAACTAAGTACATGTCCATCATTGTAATATTTCTATGACTGCAGATGGGGTTTGAGATTTTTACTGGAATCAGGTAGATAACTGAAATAAAAATATGCAATCTGTCACACTTATCTACTACTCGATAATACTTGTGAAAATATGCCACATGATGCTATTGTCCGCTCTTTGACAAAAAGACCAAAGACAGTCATTACTTGAAAGGTGAACATAAACATACACTGTTAAAGCAAGAGCTTAAAAAAGAAAAAGACCTACAGCTGCTAGTACTTACAAAAGTTCTCAATAAAGGGCTCTGTGACAGGTGAGGAACATACTCCAGTACACAAGCGCAGGCACATGAGTGTTTCATTTCCCAAGTTTCTTACTTTAAAGGTACTTGTTCAGATTACTAAGTTTCTGCATTGTGACTTGATGAAAAGAGAAATGATAACACTCCTTACAAAGGTTTTGTTGTTGCCATTCAACATAGCATAATTTACACATTGCATAACGAGCTCTTGGAGCACTGCGATACAATATTCCCTGATCTCCTGGGGAGATGTGGCATGGGTAGAGGGCAATTAATAGTGCGAGAAGCCTTTATAGTAGTCTTTTAATGTACCAGGGCCCCATATTTCAGCTATAATACACTGCAGGCAAATGGGGAGAATCTCGACCCTGACTGTGGGTGAATGACTTGTTGCTGAATTGTTCTGTGTGAGAGGCCAGCATCCCTGTGGTGTTAACCAGCACGAGCTCTGCGTAGTTCGGAGGGACAGTATGCCTTTCTCATCTTACCAAGCCTTTAATGTAGGAAAGAACCTCATAAAGAAGGAAATGCAGCAGAAGGCGATATTCACTTAGAATAATTTTTAAGTACACTGAAAAAATTCTTTTTCAAGAAAAATTATATGATTAATTAAAATTTTTTCAAATATAAAGAACAGACATGTGTGTGTTGTGTGTCGGTGTGTGTCTGTGTGTGTTGTGTTTGAGATAGGGCCCTGCTATAGCTCATGCAGATCTTGAACATGCTATGTTTTGAACTGGCAGCAATCCTCCTAAATACTGGGATTCCAGGCATGTACCAGCACACCCATCTGAAAAGTTATTTAAAACAAAACAGAAGTGGGCAGTGTAGAGCAGGTCCATAATCCTGGTACTCAGAAGGCAGAGGCAGGAGGATCTTAGGGTTAAGAGCACCTTGGATTAGAGTGAGTTCAAGATCAGTCTTAGCAACACTGTGAGAATCTGTCTTCTACAACCCAAAGTAAACAAACAAAACAGAGGATGCTTCTTTTCAGATGTTATTTAAAAACATCTGCAAATATGTCTACATGAAGGACTGTTCTAGAAAGAATACGACTTTTCAGTTACTTTGGAATGTATGTCACGATCTCATTAAGCTTCTGCCTCGGACTCTCCAACGTTAGGATTACAGGCATGTGAGTACACCATGCCTGGCTTCTTAACTGTTATTTCTTGAAGGTTTTGGGGAAAGGTGATGATAGTAACAACTTCACAGCAAAGATGAAGGAATAGACAGGATTATTTGCTTTTCAACAGGGAAAAGATAGTACAAATAGCTACATCATGTGTTTTGAAAGTGTTCTATATGGGAAGAAATCTGTTTTATCAATCAGTCTTAGATGTCTGCCTCCTACATCCAACAAGGCTTTTGGTGGCATAAAAACATCTCAAACTAGTCATGATTTAGGGCAAAAACAAGCCTTTAAAGAAAAAGAACAAAACTGCCTGCTGACAGCTTGTCAAGACCCTACCCTAGGAACTTCATCCTCTGTCAGTCCACAATCGCTGTCGGAACCAAGAGGACTGCTGCTGTCCAGACCTTGGGATTTTTCTGTCAAAAGCTTCTATGAGAGGCACATGAGCATACACAGGCAAACAGCAGCTGTCAAAGTGATCTGTTCTGCTTTTCTCTATACCTCTTTGCATTAAATCAATTCAGGAGACAAACAGGTTTTCAAATTTCCCTTACTGCTAGAAACCTGATAAGAGGAGTCTCAAATGTGCACATCCCTGTGATAGGAACCTACCTGGAGCATGCCTCGGCCGTTGCCTTCTATGGTACCCTCGTAAGTGACATGTAAGCGTGTCAGAGGTTTGTCACATCTACAATGTAGAAGGTATTTTCTTAGATAAGTAATGCACAAATAAATCTGAGAACACAAACAACTATGAAACAAACAAACAAACAAAGGAAAGCACCCCAATCTCAAGCCAGAAGTGAACGTTACTATTCCCTGCGTTGGCCTTCCCACTTTTCACTAAAGCATGTGGACAAGCATTAAAATGAGGCAGAACAGCATTCTCCCCTACATGGTATTAACAATTAAAAATTTCTCAAGATAGGAAAACGAAATGTTACTGCGCTTGAGCTTGCAATCTAATACCGAGGACCTGACGACTGCCTGCACTCTCACGAGTTTGATAACTAGTGCTTAAGCAGAGACGCCAGTGGGGTTTTGATCTATAGAATTTTTATATTAACACTGTTGACGGATAACCCCACTAAGCATAACTAAGTACTCAGCACAATTCTTTTTCTTTCATAAACTATAGTTACGGAGAGACTGGCCTGTTATATATCAGGTTAATAATTGCATGAACAACATTTGAAGATGACATTTTTTTCCTTAGTAGATTCCAACAGCTCCCTCAATTGCTTATTGAATAAAAAGGTTTAAGCTATATTATGTTAAGCTATGATAGAGATGAGACCCACACTGACTTAAATAGGATGTTTATAATGATTTTGGAGTAGATAGTGAACAAATACACCCACTCCCCCACCCACACTAACACACACCCACACTAATACAAACACACACTAACACCCACACTAACACCTACACCCACACTAACACCCACACACACACACTAATACACACACAAACACCCACACCTACGCTAACACCCCCCCACACACACTAACACACACACTAACACACACACTAACACCCACACACATACTAACACACACCCACATTAACACACACCCACACTAATACAAACACACTAACATCCACACCCACACTAACACCCACACCCACATACTAATACACACACACACTAATACACACACACACTAACACCCACACCCACATTAACACCCCCCACACACTAATACACACACACCCCCACACACACCCATACTAACACATGCCCACACTAATACACACAAACACTAACACCCACACACACACACACACTAACACACACTAATATACACACACACTAACACACAACCCCCACACACACAATCTAGAAGTACTTTATTTACTGCTGAGATTTACTAACATCCAAATTTTGAGCCCACAAATATTTGTGGCCAAACTCTAGCCTAATGGGCAGATAAGTTTAATGTTTAATTCTTTAATTTAAATAAATTCTTTAACTTAAATAAGTTTAATTGTTCAACACAACTTCTAAAACCTTTATTTGGATTAAATCATTTAATTATCAGAATAACTTCCACTTTATAGATAGAAAATAAAAATACACAAAGCATTTAATTGACTTACTTAAACAGTAAATGAAAAGCAGTAGAGATTTGAACCCGTGGCCTCTCATTCATTGAGACCATTAATAGCATATTGTGCTTTTAGAAAAGATTATATAATTTTTTGTATAAGTCTATAGGTTTTGTTGTATAATAGCATCTTTATTATATTTTTTATGCACGTGTGTGTGTGTGTGTGTGTGTGTGTGTGTGTGTGTGTGTGTGTGCCCAAGTACACAATATTTGTGTATAGGTCAGAGTGTAACTTATGGGGACTGTGTCTCTCGTTCACTCTTCTGGGTTCTGGGAATGGAACTAAACTAGGCTTTTTTTTAAACTTCCCTTTCATGGCCCTAGTTCCCCAGTCATTTCATTCAGAGGTAACACTGCCTTTATGGATTTAACTGAAAAGACAGAGACCTGATCTAGAAACTGTGAGCTGTCAATCAGGAAATACTACGGTTGGCACCATTTCTTCAACAGTGAGGTCGGCAACCATGTGCACCAGTCTCACTATAATTGGGAAATGGTTTGACAGACCCTTTAAGTCCCTAGTAGCTATCCACTTTAGTCTCTGAAAATACCCTGTGCTCCTGCCACAAGGATCAAAGACACAGACTACGGCTCTCTGTGGTTAATTAAGCCTGGGTAGGGTACCTGCTGACAATTAAAGGACTAACTGGAACATAGCAGACACAGATTCGGGAAAGGGCCAGCACAGTCCAGTACTCTTGGCAGTACTAACAATCCTTATGTCTCCTCCATCCTCCCTCTGTAAATGCACTTCCTGGTTCTATGGTGTCTGGGAGACTGAATTTAATTACATTCCCCAACTCACTCATGAAGCAGCTAAAAGGTACCAAGTTAGGTCTTGCCTATCTGAGTTAAAGGGACATTCAGTGTCACCCAGGGGCTGTTACTGTATTACTAGTGCCTGCATTCCCACCAGTCCCTTCTCTACAACAGTGCCCTTTACATTAGTGCCAGGCTAGTGGGCACTGTGACATATAGAGAAAAACCCAAGCACCAATAAAACAGACTGTATCCCTTGGCTCCTGTATCTCAGCAAAGCGCTCTGCTCTAGACTAGACAGGTGACCAGTAAAGTGTTTAGTTCTGGACACCACATTTTAAAAGAAACCAATGAAATCAAGGTATGTCAAAGGCGAAGTTATGATCCAAAACAAGTCAGTACAGACATGTGTCAATGTTAAAAGTAGAGATCAAGAAAGCACTTTTAAGGTTTGAGCAAAGGTCAAATGCTAAAGAACTTTACAAATAGGATTCACTAGCCGCATGCCGGGGGGGGGGGGGGGAAGACAGGGGAAGGGACACACAGAGACAGGTGACTGTGGTGGAAGGCAGTGTCAGATACTGAGCTAACAATGGGTTGCACAGAGTGAGAACAATGAATTTGCCATCAATAAGCCTTTCTGGTCTCCATCATTGAAAGGATGGCATCCTGACATCCTGGGGGTTCCTGGCCCTCTCACCTCTACCCGCCATGGCTCTCTATACATCTGTCCTGGCTTATGCCCTCTGTATGTTCACGTCGTTTTCTTCTACCCACTCCTCTCTACTAAGAATCATTTAAGTCATGCGCTCAGCCTTCTGAAGCTCTTCCTCCACCTCCTAAGTAACCACCTCTGATGAGCCAAGTATCACCTAAGCACACAGGTCCTTTCAGGTTAACTAGGAAGGAATCATTCTCCTCCAGCACACAGGTCCTTTCAGGTTAACTAGGGAGGAATCATTCTCCTCCAGCACACAGGTCCTTTCAGGTTAACTAGGGAGGAATCATTCTCCTCCAGCACACAGGTCCTTTCAGGTTAACTAGGGAGGAATCATTCTCCTCCAGCACACAGGTCCTTTCAGGTTAACTAGGGAGGAATCATTCTCCTCCAGCACCAACTATGAGCAAAAGTACAAACTATGAAGAAATATCTAAAATAAGAGACATTTCTTAACATGAGATATATACCTAAAATATAGACATAGTAAGTTTTATCATATCTTTTTCTGTATTTAAAAAGCTGGCCCATTTTCTTTAATCCAATGATTTGCTCTAGATTAGGAAATATATTTGCTATTTCATAGTATTAAAGATCTTACAAATGTGGATTGAATCAAACTGGCTATTATTCTGTTGAGAATTATCAGATAAGAAAAATGGGGGAAAAAACTGTGGTAAGTGAGGAATCCACAAAATCTGCCAATTGTGCACATGGGGGGTAAAAAAAAAAAATCAAACCTCAAAATTCCTGACATGCCAAAGCTCTGGAAGACAGTCCACTAGAATATAAACCTTTGCTGCCAAAGGTGCCGGGGGAGCGGGATGGCCCACGCAGCAGCGGCACCGGCACACCAAAAGCTCAATTCTAAACCGAGTGCACTTCAGAAGGTTCAACAATGTCAGAAGACTCTCATTAAAAGACACACATTAACAGTAAGAACCCGGACACATTATTTATGGGAGGAAACTCTTTGGGCAGCTAGAGACAGAAACCCATGTTCCTAAGAGCTATACAAGAGAATTCTCCCACAATCAAATAGACCTTATAGTTCTAAGGTTGATGGTTATTTTTATTATTACCTTTCCCATTCTGGAAAATCTTCAAGACTCTGTCTTGTAAACGTCACCAATCCAGTAGGTTCTACAGAAGCAATAAAAGAAAACACACACATACACACAAAGTATTAATTTTAACTTAAATATACTCAAACAAAGGAATATGACTAACCACACCTATAAAAGTAGGTAGAATCAGGCACAGTGGCGTATGTGTATGATCACAGACCTGGGGAAGAGGAGGCAGAAGGTCAAATTCATTCTTAGATGACGTTCATTCTGTGACATACAGAATCTGCAGCTGGTGAGCTCTGGATACAGAAGATCAGCTGTACATCAAGATGATGACTAAAAATCCTGCCTTTTAACATTAGGATCTCCTATAAAATAATAACCTCTCACAGAAGAGAACTACAGATAACAGTACAATAGTCTAACTTGACAGCTGGGAGTTTTTGGTGATGTTTCAAAAACTGAAAAGTTGGTTTAGTATAAATAATAAATTCAAGACTGAATTCCAGTTTATAGACTTCTTTTCAAAGAAAAAAATTAACCCTATACTCAAAAACTGGTTAACAGATCCACATTTATGTGCTTTATAGTGAAGTAAAATGTCTTAAGATTTAAAAACTAATTCCTGGGCATGTCATTTTAGAGCATGTCACTGGCTTACATATGTCAATAGCTCTGTTCAAATAAATAGTCACTGTGTTAATAAAAGTAATTAAGGGAACTACTTTTAAAATTAAAAAATTAAAAGAATTTAGGGAAAATATGTTTTAAATAAAAAATAGACTTAAAAGGATTAAAATTAAATGTAAGATAACAATTTTGGAGAAAAAAATCGGCTAGGTTTACTGTTTTTTGTTTGGTTGTTTTTTTCCCAGTGAAAAGCAAAAATATAAGTCATCTAGCCAGAAGCAATCTGTCTGCTTCAGACCAAGGAAGAACAAACTAAAAGGCCGATGCTGTGCCTGCTTCCTTCTGCAGGGGAAAGGCTCTTAAGCATAAGAAAGAGATGTCAGAAACTATTATGGTGATAGCGTGGAGTCCAGTGAAAGCTCAGCATAGACAACTCTGCATTTCCTTATTCCCGGTAACATACAGAACAACGCCATTTTACAGGGGGCAGTGGTATGAGAACCAGGACTTCTTGCTAACACAGATCTTAAAATAGCATTTAGATTTTTAAAGACAAATGCACAGAAAAACTAAGAGAAACTGATAAACACCACAGGCAAAGCAAGAGAGGGGAAAGGTATGGCTCTGTGATAAACAGAACACAACACCTTGAGAGCATGGCTGAGTTACCACGGTTTAAATAGTTAACCTATAAGATTCTTTATTTCTAAACTATATAAAAATTTAATTCAGGAGCTATTAATCTTATAGTCCTGAAGTCCTCATCATAAATATTAAACACACATGTTTAACAAGGCTGCGAAGCGAGCCCTGCTGGAATTATGCCTCATCTGTTCTAAAGCTATGTTTGGTTTTTTCATATATTACATTTCTGAAACTAACATACTATTTCACATTGGAGCTTCAAAGCATGGGTCTGGATAAAAACAGAACTTTCCCAAAAATGACTGGCACGTGCTTTTATATTCAACTTGAGGCATCACCGACTTGAGGTTGGGTTCAATCCTGTTGCAGGCCTTTGCAGATCACACAGGTAGCAGGATTCCAGACTTGGCACTTAAAACTTAGGTTCAAATTCTCAGAGATTCTCCCACCCCTCTCTCCAAGATTATAGCTGAGATGTGCAGGTTTGTACAGAGCCAGGCTGATTTCTCATTGATCCTTGTATGCTAGTTCTGTGGGCCAGCTCCTCTAACAGTCACCACTTCTGAGCGTCTTCTCCTTAAAGACACAGTCTGATAGCACTTCCTATCATAGACGGGTGTCCTATAGTTCAGTGCGTTATGGAACTTTAAATCGATTTCTGAAGTCTCTGTACAGGAGGCTACAGAATCTTTACTACAAGCCTTTCATCCCTTCCATGTTTTTGCCTTCAGCCGCTGGAGTCATATCATGATCTACAGTAACACCACTCTGTACTTCTGCAAAGAAGTAAATGAGTATGCAGGGCAGGAGGGGTAAAAACATTTTTATTTATATAAATTTATTTATGTATACATAATTTATTTCTTCACTCCAAGTTCCCAGGCTTATGATTTATACATTTCTAGAGGGTTTATATATTTCTAGTTAAACAAACAAAAGCTTTTAGATTTTTCCTTAAAATAAATGAAGTCAGGCCAGAGAGATGGCTCAGCTGTTAAAAGCACAGACTGCTCTTCCAGAGGTCCTGAGTTCAATTCCCAGCAATCAACCACATGGTGGCTTACAACCATCTGTAATGGGATCAGATGCCCTCTTCTAGTCTGTCTGAAGATAGCTACAGTGTACTCATATTAAATAAATAAATAAATAAATAAATAAATAAATCTTAAAATTAAAAAAACAAAAGTCTTAAAACTTAGAAAAACAAATTAGATTTTAGAAAAGAAATATATGATTTGATCCTCAGAATAGAAAAGTCAGCTTTCATTACTTACTTATATCTAAAACATGTTAGTAAAAATAATTAGTAGCTTGATATTACACTGAATCATATAATTGTAATTCTTGCAGTTAAAGGGGGTGGGGGGACAGAAGAACTCTGAGTTTAAGGCTAGCTTATGCTACACAATGAGATCCTACCTCAACAACCTGTGTGTGTGTGAACATGCACATATGTGTATATGTGCACATGTGTATATATGTATGTTTATGTATTTGTGTTTATGTGTATAAGCCAAAGAACATAAGGGTAGTCCTCAGGCACTGCCAACCTCGATTCATTCATCCATTCGTTCGCTCATTCATTCCTTCATTTGTTCATTTGTTTGTCTGTCTGTCCGTTTAAGACAGGGTTTCTCACTGGCCGTCTAGGTTAGGTTGGCCAGGGAACATAGGGAATAGCCTATCTCTGTCTCTGGGACACAGGGTTTACAAGTGCCTGCCATCACTATGGCTTTTTATCCACCTGGGCAATAGGGAAACAAGCTAAGGTCCTTGCCAGTCCTCTACAAACATCCCAGCCCGAAGGTCACATCTTAAGCAAATAATTGCAAATTCTAATTTAATTGTGGTTTTTTTTTTTTTTCTTTTTTTCGGAGCTGGGGACCAAACCCAGGGCCTTGCGCTTGCTAGGCAAGTGCTCTACCACTGAGCTAAATCCCCAACCCCTTAATTGTGTTTTTATAAGCTGGAATAAACCTGTATCTTCTTTAACATTTCAGTACAAGGTGCAAAACTAAGTAAGCTATAAACACTACTTTATTAAGAAAGAATATGGTTTTCCCTTAAATATCAAAATCTTTACCAGACTTCTTTTTAAAACTTTGACCAATATTTAGCAACATTGTACTTAAAGGGGTAAGTGATCTTAGAATGACTTCAAGATGTGATTTAAGGTAATCCCAAGCTGAAGGAGCAGAAAGGAAGAACGCTCATTTCGCTTGACCAGAATACACAGGAGTGACTCAGCAAGTGTCTGCTGCTGGTCAGGTAAACACAGTCCGCACGGGTGCCTGTCACTATCTCCAACTCCCCGGTACAGTAAACTGTCACTGTCAAGGAAGGCTGAGCAAGCAAGCATACTTCATAAGACATAACCCAGGTTATCTGATTTGAATTTTCACCATTGGCAAGAAAAATTATAGTCATGAGTGAAAGGAATTTACTTTTCTCTGTGACTCTTCGAAAGTAGCAGAAGAGTGTTTTCAGTTTCTCTGGTTTCCTTGATGAACGTCCTTCAAACAACCTGAAAGAGACCAAAAGAAAAGACCTTTGTAATTCACAAACACCAAGTTTCTGTTTTTAATCAAACACTAAAATTAAATTCCTGCAGAAGGAGAAGGCAGTCCTGGAACTGGAGAGCCAGAGCACCAGTGTGGATCGGAAGGGGATTCAGAAAAGCAGCTGACCTGGCTGTAAACAGGACCCTCCACACCCTGAGGAAGCACCTACTCCTCCAGGAACACAGCACCGTCTTGTCCCTGGTGTCCTCCAGGGCCACAGTTAACGTCTTTATGGAGAGCACTATTTATAATGCATAATACTGCTAAGCAGCTTTATAACCAAACAAACGGCATCTCAGAAATATCGTCTTTCTGCGTGTTTGTAATAAAGTAAAGGAAGTATGAGTCAAGTCACAGCCAGCTCTGACAAGACGAAGAGAATGAGTAATCTCTGGGAATTAAACAGATTCTGTTCTGGACTGGATGTTTCTGTCTTCCCAATACTCCTGTGTTGAATTCAAAACCCCCAACAAGCCTCTCTTTGGAAATAAGGCCTGTATGCAGCGGAAAAGGAGGAGCTAGATGAGAAGAGTCCAAATCCTACAGTCCTAGGGTCCTTTTAAGAAAAGACAGCAAGTGAGACAGGTAGAAGGCATGGTCTACAAGACATGAGGAACCCTAACCTCAAACTGAACCACCAGCACTTTGATGTGGGATGTCTAGCTTCCAAACTGTCAAAAAGTAAACACCTGTGCTGTTTGGATGTAGCACTCTGAGTTAACACAGATCTCTGCTTGGCAACAAAGCCCAAGCCTTCTCTGCTGCAGTGTCCAGCAACCCTGGTTTGCAAGGTTTAATTCTGTTTTCTATGTAATGGCATGGCACTGTTATTGTTAACACGTAATTCAATTTATCTGAAGGAAAGAAATGCAGGGCTGTAGAAGCATATGACCTGGGTAAGTAGTTCACTGTAAAATTCACACAAAAGCACACTTTGGGTCTAAGACCTAGCTTTCCAAGGCAGTTGAAAAGCATGTAAAGATTCAGTGGCTATAAATAATGGAGATTCTCTGCCCCCAGTCATGCTTTAGTAAGTGGTAAAAGGGGCACCGTTTTCCATGATGAGAAGAACAATCTTACGTAAGAGTGCAGAAAGGGGCAGTTCACAGAGAACCTAGAAAACAGAAAGGGAATGCAGCAAAGGGGTCTGAATTCAGAGTCAGTTTCTGGAGAGATGATTTGTATGATCATCGCCTAAAAGAAATGCCAGTACTGTACAGAATTTTAACCTAATGTATGCTCTACTTTAAAAAGTTTTACAGTATCTATAAGGTAACTTTTACTCAGTTCAGATTTGTTGTTCTAAAACACTTAACACAAATATGCTTATATCCAACTGGTAGCTAAAAAAGAGACGTAAAAGTAAGGGTTTCAGCTTGATCTCCTCTGTAATATGTTAATCAGAAGAGAATCTGTTTAAATAGAAATGGCAGGACAAATGAAGAAGTCACATGGCAGTTAAGTAAACATCCTATATCAATAACTATCTTGGTCTCTATGAAAAATCCCTCTCTAAAACTACTACTTAATAGAAAAAACAGAGTAGGAATAGAGAACAAGCACTGTCTTTTTTCCTTTGGGGACAAACAGATGCACTATACAATTCAACTAAGGGGGGAGGTCTTTAATATGACTACCACGGAAAAGGAAAAAAATGACCACTGCCCTTAATGAACAATTCCTCCAAAGGAAAAATGTCCCCTATATGGTCAGCTACTTGAAACATCACATAAAAGCCCTCATATTTCATACCCACAATCATAAATTATTAATCTTAGGAGCTCCCTGGGATAAGATGCTTATCCTGGCAACATGGAATTTTCTAAAACATGACATGGCTATCATTATCACTACAAATGAGTGAAGCATTTTACTTTACAAACTTTAGTCTTAAAGGTACAGAGGTGGCATGGCAGTGCATGGAAGTTCACCCCTAGCATTTAGGATTGCATGAAAATAAGAGTTCAAGGTTAACCTCAGCTAGTGAGTTCAAGGCTAGCCTGAGCTACATGACACTGTGTCAATCACCCAACCACCCAACCACCCAAGCACAATATTCCCAATTCTAAGTCTTAGTGATATAAACCAAACAGTTCCTGAATGTATATTTATTTACTATTCCAAGCCCAATTTCAAATTATTGTGTAACCAAATAAGCTTTTTGAGATTATTTTTTAATATAAATGTCAGTTTCTTTTTTAAAAAAAGTATTTTTCTGTGTGTGTACACATATACAACTGCACAAATGTCATGGTGCAAGTATAGGGGTCAGAGGACAACTTCTGCAAGCCAGTTCTTCCAGTCCAGCATGGCATCAGGGGATGGGATTCAGGTAGCAGGATTGTGTGACACGTACGTTTCCTGGTGAGCCATCCCTTTAGCCTAGCCTCACCATCATCATGGTCCTCCTCCTCCTTCATATGTAGCCTGCTGGCCTGGAACTTGCTTTGTAGACCAGACTGGCCTCAAACTCAGAGATCACCCACTCTGCCTCAGAGTGCGGAGATGAGAGGTGTGCACCATTATGTCCTGCATTTTTCATTTTCCTACAGAGGCTAGAAGGAAGTGTGCGTGTGCGTGTGCACGAGTGTGTGGAGGAGGAGGAGGAGGAGGAGAAGGAGGAGGAGGAGCAGTAGTAGTAGTAGTAATAGTAGTAGTAGTCATCAATCAGGAGAAATAGGATTAAAATCTTTGTGACACTCCTCCAGTTTGGCTCCACTAAGCATAGCCGCCCAAATAAAATGAATTATCCTATTTTTGTACCATGTAAAAATAGCAGAATTCATTGGAAATGGACATGAAAAATGCTACCATGAGAATGATAAACAATCTAAGGACAGAGCCTTGGGAGTAAGAAAAAGAAAGAGGGAGGACTGAGAAGAGCAGAGAGTGAAGAGTGAGGCTGAGGGACCTGGGCCTGGACACTGAGAGGACCTGAGAGAAACACAGAGAGACAGGTAGGGAGGCATCATCTAATTAAAACTTCCAACATCTTTTTCCTACTGTACATTTTTCAAAGTTCTGGGAATGTAGAGCTGACATGCATTTTTTAGAGAGCAACATGTATACAGATTTGTACATTAAGCCAGGCCATCATAGTCCTTGCTCATGTAGAGAAGACAGTGCACGCTTCAGTACATAATAATTACATATTACTTTAAAAGCCAACAGGAAAAAGCTAGTCAGACAATCTAACTTTTTCCTAAATAGAGCATCTTGCATTGTCTAGGGGAGAAATCAGTAAAGGGTCAGCTAGTTATTAATGTGTTTTTCCTTCCACACTTACAGAGAAACACGGTTAAATAAAATCTTCCCATGAGTGGAAATGCTAAGAAAACATTACTGGAATTAGATTGAAAACACACACACACACACACACACACACACCTCTCTATAAATCAAGACTCGACCCCACTGGTATATAGTACATCAAGTCCAAAGCACTATAACCACCTCCTGAAAACAGAAGCAAGTGCTAATGTGGATGGAACCAGAAAGCCCTCCTCTGTGAGGCCCTCTGCCATATGGCCCCAGCAGCATTTTCAATTCAGGGAAGAGGCAGATGCAAAAGCCTCCTGGGCTGCCCACTGCTGAGACCCACAATTTATCTCTGACCATCTAGTTTCCATGTGATTTCAGAAGCATCAATGCTAATCACATTGGAAGCCTTTATATAAACGTTCAGGCTGAGAAAGGCAAGCAGGGGAAAAGGTCAGAGGTATTTAACATAACTAAGCAGGCCTGGAAGAACACAACAATAAATAAAGAAGGAAGGCTTAGTCAATTTATTGACGTCAGCCTCCCCCTCATACTTTCACCATTTTTCATATTCACTCAAGTAGCTAGACATATCTCACTTGAGACTGAGACATCGTCTCCTCACCCCCTCTCCTGAACTGCAGATGTCGGAATTGTAAATAAAATCCAGCAAGGAAGGAAGAGGGGGGGAGGGAAAATAATACAGAATTGGTTTAACAAATGGCTTATTGTACTTAATCTTCTAGAAGTGTAGGGAAAGGGAACTTTGCCTTGCCTTTCATTTCTTCAGCATTCTCTGAGTACTCTGCGACATGGAAAGCACCAGGCCTGAGAAGACAGTGTTCAAGTTTCTATAGGTGAGTTATATGCTCTCCAAAACCTCATTCCTATGCAAACTTCCCTGCCTAGAAACTTCCACAGACAGAAGGACAGTGAGCCACAACAGCCACATCAGTGGTTAGGAACTCATTCCTGTCATTTGTTAGGTTAGGGTCATTTAAACGCATCAGCTCACAAGCAGAGGGAGGAACCTGGTGCTCAAGAGCATGATCCAATCAGCCTGTCAGGTCCCTGTAACCCTAGTGTGCTTACCACACAGTGAGGGATACAGTGGCTGCTCACTGTCTGTCTAGGCTACACAGACTAAACACCACCCTGTAAGCTCAACTGTTGTCAGAATTTGGAAACGCTCCTCATAATGGACACTAGTAGAACTAGAGTACATGACATAGCAAGGGTACCACCCTGTTTGCTGACCATGGGATTTTAAAGGAAATCCTCTTACAATGGTAACATGTTTTTGATTGCTAATGCTTCCTTTAGAGTTGATAGAACAGAGTTACTCTCATTCATGCCTTAGTGTTTGAGAGCCCTTAATATAACGAGAATTAGGGTGGCCTGAGAGTATTCTCATATTTAAATAATTTCATACTTTCATTTGCTTTAAAAACCTGGCAAGTGAAGCTGGGCAGTGGTGGGACATGTCTTTAGTCCCAAAACTCCGAGCCTGTCTATAGAGCTAGAGAAAGTCCTAGGACAGCCAGAGCTACATAGAGAAACCCTGTCTCAAAAATAAATAGATAAATGAAAACAAAAGACCAAAACCTCCAAAATCCTATAAATGTATTGAAATGTCTTAATTTTTTTAATTAAAAAATTGTATCAGCTGAATTCTAGAATTTTTCTCATCTCCAGAGAGAGAGAAGAATTTTGTAATTATAAAATACTTAACACAAGGCCTTTGGAATTAACATTATGACACTGTATAGAATTATGAGTATACTTCTCCACTGACACATAGAGCTTTTAGTCTCTAAATAAAAGGACTCGAGAAGCCTTAAATAATATTTGATTTGAGGGCTTGGAATAGATGATATGAACCTAGAACGTTATATGACTCTAAAGGGAAATAAAATGTGCAAAAAGATAGGGGAATTTTGTCAAAAGTATGAGCTTGTTTCTTAATTGGTTCCATAATCAAAAAATTATAAATAACAAAATGAATAACTGCTATTAAAAAATATAGGAGTTAAGAAACAGATATTCCTTACAATGAATGCTAGTTAACAAACAAAAAATAAAACAGAAAAATGACAACTAGCAAACACTGACAGAATAAATGCATAAAAGATTGACCAACAGATGCTAACGTTAGTATGGAAAAATATGAGGTCATTTGCAGTGTTTTACTTTTACTAATAAACACAGAAGGTAGTTGGGTTTTTTTGTTTTTGTTTTTTTTTTACAGTGGGAGAACCCAGGAGACCTTTGCCAGCTGAACCAACCCGAAAATGAACTCTACGCCCATTAATGTGAAGGGCTGAGAAGGACACAAGATGAGTTTTCTGCCCAAAGCCTTGGCCTAGCCCTACGTCATGGCTCTAGCACCAGAGAGACTGAGGAAGGACAATCACTGAGAATTTGAGGTCAGCATGATCTACAGTGAGACCTTATCTCAGAAAATAAAAACAAAAGAAGAGCATGACTTCATTCTAATTGTAAAATAACATTAGCAAACAGATGGAAAACATTTTATAAGATAACTAATGACCTCTTCAAAGAGGCCAGAGAACAAAAGGAAGGAAAGATTCTAAGAAACAGACTGGAGGAGTCTAAGCAGACACATGTGATGTAAGAAGCTATGAGGTAGACTAGAAAGGGGGTAACAGAAGAACTTTAAGAATTCATAAGACTGCAACACAGGCCAGCTAATTGTGTTAAACCAGTTTTAACTGCCCAGTTGTGATAATTTTTACGATGATACAAAAGATGTCAAAGTGAAACTAAATGAATTATACACAAGAACTCTTGGGTTCTATTTCTGCAACACTTCTTAAAAGTCTACAGGTAAGTTTTTGGAGAAACTACACTATTATGAAAGGTAAGTTACAGTAAGTGGCTCCACTGGAGCATTTTACTTTGATGATAAAACTGTTTGAGATGTTTTCTCTGCTTATGGTATGGCTGTGCCTACAGTAACACACCGTCAGAACCGAAGCACGGGTGGGTCTTTCAGAGCATTACACTCAGCCTCCAAAGGAGGAGGAACAGAGAAGAGTTTTCTGAAGACCTGTCTTTTTACCAGGGATTATCCATACTCTATTCCACTTCCATAGATACACTCAGACAAAGCAAGAGAAACTGAGAGCTGAAGAATCAGGAGTGCAAATAAAAGGGGAAACATGGCATTTATTTGCCAATAAAGTTTCTTATAATGCTTTCATTGGGGCAGATGATAGAATGCTCATTTGGAAAGTACCTGAAGTCTAAAACTTTATTGAGAGTTTCACAATGTTTTAATCGGACAAATAATTTGAATATTCCTTTGCCTTCTTCACAAATTATAGATAAATTAATATCTATTAAAAAATAGTCACCTCCTGCTGGGCCAGCTCCAGTGGAGCCTGTCTGACATGAAGCAATCGTGGTCAGCAGGCCAGAGATACGCGCTCCTCAGAACGTGGTCTCCTGGAGACACCTGGCCACTTCCTGCTCGACTCTGCCTAGCTGATTGGAATGGGTATGATCGGGAGTTAAATACTGGCTCTTTTGTTTCCTTCTCTACTAACAGGATCATTGAGACCTGATCTGGTCTTTATGGATCGTGCCCCTTTTGAAAGCACTAGCAAAAATTAAGTAGAATCAGAATGAAACTCTAGGAGATGTGATCAATAACTTACAACAGGAAGAATCAACTGTGGAAAATCCAGACCTCCTAGACAGTGAAAGAATTAAGGCACTAGCTATTAGAGGGGAAAGTCCTGTCAATTATAAAAATCCAAACATTTAGGAATTCCTATCAAGTAGTTACATGGAAGAAAACATCATTTAATTAGAGGAAGGTGGTGGGCCCCTCCTTCAGGTAGAAACAGCCTGAGTAGATACAGGACTACTGCGGAGCCATTGCCCTACACAGGGACATGTGATGAAGAAGGTGACAGATGGGTTAATATTGATGGGAAGAGAGTATTATATTATTCTTTAAATTTTATAGAACGCTTGGCCAGATCACGTCCCCGTGCTTGCCTATTATCAAAAGGAACTATCCTATCTTTAAAAAGACAATTACATGAATTTTGGCTAAGAGAGAGTAAAAGACTAAAGATTCCTTACAGCTGGTTGTCCTGTTGTTACCCGAGAGATGATATTTAGAGATTGAGGTAAATGAGGTTTATGACCACCATCTGGCACCAGTCCGATTCTCAGGAAAATTTATTTCCTGTCTTGCTTTCTGTTCTGAACTTCATGTAAACTGTTAAACTTTTTCTTGGTTATTGTTTTGAGTGTACCATGGCAAGGGACCAAAAAATTAGCTCCTGTTCAAGCACTATATATAACCACAAAGCGGATTTCAGTAAAATTGCAGCAGATTCAAGCCACCCTGAGTGTGTTGTGTCTGCCTGTCATTGCACCCAACCTGTGCCTTCCTGAGTACCAGAGCCCTGCTTCTCCTTCGGTGTTCTCCGTCTGAGTGGTCCGTGGCAACCTCCCACTTTTCATCACATACACAACACAGAGAATACACACACACACACACACACACACACACACACACACACACACACAATTTCCTTCAAGATTTTATAATCTTTTTGTTGAGATAGAGTTTTACTGGGTAGCCCTGGCTAGCCTTGAACTGACAGCAATCCACCCTCCTCTGACCTCTTTGAAGTGCTGGGATTAAAGACATGAGTCACCCTGCTCAGTGACTTTATATACTTACATAAGATCTTTACAGAAATGAAGGATTTTATTCCCATTTTAACGATCGTTTCACATAGGATTATAATATGCAAGAGGCCTACGAATAATCGAGTGGAGCTGCAGCAGACGGAACGCAAGCGCTCAGAAGAGGACGGTCTAAGCAGAGACACAGACACTGGACACTGAGATGAAGCCTGGTTGTGATTTACTGACTCCAGGATTCCAACCAAGGTCTTCACCTTGTGAACTTTAATTATCATGGCAAAAAGAATGGTCAAAACATAACCTGAATTAAATGCTTATTAACCCTACGATAAATCATTCAAAAACATCCGTCCCTTCCACCCTTCATGAGGTCCTCTCTGAAAACATACCGATTGAAGTTAATGTCTGGGTAACTAGAATACTCCGATTTCATCTTGGCATTCCGTCGGGGGAATGTGCAGAAGAAAGCATTAGCCAGAAGACTGGCGATCTGTTCCTGTGACATCGTGACAGAATGGTTCATCTTCTGTTTCAGAAGTGGTATTGGCTGATGGAGGAAAACAAAAATACAGATGAGAAAAGCACTAATTAGTTTAGCAATTGTGAAGGCAGAGGTAGCAAATCACATTCTCTAAATTAAGGCAGGAATAATTTCAAGCCGCTCTCGAGACCTTAAATCAGCAATACTGTGAAAATCAAGGGCTGATTATCAGAGATGTTGGGAAAAAGTATTCATCTGACAAGGTACAGACTTCTAATCAATAATGACACTGAAGAGAACACAAAACATTACTTACCAGTGAAAACCAAGGCTGCCTCAATAAATAAATATTTTAACAAATTGCCATTGCAAACATGATTTTAAAAGCTGGAATGGGGCTGGGGATTTAGCTCAGTGGTAGAGCGCTTACCTAGGAAGCGCAAGGCCCTGGGTTCGGTCCCCAGCTCCGAAAAAAAAGAACCAAAAAAAAAAAAAAAAAAAAAAAGCTGGAATAAGATGCAACCCTGAGTTTAACTATTATTGCATATGTTATGTTCTGACATTAAAAATGTTGCAACGAGTCTCTTAGTCCTAGATAAAATAATTAATGATTGAATGAATAAGTCAATTCCCTCCTATTTTAAATCAAACTGCCTATTACTAATTTCTTCATGAGAACCAAATACTAAAGCATTTAACAGAACATGTGAAGTCTGCCACATAGAACTAACTATATGAAATTTGTAAGAATGGAGGAATTTTCTACATAGTACAACACTTCAAGTCAAGGATAACGCAGGACATTTTTCTTCAGTGTTTAGTCTAAAATGTTTTCTTGCACCAATCCCAACATCATGAGCCGTAAGCACAATACACAGGACCTGAGCATTGTTTCTGTGTGCTTTGTTCTAATTTAAACCTTAAACTGTGGTTTCAAACACACGCTGGTAAGATGAAAGCCCATTATGTACCAGTGCCCCTGAGTTTCGAAGTTTAAGATAATCAATCCCCTTAGAGTTTCCGAGCTCTTCCCTTCTCCCTTTCAGCTGCACTCAGAACAAGAGTGCTGCTGTCCTCACAAGTCTCAAGGGATCCAGCTTGGTCACACCAAAGGCACCACCTCCCGAGTGCAGTTAACACCGCAGAACTTTCCAAATAACAGGAGACATGCACTGGTGCAAGACCAACAGCTTGATGGTAAGAAGAAAAAGTTAAATCCACAATCCAACTGTTTCTTCAAAAAAAAAAAAAATTCAAGGGAAAGCAAACAAGAGAAAAGAAAAGGCAGAGGAACCAAAAGCTCACACTGATCTCTAGCTTCTCTTCAAATCATTTATTTACGAGCCAGCTCTGAGATCAGGCAAGACAACAGAGTATAAATGGCTTAAAACACTCTTGATTAATTCTACCTTTTGGTTTGTTTTGTTTTGGGAGATGGTTCCACCTTTTAACTGTAATTTACCAAGTTATCAATAAAAATATTTCAATAATTAGTAAATATTTTAGTTTTAATTGAGTCAGCACACAAATATTTATCCCCTGTCAAATAGTTTTTTAAGGGGATTTAGCTCAGTGGTAGAGCGCTTGCCTAGCAAGCGCAAGGCCCTGGGTTCGGTCCCCAGCTCCGAAAAAAAGAAAAAAGAAAAAAATTAAAAAGTAACAAGTAATTTTTTGTCTCTGGGTGAGAAGAGCTGCATAGATGCTCACACTTTAGTGAAACGAGAGAGTAGAAACCTTACTGGCAACCCAGCTAGAAAAAGTAAGAGGGTAAATGCTATAAACCAAGGTATTTCAAAAGGTCCAAAATCCGATTCTCCCTTGATTTTCTTTTTAAGAATCTAAGGTTCATCTTTAGATTTGGCCCACAGTGTTAGCGTAGCAAGTCATTAAATGAAAGCCTACACAATTCAGCTTGTCAGAAACATATTTCTACTTCAAACTGGAATGTTTGTTTTTCCCGAGAGAATGACTTTTCTGTAAAGAACAGAATGTAAGATTAAACCTTTCTCCCCGTCATCAATAGAGTAATGGAATAATGATGGTGATCTACGCCAGGGTGAAAAGTTACACAGACATAACTTGGTGTGACTCAAGCAAGGGAAGTCCGGGAAAAGGATGAAGCGGGAGCGTTAGCAGACAGATAACAACAACTGTTTCTACTTAATAACAGCAACCTTACGTCAGACCCAGTGCACTGCGGACGTGAAACCCAAGCTAGGTCGCCTTGGAAACATCAGTCAAACGCTAATGCTAACAAGCATGCATAGTGAAGGTCGTTCTATCACTGGGTCTTGACTGAAGAGAACATGGCCCAAGCAAGAGGCATTTGGACGAGTTTTGAACATCTGTGGTTATCCCCAAGGTATGTGCTTAGAGCTTCAGGTGTGCAATGAGTGCTACCATCCTATACACCCAGAAATGGCTCAGTCTAAAATATCCACAGGGCCCCTGTGGAACAAGTGTTAGCAGAATCCTGGCTAGCAATAAAGTACAGGGAGCTAGCCCTAGAAACAGAAGAGAAAGACAAGTCCAGTGTGGTGAAAAAACACATGAAGAAAACTATGAAAAACAAAACCACAACCCTCTAGAGTTTAAAATGTGTTCACAGGCTCCTTACTACTCCTTTATGAAGTGAAGTCTCCAATGGCATTACACATCCATGCACACACCTATGCATGCACGTGCACACACACACACACACACACACACACACGAGCACACACACACACACACGCATGCACACACCCATGTACAAACACACACCCATGAGCAGATGGGCAGCACTAAATACTCAATGGGTCATAAAAAAAGGATGGGATGAGTATATATGATGTTGGGAAGGTAAGGGGGAGGGCATCTGAAAGAAGGCCCTGAGGGGAGCCAAAGAGTATGACCAAAATATAGTTTACACATACGAAATTCTCAAAAAATAATAAAGATTACATTAAAAAAAAACTGGAGAAGTCTAATTTCTTTCCCCTTGGGTATAGTTTAGACTAAGTGACTAGCTTCCAATAAGCAGAAAACTAGCAGAAGTGACACAGAATAAGATCTGGCCCTAAAACGCACCAGAGCTTCCCTATGCTCTGAGGAAGTGCACTGAGGAAGTCAGCTACCGAGCCTTAGAGAACCCTATCCAGCACATGCTTTAGAAGGCCACAGTCCTCACTGACATCCTGACTGCAACCACAAGAGACTAAAAGCCACGCTTAGTCACCAAGTTGTTTTCAATTCATGACCAACAGAAACTAAGAAACATGTCTACTACTTTAAGTTACTAAGCTTTGAGGTTATCTGTTAGGGAGCAATGTATAACGAATGCATTCCAAACACAATGATAAAATATAGTACTTTGTCTTTTCTCTCTTTTCTTTCTTTTTTCTCTCTCTTTCTTCTCCCTCCTTTCTTTTTGGTTTTTGTTGTTGTTATTTGTTTGTTTGTTTTAAGACAGTTTCTCTGTGTAGCCTTGGCTGCCCTGGAACTCGATCTGTAGACTAGACTGGCCTTGAACTCATAGCAATCTTCCTGCCCCTGCCTTTCAAGTGCCTGGCTCTTTAAGTTTGCAAAGTTAAGAGGTACCATGACGTCAACTGTTACCGCAATGTATCATTTCAGAGGAAGGTGAAGGATGTAGGTAGTATTAAATAATCTTGGAAAAAAAATATACCAAACCACTAGTTCGTTTTAAAATAATGATTTCTAAAAGACGTTGTCTAACCAAATGGAGGAAACGGAGTCTGAGTAAACAAACTGCAGCAGCGGAAAAGGACACTGGAAATTGAGTGCTGCATCTTTCATGCTCTCTGGCAGTGTCCTCTCTAGCCTCTGACTTTTCCAGGGCACAAAGCTGTCACATCTTTAGCAGAAG
Source organism: Rattus norvegicus (assembly GCF_021556685.1). NCBI lineage: Eukaryota > Metazoa > Chordata > Mammalia > Rodentia > Muridae > Rattus > Rattus norvegicus. The sequence continues at coordinate 7,572,738 of NC_141549.1, read as the reverse complement.
CCCCTTTCCCACCTCTGCCATGAGTCCAAGGAAAACACAGAGGAAGTTACATTTACTAACCTGGGTGCAAATATTTGGCAGACAGAGTGCAATTTTCACCATGTCGGGTAAAATGGACTGATACAAATGTTGGGCTTCTGCTTCTTCAAGTACCTGAACAACAATAAAACATACCGTGTGAATTAATAGTAGTGAATAGTAACTAATGGACATACATTTGTGCTAACTTTGAATTCCCACTGTAAGGTACAGTGTCATTACCAACAAATACCTATAGAAACACACCAGCAGGTCCATCACGAACTTACAAATTCATATCGTTTACCAAAATGTCTTGCAAAAAACAAAGTATCCCAAAATCAAGTCTCTCTCATATAACAACATTCACCAATAAATCTACTATTTGTAAAACTAGCAAGTTAGCTTAACGGGGAAAGGCACCTGCCACCAGCCTAATGACCTGAGTTCAATTCCCAGGCCCTATATAGTGGAAGGAGAGAACCAATTACTATATAATGTCCTCTAAGTTCCATATGCACACATACATGTATACGCGAACGTACATGCGCACACACAAACACAAATAAATAAATAAATGTGTTTTTTAATGTAATACTTGTGAATAAAAACCAGCACTCTCTACTTTGGTTATGTCAGAGGACCCGTTTAATTTCAGCATAAAAGCACCATAATTACTCTCAAGCACACTATCTGTGCCCAACTAAAGCACTGGTCACAAGTGACCGTCTTTAGGACCCTAGACTCCTCCCTTGTTAGGTACATTTCCTGTGTCACACCGGAAAGCACACTGGGCTGACACTCATGGTCCATGCTCACCTATGTCTCAACTCTACAGCAAGGTGTTTATTAATTCTGAGGGAACAACAAACAGCAATAACTATAAGGACTGTTTGTCCACAACCACTATAAAAAACAGGACTGATGAAGCTGAAATAAGTTTGGTGACTATGGCAGGACAATGAGGAGGCAGTAATAAGCCTTCTACTTGTGGTGATGGGGAATCTGAACAAAAGCCAAGACCTTAAAGTCCTTACAGAAGAGAAAATCTGTACACTAAAAGGGCTAGATATGGTAGCTGACCTTAAGGGCTGGATAAGGGTAACTCCAGCCCTCTAGAGGTTGAGGTAGAAGGACCATTACAAGTTTTAGGCCAGCCTGGGCTACGGAGTGAAATTCTATCCAGATCAGAACAGTTAAGTGGCTACATCTTTATCATAAGCCTCTCTTAAGTCTGCTATAAACAAAAGCTAAAATTTAAAGGTATGCATTTAGTGTTTAAAGGTGGACATTTATTGCCTCGTAACTACAAAGTAAAGATGACTTTTCCTACATGTCAATGTATTTGTTACAACACTCAGACTCTCATAGTTCATAATTCCTTTATGATTTGTAAACCTTTGCATTTTGAAGAAATTAAATATTGATAGGATGTCATAAAAACAGCATGACGAAGTTCATTATCCCTTCTACGCATTTTCCCCTCAATAATAATCACATTTTATATGCACTTTACCACATTATTAGAGCCAGAATATTGAAAAAGTAACTTTTATTCACCATCTCCGAGGCTCACTGCCTCTGTCTGCTAACATAGGCCTATTCCTGGAGGCTTCCAGCCTCTGTCCAATCTTATCCAGGCCTAGAACATTTTCAGCCTCTGAGACTTGCTGCTGAATAAGCTACCCTTTCTTGTTCTGTCTGAACTCCGGCTGGCTGGTTTAACTCAGCTATTCTGACTCAAACTCCTCTTCAAGCTGACTGATTCAATCTGGCTTCTCTCTTGGCCTCTGACAGAATTACTCTGCTTGGCCGCATACTAACTTTAGCAATATGTTTTAATCTTCTAGCTCCTTTCCAGCTTCACCTGAATCTAGCTTGTATTCTCTGTGCAACCCATCTCCTTATCACTGTCCCATTAAGACTGAAAACTCTGTCTTTCCTCTTTCCTCTCCTCCTGCTCTCTTGAGTAACTTCCCTTTTCTCTCTGTACTCACTGGAGTGGAGCATAATCCTATTCTGTCAAATCTTTCTCTGATTCATCATTTTGTCTGCCACTCAATTAGACACCACTTTCAAACATAGGTGCTTCCTTCTACAAACAAACTTCACCTTCATTGTTTGCGATTCAAAGTGTGACTAGGGGCATGTCTCTATTCCAGCCAGAAGAATTAAAGGGCTAAGGGCTGAGTCACGCCCCAACTAGAAACAGTTTTTTTCAATAAATAGTACAACCATGGTGTTCACGGTGTGATCAAATATCCTGAAACAGTATATTAATAGTGTTAAAAGTGTACATGTATCATGTCATTCGTCACACACATACACCTGTAATCAAACTAAGGCAGAACTGATCATTACAAAAAAGAACTTTTATTATCCATTTTCACTCACACTTATTCTCACTGACCCTAACATTAGCAACTACTAATGTATGCCCCACTTCTGCAATGTTATGTTATATAAATAGACTCATAGTCTGTGTTCTTTCAAGTTGACTTCTCATTAAAAAACCCTCTCTGATCTTCAGTAAGGTTGCTGTAGGATCACCCATTCTTGTGGATGTTACTAATTACTATTATGTGACTTAAACATACCCTCAAGGATTACTTTGCTTTCCAGGTTTTGATGCTATAAACTGCTATGGTTTGACTGCATCCTCCAAGAGTTTATGTGTTGGGAGTCTGATCCCCAGCGTGGCACTGGTGGAAGGTCATATGCAACCATTAGGTGACTGATCCTATTAAATGGTCACCATGAGTACTGTTCTTGTGAGGCATTAGTTCTCCTGGGTCCTAACTAGTTCACAGAAGAGGGTTGTAATATAAAAACCTTCTCTGTCTCTCTGGCTTCTTGTTTCACCCTGTCCACTTCATATTGCCATGTTCATGACAGAGCCTAAGAGGCCCTTGAACCTCCAGAACTGGGGTAAAAAAAAAAATGTTTCTTTTCTTTGTAAAGAAACATTTCTTTGTATCATTCATTTCTAATTTTATCTGTTTCCTTTCTCCTTCTTATGGGTTACTTTAGAACAGTAGAGAATTTCATTTGTGTACCAAAAACAAAAAAATTCTGATTGCAAATAGAAAAATTAAAATAACTATACACAGAATGCCCAAAAGCGTACTGCTTAGTTTCTATATTAATTTTTTATTACTTTGCCTTCTCCATTTGTAATTCTCCAAGAATTCACTTGAAAATGCACTTTTTAGTTTCCCCATTACATTTCTGTTTCTCCATAAAATAAAAGTAATTCCTACAGAACTACAGGATTTTCAACAATAGCAGGCATGATTATGATGACACATTCCACAGCTCCCTGCCTAGTCTAGCATTTCACATACACCGCCACTGTTAAACTTCAGGAGTTTCCTCTCCTCTCTCTGTGATGCTTTCTCCCACTTGTTTAATGGGTCCTTCCTCCATGACTCTGTAGTTGAACACACACACATCTATAAGAGCAGTTATTATAATTTATAATTATTTTATCTCCCCCTGCCTCAAATGTACAAAGCACTGAACAGAGAAGGACTGTACTGTATACATACCAAATCGGCACTACCAAGCACAGTATATAATATTATTCATCATGTGCTGAGGAAGAGTTGACTGACAAGGAAAAGCTGCAGATGTCGCTTAGTGACTGAGTCCTTGCTCAGCATGTACAATGTCACTGATTTGTTCCCCAGGACCAGTCTACACAGTAAATAAAGTTAGTGGAGCTGGGGAGTTAGTAGAGCCCAGCGAGTAAAGTACACCCGTACTCAGGAAGAACTGAGTTGGATGCCCAGAAACCATATTTAAAAAACAAAGAGCAGCAAAAGCAGTGCAGGGGAGGCAGAGACACGGTGAAGTGACCGCTGGATCCCTGGGGTTCACTAGCCAGTCGGACAAGCCTAGCTAGCAAGTCCCAGGGCCCTGTGAGAAACCCCATCTCAACAAAATAGAACCAAGCAACAGAACAAAGCAACCAAGGTGGACTGCTCCTGAGGAATGGCACCTGAGTGCAGCCTCTGGCCCCATGTACATAATGCACATACAGGTGTACATACACAAACAGGTGTACATACAGCCTCTGGCCCCATGTACATAATGCACATACAGGTGTACATACACATACAGGTGTACATACAGCCTCTGGCCCCATGTACATCCATGCACATACAGGTGTACATACACAGAGATCCACAACCAAGCAGAAGCCCACATACACTTGGTAGTCACAAAAGCACAGATTGCCCTAAAAGAGCCCTGCAAGACAGAAAATATAAGAACACTCAAGAGGAAGTAATATTCAAAGGTAAATCAGTTGTTTCATACTAAAAAACGAGTGGCAGACATTAAGATTGGATGTCAGGGGGTTTCTTCCAGATCACAATGAAGAGTATTTTAGAGAATGGAATGCTAACTTAGAAACTTGAAAACTAGCTATAGAGCCAGATGCACATATATTCTCTAATACAGAAAACCCCTAAATCCTTCCTTTCTTTATCTGTAACACGGACAATCCATGGCTCTGCTCAATTCCCAGTTATGAAGGTTCTAATATAATAGTGTTTGATGGATACCATAGCTCCACAGCTCCGTGCACAAATTCAAAGTATATTAGGTAGTGAACCAGTGATGCATACTTATTTTGAAGCCTCTTTCTCTTAAAAGCAAAAACAATATCTCCACATGAGTAAACCTGAGTCCTACTGACTGATCCAGCAGGACCACTGGTATTCATATGCTTGCTCTCTCTCTCTCTCTCTTGCTCTCTCCCTCCCTCCCTTTCTCTCCTTCCTTCCCTCTCTCCCTCCTTTCCTCAACTACTAAGCTCCTCTGACTCAGGCCCTCATCCACTCCTAACAGGAACGCTACATGATGTAACTATGTCCCGCTGCTCAATTCCCTTTGGTTTCTGCCCAAGTACACCCTGATGTGTCCCTTCTGCCCTAAAGCTTTCAATGATTTTCATCATCTTTTCAATACAGTACAAACTCTGTAATTTAAGATATTTATGCATCTAAATAATATTAAATATCGATATTAGATAATTATGCTTTTGATGCCTACCTAAATATTAAAATATTTAGTCTACCTTGACCTTGATGCTTTTCTGGTCTTATTTAGCATATCATAAAAGCTGATATCCACACAGATACATATCCACTTTCCTGTGCATTTTACATACTTAGCAGCTCAAGTATTCAGTCTTCCACATCACCTACTTATACTTCCGTGACTGTATTGTCTTTCCTTAATTCCTGAACAATTTTCTTGCTATCTTGTTCAAATAATAATTGTTTCAAAGTCCATCCATTTTTCCTTTCTAGTTCTCTCACACAATTTTTCTGTGATTAAAAAAGAGAGAGAGAGCCTTAAAATTTTGTGCTGCGTGCTATTATTTATGGGCTCCCTTCCTATCGCTTACTAGAAGTTCCTTTAAGACAAAATGAATGGCTGATTCACCATTTCCGGAACAGTGAGGTTCTTGTGTAACAGTGCTAATAAGAATACTTTAACAGCCATCTGTCTCTCTCAGATTATTTGACAAAGCTCATTCTCCTTTCTGTTGCTGTCTAGTCTCTACGCCTAGAAAAATTACTACAGTAGGCTCTTAAAAGGTGGCTGAACCGTTTAGGGGCTCAGTCTTCTATAATGTATCTTAAGCCTACTGAAAATTTCACTAGCATATTTATTACAAGTCTCTTCAGGAGACAAGTTCCTATTCAAAAATAAAAAGTAAGTCAAAATTACTAAGATCTTTCACGTTAACTTATTCTTTAGGCATGTTTCCAAGTACAGAAAAATTAAACTTTGAGGAAAAAGAAAAATTAAATCACTAAATTATGTAAGAGTAAAAAAATCAGCTAGAGAAGGTGAATGTTTCTAACATTTATCTGTGTACAATTCAGGCTGACACTTTGAGAGGAATGTGACAGCTTACAAGAAAACAAACTTACTCACTCTCCTTAATTTCTGAAGGCTCATGAAAGGCTGACAGGCCAGCCACAGGGTGATCTCTCATGTGTATCACCCATCACAATTATGGCTTCAATAACAACATTCTCTAAATTTTAATACAGTACAACTGGTTTTCAGGAGATAAACTGGTTTTCAGGAAATATCCAGTCTAATATTTTCATATTTAAGAAGGTAAACTTCACAGATTAGCAGCTAACTAATCTGTGGCTCCAAATAAGACGGTTTAAACTTTATTCATAGCATCCAAAGGGCTATCAAATAAATGCAAAGGCAGGGAGTGGATGCTGTGAAGGCCGAGTGACCTCAGGGGTCTGCAGGAGAGACAAAGCAAATGCTGTCTACAGAACTAGCCCAACTCTCTGATTCTTCTTTTCCCTAGTTAATGAGCTACACATGGTTTCCCTAGTATCATGACCCAAATCTGGAAAATACTGATAAAAAACAGAGCTCATTAAAGCATCTGAAATTATACACACTAAAGGAAAAAAAAAGAGATTCTGAGTTTTAAAATATTCATCTTTTAGCAGACATAATCTCCATTTGTCCTTAGATTGATCTGACAGGTCTCTGCTCAGATGCTATTCTTTCTTTCTGGCTGGGGGTAAGGGATGGGGAGGGACCTGGTGGGCAATGAGGCATCTGCTTCTAATCTGAACTCTTCATCTTTGTTAGCACCGTTACTCTACTATTACATCTGACTTACTGTGCAGCTTAGAGCAGTGATTTACCAGACACTGTGAGTGTAAAACACTAAAACCTAAACACAGACAGAATCTTCTGCCGACTTGTTTTATGTCAACTTGATACAGGCTAGAAAGAAAGGAACTTCCACTGAGAAAATGTCCCCAAGATACCTGGCTCCAGAGCATTTTCTTAATCAGTGTTTTATGGGGGAGGGCCCAGACCATTGTGGGTGGTGCCATCCCTGGGCTGGTGATCCTGGGTTCTATAAGAAAGCAGGCTGGGCAAGCCATGAGGGGCAAGCCAGAAAACAGCAGCCTCCATTGCCCCTGCCTCCAGGTTCCTGCCTTGCTTTAGTTCCTGTTCCAACTTCCTATGATGATGAACAGTGATGTGGAATTGTAAGTTAAATAAACCCTTTCTTCCCCAAGTTGCTTTGATAGTGGTTTTTCTTCATGGCAATAGGAACTCTAAGACAGAATTATAGAAAGTGAAGAGAAGGACCTCTGGGGAAAGCAAGAGATCTTGTCAACCCTATTAGCAAGACAGTAATAACTACAAAAAATCAGCTGCACAACTAGATGTAACTCATATACCAGCCTCCCCAAAGGGGTTTCGAAAACCACATCCCATCAAAACTATGTACTGAATTCAAAAAAGAAAAGGGGAGTGGCAAAAGCGTTAAAAGCCCAACTTAACACACAGTATAGAAACACAGATGGCGTCACGACACTGCCAAGAAACTAGGGACAAGTTCATACTCAGACGGCTGTGCTGCTCTGGGACATAAAAACAGGCAGCTCTTCCGTAGATTTCATCAGAAGGCAGCTTTTTCCTTCTGGGCTCAAGGAGTCTCTTAATTGTGTGAGTACTACTAGAGGAAATGGAACGCAGACCGAATGTGAGGGACATCTTTCCTAGAGTCAAGTTGGTTTGTGGGTGGATTATATCTCCAAGATTGCTAACTGCCGAGGTTTTGTCCACCATCCCTAAAAATCTTTGCAAACACAAAAAAGGAGTCAGCCTTCAGGCCATGCTCACCAATTCCTTTTTTTAAGAAAGGGCAGGTTTAGCTCTAACAGTCCCAGTGTCCTCTACATGCATGTCAGTCAGGGTTCTTGCCTTCAGGGCCTACAAAACAGGCAGTGGTTTCTACTACGTAGTGGAGAACACTTTGGGTCTGTACTAACTTTATCCTGGCAATTTCAACCATGTGCTTTTTGTAACGCATGCAGCTATCCACCTACAACTTATGTAACTGCTCTTTTGCTTCCAAAGAGTCTTCATCAAACGATTCAAATGGCATCTTCTGGATGGAAAGTCAGACAGTTGAACTTGGTCCTCAAAGCCATAATGGTATGTGTTTCTTGCCCTTTGGAGTCTACTCAGAGAGCCAGTTCTGTACAGCTATTTCTTGCCAGAAGACACATCCTATTTTGGAGGAAGCTCATTAAACCCAGGAAGTAAATATACAGTCCAATAACTTCAGTAAGTTCCTGAAACTGACCAGCCTGACTAAGGCTCCTCTCTCCCCTAAACTTATATAAACAGAGAGGACTGCTGAGAAGAGTGTTCTCTCAGATCAGCCCCAGCTGCCGAGAGTGGACAGACCACCTGAGCTGCCTAGAAGAGATATTCACCAACCTGTTCAGCTACCTAGAAGTTGTGCAGTTTACTCCGGATTTCCAACTTTTGTGAATGGTCACCCAAGCTAAGGAGGACTTTTGGTGATGTTTCTGCTTTTTAGTCACTTCTGTTCCTGTCAGTAACCCCAATAAACCCACTGTTCACCAAACTGTACTTTGATCTACTTTACTTTTGGGTCCCTACCTGGAGTGAATAGATGCTTATACAAAGTCTCACAAAAATAGTGTCAGACCACACTCAAGTTGCTGGACAAAGTGAAAGGGCCAGAGTTGGGGCCAATCTGGGGTCAGTGGGAAAATTTCCACCACAAACCTCTGAGCACAAGGACCCCTACCTTCCAGGAAGAAAAAAGCTAGTTTAGTTCCAAGTCAAACTGTCACATAAACCTACCTGTGGCTTTCAATGGACACCCTCCACCCCCTTGGGAAAGTCTTGAACAGTACACTGAGTTGTTTCCCTCCACCAAATGCACATACTGCCCTGCTCGGTTACCACTGTTTGAATTCTGCCCCAACTGTTTGCAAGGTTTATAACTCCCTGTTGTGAGTCTGCTCAGGAGATGGTCCTGAAGTGGGAGAACCCCAACACGTCGGAATGATTAAACTCCTCTTGCTTTTGCATTGATCACCACCTCTGTGAATCTCATTCAAGAGGTCCCGGAAGAGGTACAATTCGAGCCTCACAAAAGCACTCAGCATGCAACAAGACTCAGACCAGCCTCCACTCAGACCAATAAACTCATTTGCCGAGACAAAAGGAGGAAGGAGAAACAAGGGGAGAAAGATTTGCTTTCAGACCCCACTAAAGCCCCAATCACAGCTGCTCCCTAAACACATCTGCTTCTAATGAGTTTTTCATTGGAATTAATTTCTTGCCTTAGGAAATAAGCCATCAAGGACTTAAAATTCTTAAAGTGCAAGACTTGTATGAATAGAACAAATTTTACCATATGTATTCTAATTTCAAATAATTAACAACCAATCTGGGAATATTCTTAGAAAAAATACCTCCATTCCAGTTCTTGAGACAAAAAAGGACTTTAATCAAAAAGTCACACTATTTCTAAGACTCAATTCATTACACATGAAGACCTTTGCAGCTTCATAAAATACAAAGGTCTTCTCTACATAGTATTTACTGAATAATCACTATTTTTCATGTTAACAATAAACTGCATAGTTGGTACTTTTAAACGTTTTTGCACTCTAAAAAATACGTTGAAAATACTTTTCAACTTTTAATGTTCAAGAGAATTCAATGACAGTTTACCAAAATTATAATGCAATGAAGAGTTGCATACAAATCAAGAACTGTACATACATGTTTAAAGTGCTTCATTCTTAATAACCTAGTATTAATAAACAAAACTCAATATGAATTTATCTTTAATTAAAGCTGAAACAAACCTAATTCTCAAAAGATTTGAGGGCGCCCCTAGTGGCAGATTATTTAGAAGAAAAAAATCCATTAGCCCTTAAGACAAACACTACTAAATAAAATATTTCAAATTCATTAAATTCTACTTTGAAACACGATTACCTCAAGTAATATATCATCTAGAAAAATTCAAGCTGTGGTAAAAATGCTCAATTACAGAAGTCACTGCTCATCTACTATGTCTAGGCAATCAAGGTGAGCTTTGTAAATAAACAAACAGTACAAAAACATGTATTCAACAATCGTAAGGGTCATATCTACTGACTCCCCCTCTTTTCTCTTCTAGCTGTCAATCTGAGGTCAACTGTCACCTTATACAATTATTTTGAAATGTCTTAGAAATTGTGGCTCAAAGCTCACACTTACATTGCTGGAGTCATGAATTATAAAACACCAGTCCAGTCTGGGCGAAGCTTAGTCTCGGGAGAAATAGAGATATTTTCATACAGAACATGAGAAATAAAGCAAGTGCAGGGAGGGAAGACAGAGCTTTCAGAAGAGGCTGAGAGAATAGAAGAGACACCAAATCAGAACTGAGCCTTCAGGATGAAAGGAGAGAAGCAAACAGCTTACCAGAGAACCACAATGAGGGTTTTAGACCCTGAGGTGAGGGATAGGAAATGATGCCATAGAGGTGCACAGAGGCAACATTGAAGAGCACAGCCCAGCAACGACCACAGGATCCCAACTGAGCCTAACAATATGGATGAGACAGCGCAATAAAAACAAGGCTGAGCATCAGGAACCTCAGGAAGGACAACCACAGCATCTGACAAGATGAGGGAATGAACAGCTGGCAGGAACTAGGGGCTGAGGGCAGCTAAACTGATGAACAAATTCTAACTCTATGTAGCTTCAACTCTCTAAGCCAGGCATGGTGGAGCATGCCTTTAATCCCAGCACTTGGGGGCAGAGGTAGACAGATCTCTGTGAGTTTAAAGCCAGTCTGGTCTACACAGTGAGCTCTAGGCTAGCCAGGGACACACAATGTGACCCTGCCTCTAAAAACAAGATAAAACCAGTACCTCCACCAACAAAACCCTCTATGCTTTGGTTTTTCAGTCCTTCACTTAAAACAGAAATGCTTTAACAACATCTAGTTATGGCATAGTTGTGAGAATTATCAGAGGAAAAGGATATACTTTATACCATACAAAGTAAAGCTCTCAAAAATAAGGAGATGTCTCCATCAGATAGCCACAGAGAATGTCCCATCAAAGAAAGCAAGTATAAGGAATATCTCCCAGCAGATGCAAATCTTAGACTGAACCTGGAATGTTCTGTGATTTGTATGCAACAGGCATATACGAAAGAAAATCTCTCTTATGGGAAGACAGGAATCAACTGCCAAGGAAGGGCTGTGTATGACAGAGCCTGAACAGATCCAATGTTCCACTGCCAGAAGAAGGTGCCTTTTGTTTGTTTTTAAGCTGCTCTTCCCATGGCTCTGAAAATACTCCATATTTTACTACACTGGAAATGGTTCTTGCTTTAAAAAATGTCATTTCATAGTAGTCTTCTTATAATCAAAGGAAATCAACGGCAAACTAGGCCGGAAACCACAGCATTCCACTTAAAAAGGGAATGCATAAGACTGAGTCTCAATGGGTTGCAACACACAGTATTAAATGCAAGTTAATTTAATAGGAATTAAGGCCTCACATCAAAATGGGTACATAAAATGCCAAAATCTAAAAAAAGAAAAAGTAGGCTCGATCATAATGAGAGATGTAAGTCTAGAGTGAGATTAAAGCACAGAATCTTCACCCTTCTAACAACAGAGTAGGCGTCTGGATAATGATGTCAATACCAAAGCTGTATTTAAAAGGAATGGCTACTTACTATTTAATTCAAATAAAAAAATGAAAAGATGCCAGCTAGAAGACATGAGTATACTAGATTAATTTCGTTATTAGAATACAGAAGAAACCCTACTGAATCGATCTCCACTTTTGAGTATCATTATATCTGACATGCTGTGTGCCAAGTGATAAATACAATCTAGTACTTTTCAGTCACAAGATAACTAACTTCATCAATGACAAACATGGAGAACTCCCCTAAGAATGAGCTTCTGACTTTCAAAGCCAAGTGCCACATTCCAATTGTATCGATGTATCCTATGGGAGGGATATGAACTACATTTGGAAGAACCATGAATACAGATCTTACACCCACACTCCCAATACAGGAAATGCACATGAAGCCAGTGTAGAAGTGATGATGGAACATGACACAGTCCATGTAAACCTAAGAGTTATAATTTATCTGCTTTAATATTTTAGTGACTCTGATTAGATGCCTTTTGGCTTCTACAGTGCTCATGAATTAAATTAGCTTGTGCTGTAAAGTAATGCAGACCTTATTGATTCCAGAGACTCTGAGTCACCAAGGGAAGAAGTCCAAAAAGGCTACTTCTACTGCACTCCAAGTCAGAGGCTTGAAAGCTACAGAGGTAAAGACATCAGCTGCAGCCTTATGAGACAGCCAAGGCTGCTCTCATTTGATTAGGGATTTCCTCCAGGCTCTTCATGTCAAATAGAGCAAGGACATTTACAGTTTCTAAGTGTTCAAGTCAGACCGAGAAAACAGATTATCTATTAATAATTCTAAATCAGAAGCTACAAAGTATGTGTTCATTAGCAAAAGAACATTTCTATAGTACCAAAAAGGAAGAGGAAGAGGAGAAGGGGAGGAGGAATAAAAGGAAAACCCACAATACCAAAGGGCTACAATGGAGAAAGCCAGCATACTTCCTGATTATTGGATACAGAAGTCTGTTTGGGTTTGAAATGGTGGTCACCATAACTACCTGCCTTAGTTTAGTTTATTTCAAACTATTTTAAAGGATACTAGCATTCGGTAAAATGTTAACAGAGAATCATCCAGGAGGCAGGGCAAGTATCTTCAATACACAAAAGTTTCTAGGCATTTACCATGGCTCTGTGGTCACATGTGTCATGATAGTTACCATCATGAGTCGACCTACCCACAACAGCATGCTCTATTATGGAATCTAGCCCTGCGATGCCTAAGCACACTGACGCTCCAGTAACACATATGCTCTCACTACTGACTTCTAGGCTGTTTAATGATGACTGATTTATGCCAAGTTTTCTCCAAGCATAGCACATGGTTCAGGTGTTAAAACTTAAGGCCAGTGGATGACACTAAGAGGCCCACCTGCCACCTGGCCCACTCACAGCAGGAATCACTACAGTGAGGAAGTATATGGTGGAGAGACGGGAGAGAGAAGCTGAATGATGTGAGCACTGTGAAGAAAGGTGGAACTGGAGACACAGAATGGAGAGGAACAACCTGCCCCTCCACCTGAGCCCCTCCACCTGAGGCCCCTCCACCTGAGTCCCTCTACCTGAGGGCCCCTCCACCTGAGTCCCTCTACCTGAGGGCCCCTCCACCTGAGTCCCTCCACCTGAGGCCCCTCCACCTGAGGCCCCTCCACCTGAGGCCCCTCCACCTGAGGCCCCTCCACCTAAGGCCATGGTGAAGCCCTGGCCCATGCTGCCACTAAAGGAGGTCTGGATCAGTGGCCATGCAGCAGCAGCGGTTGGTGTCAATGTCTGTGGCCCATGTTACCGCCAAAGGCCATGTGAACGTTCCTGGTCTGGGCTACTGCCTGGGACCATGTTGATGTGCACTGACTGTGCAGAACTGGTCCCATCTACAATAGTTGGTCCTTCCCCTCACCAGCTGCAGCACTTCGGAGAGTGGAAACCACACCTCCCCTGTGCAGAGCTGAATGGGGAGAGGGGGACTGTGAGCTGACCCTGATGGCAAGAGCTCAGCTGGGTTGGCCCTGCCTGCCCAGGCCGCAGCACTCAGGAGAGCTGGGCCCTGCAACCAACCTAGGCAGCCCAGTACAGCTGGCTATGGTAGCATGAGCACGGGTGAGCTTAACGCCAAGGGCATGAGAGTAGAAGAGCTGGGCCCTTACCTTGCCAGCTTCGGCATTGGGTAAGTTAGCAGGGGCAGTGCTGGAGAGCTGGCCCTGGTGGTGTGCATGTGATAAGAGAGACGGAGGGCTGACAAACCCAGCTAGCCCCCAGGCCCAGATCTAGGGCCTTTGAGCTGGCCCCAACACCTACTCCATGTATGAACTGCTAAAGTACAAGAAGGCACGGGTCCTGCAGATCCAAAGCTATAGAATCCCCAAGACAGAGGACAGCAACAGGATATCAGAGAGGAGTCCCAGTGAGGATTCAGTATAAACATTATAGCACAAGCCAGAGGCCTCAAACCAGATCAATGACTCATTTGCAAGTAAAAGAAGTGTAGATTGGAGTGTGTGATATGAATTCATGAAGAATCAATAACCGAAAAACTTAAGGACATTAATTTTCCCATGTGAGAACTTTGTTAACCTCCTTTACTACCAGCTATGCTGCTTTTCTGGGTGTCGGCAGACCTTGCTGGTCCATCATAACTGTGAGCATCTCGTAATCACAAACCTTTAAAAGTCTTACTGAGGTGTAAGCATAACAACACACACTTCAACTCAGGAGACAACACATTGTGTGGGCCTGCTTTACAAGCTTCAAATTTAAATTTTAAAACTCAGAACAAAAGGATAAGCTAGCCATACAATGTATTCCATCAATCTGCATAAGTATAACCCTATCTACTGTTTAAAGTAAGCAGCAACTAAGTAAGAGAGGTTTACAGTCTTTCTGACAGGGAAGAGTCTGTAATAGCCCTTCCCCAACAACTCACAGGACAACAGCCAACTGTGCAACAAACACGTTTGGTATTTTTAGAATTATAACAAAAGCAAAAACTGCACAGATTCTTTTCCCTTTTTTAAATGTTTTTTTTTTTTAAGATTTATTTATTATGTACACAGCGTTCCACCTGCATGTACATGTGCAGGCCAGAAGAGGGCACCAGACCTCATTACAGATGGTTGTGAGCCACCATGTGGTTGCTGGGAATTGAACTCATAACCTCTGGAAGAGCAGACAGTGCTCTTAACCTCTGAGCCATCTCTCCAGCCCTAAATGTTTTAATCTATATTTATGTATTTGTCTGTGTGTGCATGTACATGCATGTAGGTACCCACAGGCCAGAGAACGGTGTCAGAGTCTGCTGAACCTACAGTGACAGGCAGCTGTGAACCGCTGGCAACAGAAATCCAGTGTTCTCGAAGAGTAACAAATGCTCTCAACTGCTGAGCTATCTCTGCAGTCCCCCACATACATACAGTTTCTAGCCTGCAATAAAGATAATTTTGTATGTTCAACTGAGGTACAGGCTTTGCTATATTTACCAGAGGAAACCATAGTTTCCGAGAGAGAGTGCATCGCAAGTCTACACTGCACAGCAAACAATGTAGGTTTGCTTTAAAGTTTCTCACTCTTTCCTTATCTGCGCTCCTACTGCTCTACCCCTGTCTCCAAAAAACGGCATCTGTTGCTTATGAACTTTATAAAAAAAAAAATCAACAAAGTGAAGAAATGAGAAAAATAAAATGTATACATCTTCTTATCTCAAGTATAAAATGAAAGGTGGAATGGAAAATAAAACTACTTACTAAATCTTTAGTATTACTTTTTACAGCTAGCCCAGTTACTGAAAAAAAAGTTTGTCACATAAACCAACTTTAGGCTCTTTCTCAAATATATACTCATAAACTGTATGTGTATCAAAACAAGCCCACAGTATCTCTCATTAAAGCCTCTGTTCCATTTTGGCATGTTTTTTGTTATTGTTATTGTTATTGTTATTGTTAGCTTCTTCCTTGTATGTTTTGATTTTTGTGTTTTTGAGAAAAAGAGAAAGAGCATCAAGTTGGATAAGTAGTAGTAAGGATGTGGGAGGAGCTGAAGGGAGGAAAACCATGATTAAAATATAGTGTATGAAATATTTAAATTAAAAAGGTATGTGTATGGAGTCACTGAATAATTCCACTTCACAGCCACCATCTACTCCCCGAAAGCAGAAGGGACTCCTCAGACATAAAACCCAGGCTCCTCCTCAGTCTCGGGCTTTAACGTGCAACATGAACTCAAGCTCCTCATTAAGAGTGAAGTGAAATAATGCCACAGGTGCTAAAAGAAGGAGCGTTTAAAGCTCTTCTGTAATGCATTAAAGTGAGAGCCTTCACTAACACAGGGCATTTCATTAAGATCTCCAGTGAAAAATGCCAAGAGTAAGAATATTGATCCATTTGGAATATAAATGATGGAAGTGCTTGGATTTAATTTTGTGGAACGCCACACAGGAGGACCATAAAAGACATGATTTGTTCCCCACACTTCTAACAGCTGGCAGCAAGGAAGACCAACACCAGCCTGAAGATTCAAAACCATTAAGTAACTGCAATTTCAACAGGGGGTGCCTAATATAATAACTATAAATTACAAATTAATAGATTGATGTCTGGGATTTTTTTGCTGGCTCTTGACAAAATAATGATGGCTTCAGCAATACTTTGCTTCCACTCCAACACAGGATGCTCATGTGTCAGGACCGGAACTATGGCCCTGGGAGTTACAAAGACAGAGGTCTGCAGATACTAACAGTAACAAAGAATCATGCTTTATTATCAATGTTAATACAGTGCTACATTTCACTGGATAGTCCTCTTTAGTGACATGGCACTCAGCATTACAGGTGACCAAAGATAACATAATGTTCAAAAACTTGTAAGTAAGGATAGTCACTGTTTTCTCTATAAAGAAATGATAAATGCTTTAGGAAATCATTACAAGTTAAATCATTAACTTGATTTAAATATTTTACAGAATAAGCATGTATTACAATGTCACATTAGTGTCTATAAATACAGTTTTTAAGAGTCTTAATTCTTTTCTTTTTTAAAGATTTATTTATTTTATATATATGAATACACTGTAGCTGTCTTCAGACACACCAGAAGAGGGCATCAGACCCCATTACAGATGGTTGTGAGCCGCCATGTGGTTGCTGGGAACTGAACTCAGGACCTCTGGAAGAGCAGCCAGTGCTCTTAACAGCTGAGACATCCCTCCAGCCCCAAAGTTCTTAATTCTTATCAGTTAAAAAATAAATTTAAAAAAATCAAAAAATCAAAAATCAATTCTTCAGATTGAAAAGCATCCCTACTCCAGAATGTAAATACAGGTTAACAGAAAAACTACAAAACAAACATAACTCACTTATAATTTCAAACCTAGCCAAACATTATTCCCCTTGCAGAAAAGCACTCCTTTTCCATTACCACCACCGATAATGTCTGACACGCACTTCTCACTAACTACTGAGGGCCTGGGCAGCACTGTCCCTGTGGGACAAAGGTCTATATTATTCTCCCAAGATGTGACAGATAAGAAAACACACACTTATTAAACATCTAAATTAACTGGTTAACCATAAGAACAATGATAGAATAGCTATTCTATCAGAACAAAACAAAACAAAACAAAAAAAAAAAAAACAAAACAAAATCCTAAGTCTCTAGATATGCTTTGTACAGATATTCTCAAATCTGTGACACTGTACTGGCTTAGAAAATATCAATTGGATGCACTACTGTATAGTCACTAATACTAAAAACTATATAGCTATAATAAAATTTGTAATATACAATAAGACATTCTAAATGTAATTTAGATAGACACATAACTATATCAGACAAATATAAATATTTGAAACATTATACACACAGGCAAAGACTTGAAGAATGCAGTAAGACAGTTAAGTATTTGATCTGGTTTTAAGTTCCTTTAACCCTCTGCATGTTGATAAGGTAAATAAAAACAGAAATTAATCCTTTCCCTAAAGAACTATAAAACCATCATCTGCACCTAGGTAATCACCTTATATTTACGATCTACACTAAATCTACACAAACTTGCCATATATATATATATATCATCCTGACCCTTTTGTGCACGCTAGGGGCAAGGTCTCCAGAGAAAGTGGGAAGTCCTAGCTGAGCATTCTTATTAGAGAGGAAAGGAGAAAAAGAACCAAAGGATGAAATAAATAATTAGTACCCAGCAAGGTCAAAAAGGCACCAAAGGGATGTTTTACTGCCATCTCAAGGTATCAAATTTAATATCAGTTTAAGGACGTGAACCACTAAATCTAAAGCCAAGAAAATTACAAGAAAAATACAAACGGAACTTTCAGTAACTTAAGTGACAAAGAAAATATTCTATCAATTTGATTAATCTTTCAATGCATCAGAAATTAAATCTCTTTAAAAAAGCAGACTCATTAAGATTCAAGGATACCAAGATATCCAATTTCCTGTCAGAGGGATAGATAAGGAATCTATTACTTTATGGCTGTCAAGGGTCAAAAGCTCAATAAAGTAACCCTGAAATTACTGGTACTAACTCAAAATGCACAATTAATTTGGATTCAAACATCATTATAAAAGATGCCCCGGAACCTTGCTTTTTGTATAAATTAACAAACTAATCCTAAAATTCCTATTCAAATGCAAAAGATCCATCGATCTAAATAAACAGCAGAAAGAACCAATTTAGAAGACACACGCTTCCTGTCTCACTACAAAGGTAGGCTAACCAAACCTAGGCTAAACTTCCACAGTACAGGACCTGAGGTTTTCAGAAGAGCACCAAGCCAAATAGAGAACATGTTTCTAACAAATGGTGTTTGGACAAGTGACCGGCCACAATCAAAACAGTGAAACTGGACCCCTACTTCTTACAATAAATACATGAAAATTAACTAGAAATTGATGTTCACATAGAAACTAAACTGACAGCTAGCAAGACAGCTTAGCAGATAAAGGAAGTTTTCAAAAGCTTAATGACTGGGCTCCATTCCTGGAACTCACATGGTGGAAGAGAACTGACTGTGAACAGTCATTCTCTAACCTCCTCATTTTACGTGTCTGTAGAAATGTCCCTGCATGCACATATAGCACAGTAAATATCTTTTATTTAGAGTATAATAAAGCTGAGTCCATTACTCATACCATTTGCAAACTTTAATGTAAAATGGGTAATGTAAAGCCTGGTGTAGTGGCACAGGTCTTTAATCTCAGCACTCAGGCAGAGACAGGTGGATCTCTGCGAGTTGGAGGCCAGCCTGGTCTATGTAGTGAGTTCTAGGGTAGCCAAAGTACACAGTGAGACCCTGTTTCAAAAATGAAACACATGAAAACTGGGTAATGTATGTAAGCATATGCACAAATATATATAAGAGCCTTAGGAAAAGGCTGAAGAGACTTATCTCCCTCCTGTCCCAGGGTTAAGGGTTCTTGCTGCTTTTACAGAGAACCTATTCTTATTTCCTAGCACCCACAATCCTCTCCAACTCCAGTTCCAGGGGAATTCCATGCCTCTTCTGGCTTCTAGAAAACTCCTCCGGGTTGGGGATTTAGCTCAGTGGTAGAGCGCTTGCCTAGGAAGCACAAGGCCCTGGGTTCGGTCCCCAGCTCCGAAAAAAAAAGAACCAAAAAAAAAAAAAAAAAAAAAAATGAAAACTCCTCCTACCTTGCCACTCATTGCCTGGCCTCAGAAGTTCTCTGGAACTGTGGCCCAGAAGAACTCCACGAACCTCTGCTCTTCTTACCCAAATCTTACATATTTCATGCTTAGAAAACTAGTACTGAGAAGACAATGGCTGCCAAGTTCTGCTGTTATCTTACGAGGAAGCCTGGCCATTGGAACACTGCTGCATTAACTTCTGTGTGCTGACTCTGGGGTAATTAATACTTCCCTAGTTGTTTTTTTGGGGTTTTGTTGTTATTTTGTTTTGTTTTGTTTTTAAATCCAGTAACTTCAGAGACAATGGATTTGCATTTATCATGTTAGAGCCTTTGGTGGGTAAAGTCTTGTCCCTGGGACACATTTCCTGTCCCAGGGTCCTCTTTAAAGAAGCTTATCTTCTTAACAATTACAGATCATCTTCAGCTGTACTCTCCTTGTCCAAAAGTTAAACTTCCTTTACTGGCCAAACTTTGTACTTTTCTTATCTTTCTGAACTACTTTTTACTCTCTCAGAGACCTGGCTAAGACTAACCTGAAGTCTATCCTGTCTTCAAATTTTCTTTGCCAAACAAATTCAGCCTCACCCCACCTCTCAGGATTCAGGAAGAACATGGCCAGACTCATCTGACACCACCCACTGTTCTCTAACCCACCTAGAATATTCTTTGTTTCCTGCTGAAACTTTATGAGCCACACCCACACTTTTCACAATGCTCTTGTCTCCAAAGCTGCCAAGAGAATGACCAGAGGTCTGCTTACAGTAGTCAAGGGCTTTTCCAGCCAAAGTTCCAAACTCTTTCTCATTTCTCCTGCAAATCAGGTCCAATGGTCCAAGATCCACACTGTCCAGGTTATCACAGCAACAGCTCCCATATATCTGTACCATTTCCTCTTTTACCTGTCTTGTTGTTGTAACAAATACCGTACAAAAGCAACTTAAGGGAGAAGAGCTTACTTCGGCTCACAGTTCAGTTGTCCATCATGATGAAGAAGCAAATCAGGGCAACAGTCTGACACATGGCTGTCCTGCAGCCACAGTAAAAACACAGAGAATGATGGATGTTGCTGCTTAGTCTGTCTTCTCTCTTGTATTCAATCCAGGACCCCATGAGATGCCGCCATCCAAAGTGAAAGTGCTATTCTCCCAAGAACCAAGCTGTTCTAAGAGGCTTTGTCTTTATGTGATTTAAAGAAAGACCATGAATAACAAATCATAAAACTGTACGGCAAAGGATACTGTCAATAGGACAAAACAGCAACCAACAGATTGGGAAAAGATCTTTACCAATCCTACATCCAATAATACTTAATATATACAAAGAACACAAGAAGTTAGACTCCAGAGAACCAAATAATCCTAATGAAAAATTGGGTACAGAGCTAAACAAAGAATTCTCAGCTGAGGAATATCGAATGGCCGAGAAGCACCTAAAAAAATGTCATCAGGGAAATGAAAATCAAAACAACCCTGAGATTCCACCTCACACCAGTCAGAATGGCTAAGATCAAAAACTCAGGTAACAGCAGATGCTGGCCTGGATGTGGAAAAAGAGGAACACTTCTCCATTGCTGGTGGGATTCCCAGCTGCTACAACTACTCTGGAAATCTGGAGGTTCCTCAGAAAACTGGACATTGTACTACCTGAGGACCCAGCTATACCACTCCTAGGCAGATACCCAAAAGATGCTCCAACAAATAACAAGGACACATGCTCCACTATGTTCATAGCAGCCTTATTTATAATAGCCAGAAGCTGGAAAGAACCCAGATGCCCTTCAACATAGGAATGGATACAGAAAATGTGGTACATCTACACAATGGAGTACTACTACTCAGTTATTAAAAACAATGACTTCATGAAATTCTTAGGAAAATGGATGAAACTAGAAAATATCATCCTGAGTGAAGTAACCCAATTACAAAAGAACACACATGGTATGAATTCACTGATAAGTGGATTAGCCCAAAAGCTTGGAATACCCATGATACAATCCACAGACCATGTGAAGCTCAAGAAGACCAAACTAGGGGTGCATCAGTTCTTCTTAGAAGGAGAAATAAAATACTCACAGGAGGTAATACAGGGACAATGAATGGAGCAGAGACTGAAGGAAAGGTTATCAAGAGACTCCCACCTGGGGATCCATCCCATATGCAGCCACCAAACCCAGTCACTATTGCTGATGCCAAGAAGTGCTTTGCTGACAGGAGCCTGATATGGATGTCTCCTGAGAGGCTCTGCCAGAGCCTCACTGATACAGATGAGGATGCTTGCAGCCAACCATTGGACTGAGCACAGGGACCTCAATGGAGGAGTTAGAGAAAGGACTAAAGGAGCTGAAGGGGTTTAAAACCCCATAGGAAGAACAATATCAACCAACCAGACCATCTGAGCTCCCAGGGATTAAACCACCAACCAAAGAGTACACATGGGGGGACCCATGGCTCCAGCTGCATATGTGGCAGAGGATGGCTTTGACTGGCATCAGTAGAAGGAGAAGCCCTTGGTCCCGTGAAGGCTCTTTTCCCCAGTGTAGGGGAATGCAGGGTGTTGAGGTGGGAGGGAGGGGGAACATCCTCATAGAAGCAGGGGGACAGGGGAAGGGAGAGGGGGGAACGGGAAAGGGGATAACATGTGAAATGTAAATGCATAAGTATCCAATAGGAAGGCCCTTCACATAGGCAAAGACTACAGCACACAATCACTTGGTTATTCAACAGCACATGTGTCTGTTTCCTTTACACTCCCAACTAACCAAGGGCTACGTCATCTATATGTTTGCCCAATGACCCCGAAATCAATTCTTCTGTCCTCCCATGGCATACTGGGCCCTATAGACCATTTCGTCTGCTATGCTGCCTAATTACTACATTCATCTATGGACGTTCAATGTCCCTCTCTAATGATAAAACTGACAATCAGTTCTTTACCTTGTATACTACAATGCATTACATACGAAAGTTTAGGGCATAAACATCCTCACAACAGAAGTAGACACGCTTTGGACTCTAATAATCTTTCCTATATCCAGTAAATAGTTACTATTCACCTAATTCAAACAGACTTGTCCATTTCAAGTACATATCTCAAAACCTAGTTTCCTCTCTAAATTTATCCAATTTCTATTTAAATTTCAAAAAAGTAGGGGATCAATAAACAGTGATTCCTTTTTACATAGAAAGGTCTTCAATAAATAGTATAAGTTTCTTTTACTTCTATCCTTGAAAGCAACTGAAGAATTTCTTTACATCTATGAAAATTGTAGGATGTATATGATATGTACATAGAAAAATTTCAAACTTTTAAAGGCAAGTTGTAAATCTCATAATCTAATTATAAATCCCATCATTAAAAGTATTCAGAGTCTGAGAACTCAGGTCACTTAAATCAGAAGTCTCATATTATACTGTATCATTATCTCTGATAAATCTCTGTCCTACCTATAATTTACTTTTCTTAGTAATATATCAAAAACCTTTAGGTGCTGTGTGTCAGGAAGCAACTCAAGAAACACATTCTGCCCTTCCCTAAAGATATTGTATAGAATGGTTATATACGCATTCATACTGTGACAATAAATACCCCCAGAAAGGCATGGTGAGGAGGCTTCTCGCATGCTGTGCCGAGAACTAGAATCCAGAACTGCCTTCTGGGAACAGAAACTGGCGTTATTATCTATGTCTTCAAAATTCATATAATCTTTACATTAGTTGCTTTTCTTAGAACTGGGACAAGAAACACAAGAGAAAATGGGTTTATTTCGGCATATAGTTTGAGAAGATCAAGTCCATCGTATAGGTAACATGGAGCAGCCGATCGATGGCTGGGACACTGGGGATGTGAGACTGGGAAAGACAAAGGCTCAGGCGTACCTTCATGGCCCTACGTGTGCTAGCTCGGCCCAATCGCAAACAGCTTCCACACCCCTCCCCACACAGCCACAAGCTGGGGATACGGGTGCTAAACACTTGAGCCTGTGGAGAATTCCACATTTAAATACAGTATTCTGCCCTTGGTCCCCATAAGCTCATGGCCAGCTCATAATGCAAAACGTATTTAGTTCAACTTCAAAGTTCCCCACAGTCTTTCAGTTTCAACATTATTCAAAACTCCAAACTCGAAGTCTCTTCTGAAAAGTGAAGGCAACCTCCTCACTGTAAGCTCCTGCAAATCCAAGGAAGCTACACATTTCCAACACACAACGACACAGAATAAACAATCCCGTCACGACAACGGAAGACGAACACCTGAGAGGGCAAACGCCAGACCCTTGAGCTCACATCCGGGACCTGGGACTCATACTGACATTACCTGTGCCTCATGCCCCTCTAGCTCTGACACCTGTAGCATACATATATGGCTTCTCTGCTGGGGTATTCCACTTGTAATGCCTCTAGGGCAGAATAATGAACATATTCTAAAGAGACAGCTATGCCTCGACCACTCCTTTGGCTATGAAACTATTGAAATAATAATCTGCAAGGAATTTGGACCTTTCCAAAGACTCTCATAGTAGGGGAAAGAAAAAAGTTGAAGCCCAGTGTCGTCTGGGAAGAACTTGTTAGCCAGATCCCACAGTTCTGACTTGAGGGACTGACTACCTTTCAAGAGCTACCTGAGCCAACAGAATGATGGGTCAGTGATGATGGCACCACTCCTCAAGCCGGATTGCTTGACCTCTACTTAAACCAAAACCTCATATCAGGCCTCTGAAGATGTACTTAAGGGACAAAAAGTCACTGGACTTCTATCAGTTTCTCTTCCTGATGTGGCTTTGCTGAATATACCTCCTTTCTTTGCTTTTTACTAGTAGCCTACTGAAGATGGGTGGCCGTGTCTGGGCTGTCAGCGCTACCAGGGCCCAGGCGCTGACTCTGACACCTCTGGAAACACTCAGTGCCGACAGCTTTCCTAAGTGGATGCCCCCTCATCTCTGGCATCTACAACTCAGCTCTACTACAGCCTGGGCTTTGCTTCACAGCTTTACACACAGGCTGTTCAGGACCTCCAAACAGAAACTATGACTGCGACCTGCTGTTGGCTCAACAGGTCTTCTGGGTCCTTCGTGGATCGTTGCTCCACAGTCTAGTTTCTGCATCCTGCATGCCTGTAAAAGTAGCTCCATGTACAACACACTAAGTTGTGCTACCAGCTAAGAAGTAGCCTGGCCCCTTTTCTACCAGAAGCAGCAGTAGTATCTGAAGACTTCCCTCTGGGGACCTAAGAAAATATGGCCCTAGGGAGTCCTGCTCAAGCAGGACAGCCAGAACGTTCTCTTTGTTCAGGAATTTTCCTTTGAAATGAATTTGCATTTAAACAAGCTGAAGCATCAGCAGCTGGGGTCTTCCCCTCAAGGCACCTTTTCTATTGTCCCAGTATGAATCATCCTTAATTATACTAAAACTTAAATAATATAGACTCTTTAACATTACCCCCCTTTACATTACAACTTTAACCCAAGTCACCCTTTTCCTACATATTTCACATCTCTCTGCTGCATATTTTGCTTTAAATTTTCATTACACCCTCACTAAAAACATTGAGCAATAACAACTACACCACGGCCTGAATGCTATGCCTGAGATTTCCTTACCCATTCCTTTGAATTGCATCACTTAGTTTTCAGGGCACAACAGAAAGTGGTCATATGCTTTGCCCGAATCTAACAAACAGCTTCTCTAGGCCAGGCCCCCTGCTTTCCCTGCCACCCCATTACAAGCTTTTCCAGTCTGCACTTCTACCAGCACTGAGGTCTTTGCACTACGACTACTGCTCCATTAGAGCCGTTCTCACAGCGCGTGAAGGCTTCTCTTGCCCACCGCTTCAAACCTGTTTTCACTTCTTCTACAAAGGATGACTCCGAAGGCCTCTGAACCACGCAGTCTGGTTTACAGCACCAGTGACACCATTCTCAGTGCTAACCAGTGTTCTCCATTCATCACTTTTCTCAGCACTGCAGTGGAACACACAGCAAGACACAATTTAAGAGATTTAGTTTGGCTTGTGGTTTCCCAGGGTATTTACTGTCCCTCATGGTAGAGAAGGCAGGGCTAAGAATGGACATAGTTGTGTCTCCACACCCAAAAGTTCCACAACCTCTCAAAACAGAGCCCATCAGCTAGAAACCAAGTGTTTAAAATCAGTCTTTGCAGACATTTCACATTAAGTCATAATATATTTGACTCCAATAATTATATTGCTAGGAATTTATTCTAAAAAAATAGCCAATGATGTAAAGTTTAGACAGCAACATATTTATTTGTTCATTCTTAAGTATTAACATTAAAAATCCTCATTCAATGTGCCTAGGACAGAATCATTGTTTTTAAGATTTATTTATTTTATGTATGTGAGTATACTGTAGCTGTCTTCAGACACACCAGAAGAGGGGGGCATCGGATCCCATTACAGATGGTTGTGAGCCACCATGTGGTTGCTGGGATTTGAACTCAGGACCTCTAGAAGAGCTAGGGTTAAGTGCTCTTAACCGCTGAGCCATCTCTCCAACCTCGACAGAATCATTTTTAGAAACAACACTGAATTAGCATTCTATAACCTGAAGAGTGACTTCAGATATTTGACGCTTGGCTTAAATCCTTAAAACATTTCTATACAGAAATCAAAGTGGCTATCTGAACTGTTCATGTAAAAGACTACATGTGTCTAAGACTACAGAGCTGTCAGTGGTGCTAACGGGACCTCTGGAACCACATACACATAGGCAAACTTTCTAAGTGGGAGCCACAGGGAGGTCAGTGAGCAACATTCTGTGTTTTAACGAGGACTTCATGATCCAGATACACAGTGAACCTGAAAGCAACCTGCAGTCCTACAGATGTGTGCTCATCACACACTCTGGACAGAGAGATAGCGGCGCACTGTCTACTGTGTCAACCGCACCTTCCTATTTCAGGACGATTCCCCGGGCAGCAGCGCCAACCTGAAGTTTGAAATAGTATTCCCGTCTAACACCCGACACAATAGTCTCTGATCACTGAATCACCAGCACAAGTCCTAAAGAACAGACTCCTAAGAGTCTACTAATGGCACAGGAAATGAACTGACAGAAAGCCAGAAATGTCATCAGCTCAGAGGTCATCCTATCTGAGGGTGCTGTGGGTTTGGGGAGGGATTAATGAGAGAAATCACAAACATTTCACTCAGCTAATTTAAAGCAGTTTTCATCTAATATTCTCCTGTATTGATTGATAACTCTGCAAACCAATCCGTCCACTTGGTCACAGCTGAAGCCACAACCACAAACATTTACAGTGTCTGACAGTTACATAAGGCATTGCACCATGTGCTAGCAAAGACAGAAAGCTCAGGATGTTCAAGTCCCTGCTAGGAAAGCTTCAAACTGTTAGATGATACCAGTAAGTGAAGAGTCCCAAATTAAGGCACCAGTCACGGAAATGAAAAAGGTGACATCTCATTCTGGAAAGGGTATGAAGAAAAATTTAAATCTGGAGAGAGAATTTTAAAAGGTGGAAGGGACTTTATCAGTTGCTTAGAGAATGAGGCAGCTGACAGAAGCAAGCTGTGTCTAGAGGAGTATTACAGGATGACTACGTGCGACTGGGCTAGCCCTGTTCCCACCAGAAACAAACTATGTCACTTTGGACCAACAAGCCCAACCTGAAATCACAGCTACTCATTTATGAGATGAAAAAATAATAATGATTTTAATTACCTCAAAATTATTTACCTGAAAGACAGCTAGGTAGGAAAAGGCTCTAACACGAGGAAAGAAAATCGTTCATGTTCATGGTTTAGTAACTATTCTCTCTTGCATAATCAAAACTAGGGAATATTAAAGGTATTTTAATTTATAATGTTTTAAACAAATGTTCTATTATTAACAAATGAAGCATAAATACTTGAGAGGATTAAAATAACATGAGAAATGCAAATGACCCAAACTGTATATAATTTTTAAAAGACTGTACACTAATCTAGTCCTGAGTGGAAACTTACTTAACAAAAGCCTGCTACCACTGTTTAGGGAAGTGCTTTGGTAAGTAATTCGCACTTGAAACTTCTCAGCAAGTACACTTTCAGATACTTAGGTCACAGCATCAAAAACTCACGTTCACAGAACAAAGAGTACAAAGTTCAAAACAATTTAAAAAAGAAAGGAACCACCCAAATAAATGTCTTAAACAAATGATGCTGCTTACTGCACAGTTCAGCTCAAGCAGAACTCTATACGCAGGCTGAGTCTAACCCTGCCTCCTCCAGCCTCTCCAGCACTAGGATGAAAACATGCACCACCAGGCCTCCCTGTAAAATGTGTTAGTGTTTAAAAAAAAAAAAAGGTTTCCTGCCCTTTTTTCTAAGAGAGATGCTGCTGCCACCCTGCTCTGGTGATGTGCTTACAACGCTGAACGCACGGAGAGCGGCTGTAGCCAGGGACAATGACCTCACAGCACACATGCAGAGGAGGAGGAGCTCCGTGCTCTTGTGGCTTCTCACCTAAGCATCTAATCTGGAGTAATCTAAAGAAACTACCCAAACTACGGGAATACATACATATACATAACACACGAGTTACTACTGTGTAATTACACACACACAGACGTTACTCTGGTGTAAATTTAGCAACCCACTCATTAGCACAGTAGTGATTTTATCCCTGTGGGGCGGTTCCCGTCTGTAATCCCAGCATTCAGGAGACTGGGCAGGACAGTCAGCAGTTTGAAGGCAGCCGAAGGCAAAAAGTGAGACCCTGTCTAAAAACCCAAACTGGGAGGGAAAATCTAGGCATGAAAGACAGTTCCTTCTACTGACGATGGTAGTAGCATTAACAATATAAAAAATTACTTTAACAAGAGAATAAAACAAAATGTCAGACCCAAATTATCTACCTAAGACAAGCATTTGAAAAACCATTAAAGTAAAATAAAATTTTGTTGGTATGAAGAATTGTATGTACTTTTCTTAGACCCTTTTAAAAAACAGTCTCATCTTACAGCCAAAGAAAAACCCAGCAGACTTTTACCTTATCCCAGAAATCAACCAAAGCTGTAAAGTCCCATTTCTTAGAATATGCCACATTGTACTTCAGAATAGCATCCTATGGAAAAAACAGAAACAAAATCTTATAACACAGTCATGTAAGGTCTCTTATAAATTACTTCCAGTAAATTTCTTTTTTTTTTTTTTTTTTGGTTCTTTTTTTCGGAGCTGGGGACCGAACCCAGGGCCTTGCGCTTCCTAGGCAAGCGC
Organism: Rattus norvegicus; assembly: GCF_021556685.1. NCBI lineage: Eukaryota > Metazoa > Chordata > Mammalia > Rodentia > Muridae > Rattus > Rattus norvegicus. The sequence continues at coordinate 7,544,291 of NC_141549.1, read as the reverse complement.
TCTACCACTGAGCTAAATCCCCAACCCCCCAGTAAATTTCTTAATGCTAAGCAAGTTCCCTTCAGACATTAGCTATTCCACACTAGTAGTTACGGAGAGACAGAATACAGACTAATTTATTATTCACAGAAGATAAATAAGATTAAAAATGTTAAGCAGCGGGAAGAAAACATAATTACCCTAAAGCATTCTAAATGGGGACAGTGCACTCCAACTGCACAAAACTCACACCCTAGGGAATTAAAAAATAAAGAAATTACAATCATCTGTGGCTGACATCATATGTTGTATGCACATATGTGTTGTCCACTTCTCTCTGTGCACACACACACGTATACTAACATCACTACACACACTTAGATATTCTCATGTACGACAGATACATAGTCACTTGTAGCACTAAAATACCACTGGGGAGGGAGTAAGGGAAGAAAACGTTTAAAAGAAAACTGACTGAAGACCATGACCTTAAAGTACAAGTGTGTGTGTGTGTGTGTGTGTGTGTGTGTGTGTGTGTGTGTGTGTGTATGAGAGAGAGAGAGAGGGAGGGAGGGAGAGAGAGAGAAAGAGAGAGAGAGAATGAGAATGCGGGCATGCATGGCTGTATTGATATGTTCCTGTGCATAAGTGTGTAAATATGTCCATATACATACAGAAGCTACAGGTTCAGTGTCTTTTTCAATCGTTCGTCACCTTAGTTTTTGAGACAAGGTCTCTCCCTGACCCAGAACTCACTGACTTAAGACTGGCTGGCCAGAGAGCCCCAGGGATCTGCCTTATCTCCATCTCCCTAAGCACTGAAGTTACAGACACACACTCAGCCTTTTTAAATGGGTGCTGGGGAGCCGATTTCAGGTCCTTGTGCTCGCACGGCAAGTATGTTTTCAATTGATCCATCTCTCTAGGCCCTACTATTAACTATTTTTATAAAGTATAAAATATAATTTTGTTAGTATAGAAAAAGTATATATATTTTCTCAAATCCTCCTACAGAGTTGAATTATTTTACAGCCAAAGAAGCACACTTCTATTTTATCACGGAAGTAAACCACAGCTATACAAAACTGTATATGATGATACAAAGCCTCCCAGTTCACACCAATTCTATATTCATACAGAATGGTAAGTCAAAGTACGCCATCTACTGGTCAAAGTTTTAACATCTTGAGTAGCTAATACTACGCACTGGGTCTCCTCAGTTAGATATGCATAATGCAATCCGTTGTGCAGAGGAAACCAGTATTTATAATTAGCTCTTACCTAACTCTTTTACATATCTACTTTGCTCCTATTTTATATAATTAATAAACTAATAAGTAGAATTCAATAACAACTATATTGTTAATTCAATTTTTTTCCAAGGGAATTCTCAAGTCTGAAATCCACTGAGTTAAATTATTACTATAAAGGTTCCACGCTAAAAAATTAATAAAAAGCTTCCTAGAAAATATTTCATGTCACACAATGAACAAGTATCTACATTAAAACCCAAACCTATAAAAATATATCATATTAACTAGGAATCAAGGGATATCTACAGTCCTTCAGAAAAGAAAAACATTAACCATAGAACAAAGGTAAAAGCTCTTATTTTTCTCTCACAAGCCATAAAACAACATTTTCTATTAAGAATTAAAAGATGTTTAAGGAGTCCTTAGTAGGCTGTTTCAAAATGTTATATGATAAAGTAAATAGTAATGTCTGTCTACAAACAAATAAATGGCCACATAATGCATTTAGATTTAATCACAAAGGTGAATCTTAAAAATCTTCAATTAAATCAAGCACTACAGCATATGAAGACTCCTGTCGTAAATTATCAGCTAATCTTTAGTGGAAAAAGGAACAAACTTTTTATCTGAAGCCAGCATAGAGAAAGCAATTGTAAAGAAGCAAGGTGAATGTCGGAGATGACGAGAACGGTGTGTGTCTCGACTGTGGAGGCCTACCTCAGCAGTAGACATAAGCGTCAACAGGGTTTGCTCTACACGGTTCCTCAAAGTTGATAAAGAGAAACACTTTAGACACTGCTTATTTCCTAATTCCTTCCTCACATTTTATAGTTAAAATAACCCCAATAAAGTTATTGTATGCTACCTACGGTTCAAGCCCACTTCAGGATACCAAATGAGCATGCTCAACTCTCTTACATAAGTGGCGGAGTATTTGCTTATAATTGGGCACACCCTCCTTTATACTTGGGTTATTTATAATTACTAAATCAATGTAAATAATATAAAGACAGCTATAAGTTATTGTATAAGGAATAACTGTAAGAGAAAAAGCTGAGCATGTTTTAATTCTAGCTACAATGTTCTTTTCTCTCTTTTTCGAGGCAGGGTCTCATACTATAGTATGGAATCATTATGTCGCTCATACTAGTCTCAACCTCACAGCAAACTTCACACCACACATGGGTGCTGGGATTAGAACCACAAGAAGTGCTGCCATGCCTAACTCAGATTTCTTATTTTAAGCTGGTCAAATCCAAACATGAGGAATAATAATAAATACTGCTTACCTCCCCGTCTGTGATGCTATCAAGTGGGCTGATTGGATTTGCTTTTATTCTAGTCTTCAAACCCCAACAGTACCTTGAGGTTTTCATTAGGAAAGCTGGGTGCCAGTTTGTAGTTAGCCTTCAACTACTCAAGTTCCTTCTAGCTCACAATAATAAACACAGGTGCTTTCTGTATGAATTATCCAGTACACTATTAACAGAACTAGGACTAAGGATACTACTGTTTCTCCTCTAATCTTGGGATATCCGAAGCCCCAAATCTACCCCGAAATGAATAAATAGCACAAAGGTTATGGCCATCACAGGCTTAATATTTACTTCTCACTTCACATCCCATTCTTTGAGTGAAGAAATTACTACAGCAGATATGAGGAATCTTGAAAGATTACATCGTTTTGTTGATAAGATAAAAATCACATTAAAGCAGTTGCCCCATCCTAAAGTAATCGAGGTGCATAAGGAACTGCTGAAGAGGTGAGCAGACTAATGTAGAATGGTACAATTATTCTGTATGCTTAAAGAAAACATATAAAAATTAAAAAAAAATAGGCCAATTAGAAGACCAGTGCTTTCCCAGTGGCACTTGGATAGTCACCACAAAGGGTTTGCAAGTGTCTGAGACTGGGTTGTGAAGACAGAGCCCCAAACACAAGAGGCATGAACGTGAGTGTGCTTTACACAGGCAGAAACAATCCTTGCCATGGACTGCACCAAGCCAGTGGACCCTAGAGGATCTGAATCAAAGTGTCACTACCATGTCTATCTGCAAGGAAATCTGGAGAAAGACCTCATCTTTGCACCCACCAACGTCTATCGACTGTTTATGATGGTAAAGAAAAGAGTAAAAACAATGTAATTATTTTTTCTGTATAAATGGCTTAAAATATGCAGAAAGAGAGAGTCAGAGAGAGACAGGAGAAGAGAGAGAAAGTTAACTATAAATTATTTTTACCTTGATCATGAAAACAAACAAATCAAATGCTGGGTTATTATATTTAAAATGGAACAAAACTCAAACTGATACACACCCACATGAGAACCGGGTGAGCTCGTAAGTACACGGTGATTCATGTGTATACATATGAAATCAACATCCTGACAACTCGTAAGTACATGGGGATTCATGTGTATACATATGATATCAACATCCTGACAACTCGTAAGTGCACGGTGATTCATGTGTATACATATGAAATCAACATCCTGACAACTCGTAAGTACATGGGGATTCATGTGTATACATATGATATCAACATCCTGACAACTCGTAAGTGCACGGTGATTCATGTGTATACATATGAAATCAACATCCTGACAACTCGTAAGTACATGGGGATTCATGTGTATACATATGAAATCAACATCCTGACAACTCGTAAGTACATGGGGATTCATGTGTATACATATGAAATCAACATCCTAACAACGTGTAAGTGCATGGGGATTCATGTGTATACATATGAAATCAACATCCTGACAACGTGTAAGTGCATGGGATTCATGTGTATACATATGAAATCAACATCCTGACAACTCGTAAGTACATGGGGATTCATGTGTATACATATGAAATCAACATCCTAACAACGTGTAAGTACATGGGATTCATGTGTATACATATGAAATCAACATCCTGACAACTCGTAAGTACATGGGGATTCATGTGTATACATATGAAATCAACATCCTGACAACGTGTTAAGTGCATGGGATTCATGTGTATACATATGAAATCAACATCCTGACAACGTGTAAGTGCATGGGGATTCATGTGTATACATATGAAATCAACATCCTGACAACTCGTAAGTGCATGGGATTCATGTGTATACATATGAAATCAACATCCTAACAACGTGTAAGTACATGGGATTCATGTGCATACATATGAAATCAACATCCTGACAACTCGTAAGTACACGGGGATTTATGTGTATACATATGAAATCAACATCCTGACAACTGACAGACCTTGAAAATCTGCATTTTGAAGGAGCCAATTTAAAGAGTTCACTACAAGGTTTAAAAAGAATCCCAGGGATAATAATGCCCCTCAGCTTTCCAAAAAACTTCAACAGCTTTACAAGTTCACCACTGAAAGACAGTATATGGGTCATGGTGGTGCACATCTTTAATCCCAGCACTTGGATCTCTGTGAGTTCGAAGCCAGCCTGGTCTACAGAATGAGCTCCAGGACAGCCAGAGCTACACAGAGAAACCCTGTTTCAGGAAACAAACAAACAAACAAACAAAAAAACAATTTGCTGTTTGAAAGGGATAAAATGTTCAAAATACAAACTTGTACACATATTATTTTCATGTAAAGAAAATAGGGGGAAAAGCCCACAGAACTATAAAAGCTTAGAATTAATTTGGCAGAAACCATGAAACCAAAGAAAGTGACCATAACAAACCAAGCCTTTGAAAGGAAATGAGCACCATTTTCATAAAGCACAGATACCTGTGCCACTATTTATGTAAGTACTATGTTGTTGGCTATCATTCTCTAACAAAATATGCATGTTTATGTCTATTGTAGATATTAAGGGAACAGAATCTAATAATTACCCTATGTTCTTAAATAAAAAATTTACTGCTCATATGTAACACTAATAAATAATTAAATTCCTATCGTAATAAGAACAATAAAATAGAATATTTGATGTGCATCCTAATCATCAGTAGGCTGTTTCCTTTGGGCAACAAAGTGCTGCGGTCATAATTCTTTCTTGATTTTCTATTAACACATCGCAAAAGCATAATAATTTTAAAACAAACCAAAACAGAGGCTTAAGCTGAAGGAAATTGGACAGAACCAAGAAACTAATTCGTACTGCACGTTCACCCAATTATTCTGCGTGGCTCTAGGCAAGTCATTTACAAGTCTCAACTTTTCTACTCTATTACTAGTGGCTCTATGGAAACCAAGAACCTTTCTAAGGAGCCTGCACTAAGTGATAGGACACAAACACTGCATATGAAGACTGAGGGCCTACTCTCTGCTGTACAGGAGACAGGACTGGAAAGAACATACCTTCAGGTTCTGGGGTCGCGTGAATTTGTTGAGGAGTGCGGTCTGAATGAGCTCCCACCTACTCCCTGCAGTTCGCTCACCATTCTTTCAGGGGAGAAAAGGGCCGGGTCAATGCGTTTTAAGTTGTTGTGCATCACAATCTCAAAAGTCAAACATGCTAGACTATGACCCAGGGACTTTTATATTTACCTCATCTTCCACAGGGTACAAGTTTTGTTCTGAACAAGGCATTTTAACGTGCTTATTATCCCACAAATCTTTGTAATGTGTTGGAAACGGTTTTGGAACCTCTCCTGCTCTCAGAAGGTCTACCTGAAATACAATGTCAAGAACAAAAGCCGTAAGTGCATGAAAACGAAGCATTCCTTCTACAAAACAGTACAAGCAAGGCGGTGCAAGCAAATGCTATCAAGTGGAGGCCAGCTCCCAGGCAGGGCACCTCTCTAACCCCTCTTAGGATGCTGCCAACCTCACGTTAGCGACCACCATGCCTTGTGAATTTTTACCTGCAGTCTGAGCCTGAAACCTCCTCATTGCTTGCCTAAACTACCAACAGCTTTCTACCTCCCTCTTCTAACTCCAGCAGCTCCAGATCGTGACCCTGTAAAACTCTTCTTCACCTTTTGGATAACATCCTCTCTGAAAAGAGCCTGTTTCAGACTCTGCCCGAGCTCCTACCAAACACCGTCCACTTTATACAAATCAGAAACCTCCCGAGTGCAGGACATAGCTGCCTCTGTCCTGCCACAGCTATCTCTATGCTTGTGTGTACACGGTCTCCCTCTAATGCAGTTATAGCAGTTACCATTTCCTTACCTTATCAGTTTAAAGCTGAATTCTCATCCTCACAGCTAGCTTTGTTCCCTTCATCACCGTGATATCTTTAGAAGCTTTAAATAAGTAGTTAATATAGTTCTTTATTTTAGTAGACCACTATTATACAAGACAACACTTGTTTTTCTTTTCGGTGTATGTTTGTATGTGTGCATGCGGTGCAGACTACATGAGCAGGTATGTGCACACGTACAGACCAGAGGCCATAGGTCAATATTGAGTGCCTTCCTCTACCACTATCCACCTCACTGACCAAAGTCAGGTCGTCAGGGTTGAACCCAGACCCTCTGCTGCATGTGTTGGAGGCCTTGTCTCAGCTAGTGTATGCAAGCCATCCATCTTAATCACCTTAGATCTTTGAGACAGAGGTCTCTCACTAAACCTGGAGCGCACTGAAATGGCTAGACTGGCTGGCCGGCCAGTGAATCCCAAGGACTCTCTTGTATCCACTCCCCCACCTCTTAAAACTACAGGTAAGCACTGTGCCACTCGGCTTTTTAAAAGATGTTTTTTCATTTATTTGTGTGTATATGTCTGTGCCTGTATGCCATATTCATGAGTGTCCATAGAGTTCAGAGGAGGGTGTCATCCCTCCCAGAACTGGAGTTATACGTAGTGTTAAGCTACCCTGAGTGCTGGGAATTGAACTGAGGTCTTCTGTAAGAGCGGCAAGTGTTCCTTATTGCTGAGCCATCTCTCCTGGTTGTTATGAGTTTTGGAGATCAAACACAAGTCCTCATGCTTATGTGCCAAGCACTTTACCAATTATGTCATCTCCACAGCCCTAATACAGGTTTTTACCTTCATTAAAATTAAATGAATGAGTATTTAATTTTTTTCACCAGCAGATTTAAGATAGAACCTGGCGTACACATACATTTGTGTATGTATGTGCCAATGTAAACATACAATAAGCATTAAGTTTTGAGGAAAAACATATCAACCATTTCATTCTAGGTGTTTCAAATAAATGGATTCATACAACTTGTTGGTTTTTAAGTCTGTCATTTTCATTTCTCAGAATGTTTTCAAGGTTCACCCCACTGGTATCATGTATTCGCTGCAGAGAGTAATCGCATAACAATCTTTTAAAGCGTAGTATGTTATGAATGAGAGATATGTAAAATTACAAACCTATTCTAGAAAGATTCAATAGAGTGAGCTGAGAAAGACGTCATTAAGGTTATGAAACCACAGCGGAACTCTAAGGAAGAAAGAGGAGCAAACTGGGAGTAGAGGCCAACAGTCACGGGGTGATTTCTGTTCATCTGGATCCTGAGCACCACCCAAAGGACCAAGTAGTAGAAGCTGAGAACCCAGGCCCTGGTACTGTGGAAGGTGTTGGAACCTTTGTTCCAGTTCAGGTGAAGCAAGCCTCTGACCTCTTCCTCTCTCTTCTCTGCTTTCAGAGTGCCAAGAAATCTCCTCGTGCTGTGATGTACCACACAGCTGCAGGCCAAGAGCAACAGACAAAAGCAACCATGGACTGAGTCCCGGAAACCCTGACTGTGAGTTTATTATGTACCTCATGATGCGGTTCAGAAACATTTGGGATTGGTTTATGGGCAAAGTTTGGAGGAACAAGCTAGAGCAGACGAGAAGTCACTTGTGTTTCACTCTGGCAGACGATTTGTCTACGCTTATCCATCTGCTAAGACTTCCTCTGCAGCTGAGTTCTAAAACGGCGTGATTGCTTTATTAAATATGAAAGAAATTTAAAGCAGCAGAACAATGAAGCTGTGCTGTGGCTCATTATGGCTGCTTTCAACCAGATCTATAGCAAGAGTAAAGGACAAAAGATCTGAAAAGCTCATAGTTTAGGGAAAGGGCACGCGCGCGTGTGTGTGTGTGTGTGTGTGTGTGTGTGTGTGTGTGTGTGTGTTTGTGTGTGGTGTGTATGAGTGTGTATATATGGTGTGTGCATGCGTGCATGCCTGCGCGCGTGCATGCAAGGAAAGTATGGTTGCTAAAGTAGGTCTCATCACTAAAAAAGGCCAAGCAAGTACTTTGTACTTGGACAATAAGAAGGGTACCTGTGGGCTTCTCAAAAACTGTAAGGCCTTACCCACCCAAGATTTCACCTACCACAGGTTCAAAGATTAAAAATAAAATAATAAAAATAAAAAGTAGAGGGTTTGTTTCAAAGACTTTCTAAGACAGTCACTGGGAAGAGATCTAGAGTTCTTGTCTGCACGAGGTCACCAAGGAACTGTTTCCCCACGTTAAGTTCAGGGGAATCCCACGCAGCTCTCAAAGAAGCAACAGACCCTGGCACTGCCCATGATTTTGATTTTATATTCATGTACCGTAAAAGTTAGAGTCATGGCGGTAACTCCCCTGAGATTTCAAAGCCGAGTCTAGAAGACCAAGTGGTTAGTGGCAAGGTTGGAGCCCCAGCAGAAGAAGCTAAAACTCCACTGGAGAGCCTGAGAGCCGACTAGGGAGGGAGCCATAAGTGTAAGGGACTGCGGGAGCAGGGAACGAGGAGCCATAAGCTTAAGGGACTGCAGGAGCAGGGAACGAGGAGTTATTGCTTTATGGACACAGAATTTCCATTTGGGAAGATAGAAAGTTTGGAAATGTCTATCGGCAATGGTTGTTCAACACTGTCAATACACTCAATGTCACTGAATCACATACTTAAAAATGGTTACAGTGGTAAACGTTATATGATGTATATTTTACCACAACTTAACACAGAGTGAGTGGTTTTAGATGTGCTGAGTCTGAATACCCGTGAGGTAGTGATGGAGAGTGATCAGAAAGATCTAAGAAAAGAGCAAAGATGGAGAATGGGCTGAACCATAAGTAACTCGAAACTTTTTTATTTTACAAAATTACAATACCTAACATGCAGTGGGTATAAAAATATAATCAACTGGAAGGAGAAGAAATAAAAAGGAAACTCTTTGCTCCTGGTAAGAGTCATACCCACCCGGACAGTTACTGTGTGGCTTGCAGACGGTCTTAAGAGAGGCAGGCGGACCCCACACCGAGGCATTTTTCTCATTTCCTCAATAGGAGTTCCCAACCACTTCTTATCTGGAGGAAGGTTAGGTGGAACGTATTTAGGGATCTTCCTTTCTGCTCTTTGATGTCTGACTTCACATTGTTCTTTTCTAAGGTCAAGAAAATATACTCGGTCATGAGCAATTTACTGTTTTCAGTTTCCTTAAATATGCTTGTACACATTTTGCAAAGAATATTACTCTCTTTGTGTGACAAACTTGCTTTATAAGGAAGATTTGCAAAGTTTATTTTAAAACCCCAAAGCTCGTTTCCAATAGCCTAGAGAAGAAACTTTCAAACATACAAATCACCTTTAAAAACAGAAGTGAGTCATAGATGTCACATATCATAGAATCAGTTACTTCTCTAGTCTTCACAGAATTATTTCAACAAAATAAACAGTATCATAAGCTACAAAGCATACCTTGGAAAATTAATCAAGGTTTAAAATTCCTTATGAAATAACAGTAAAGATAGATATTTAAATATACATGAAAAAATCCTAGTAGTGTCATCCACAGTTACAGGGTTTTAGTGAAATTCTAACCCAAACCTCAGTTTTCTAATTTATAAAATATAGTATTACATGTCTGCCTGTCAGAGCATTAGAACATGTTGTATAAAAGAAGCCTTAGATGGACGCTAAAAATCTACAGTTAACAAAATATTTTCATCTTTTAATAATGCCCATAAACTCCATAACAAAGTCCATGAAACTAAACCTGATCACCAATTAAACATCACTTCTTGTTTTCTGCTTCTGGCTCTTTAGAATTTATACTCTGAAATCGAGACTTAAATTTAGTTTAGCATAAACTGTTACTAAAAATACAAATAATTTACTATAAATAATTACTTTAATTCCCTCTACAAAATTTAAAAATACATCATGCTATGGAGGGATACTCCTAAATGGGAGGGAAGAGGGGATTACCTTTTGTCCTCTGACTTGGGAATTCTCACAAAATGATCTGTAATTTTAGAATCCCTTTTTCCATGCTGCTTGGAACTTCTACTGTCTACATTAAGGCTAGAAGAGTTTCCAGATGGCTTGGCATTTAAATCACTGGTCCCAGCATTACTCCCTCCTTCAAACTGGAAATGCAATCTAATTTCACTTCCCTTAGTCAAATAGCGTTTCCTAAGATCGCCGTCAACTTCTCTTGCTTGGCGACTTGAAAGTTTATTTGCTGTCTGGGAAGAGCGGTCGTCTTGGTCGTCTTGCTCATCAAAGACTGGACTTGCTTCTTCATCTGCTTCTGAATCTTGACAACTGGTTTTCGAGTTGTCTACATCCATTGGTGACTCAGGCTCACTTTCTTTCTCAAACGGAGGTGAATCACCGAGGCCACTTTCTTGTCCAGTCAACTTGTTGTCATTTTTTGATCCAGTTCCAATGTCCTCAGCGCCAACATCTGACAAAGGACTCTCTGGTATGACATCGGCCTCCTCCCGCTGACAGCCTGCACAGTCTTGCCCACACTGACAAGACGCACTGCACTTACAGTTGCTCCTGGCTTGCCCATCCCCTACTGTTTGCTTTGCATTTGCAAGCTTCACGGGCGTAAGGAACTGTTGATTGTCTCTGTCTTCCTCATGATCGGTGTCACTGTGGCCATCAGTTGGGGGTGACTGATCAATGTTCGCATTACTAAGCTGCTTTGGTGCCTGAGTCACTGCTGAAGGCTCGCTGGCCGAGAGCTGCTCTGCACGCTCCCCTGCACTGTGCCACTTGCACACGCCTGCAGTCTGCTGTTGGTTCAAATACGGCGTGCTCTTCTCAGTGGGTGATTTATCAAGATTTAGTTGAGGAACATTTCCCAATTTCTCTACCTTATGTGGGTAAAAGTTATCTTTCTGCACAGAACTCATCATGGGGTCAGTCCTGGTATTGTTGTTTTCTTTACTGGAAGAGAGCAGAAAGAACTAAAACCAATTTATTACAAAGGACAGAAAGTAAAGTGATTAAAGTATTGACCAGAAGTGTGCTCTGTGATGACCTAAACGCACAGCTTACTTACTGTTCACTGCTCTGCACCAGTGCCCGAGCACGCTACGCCCTCCCCAGGGTGACTGCCAACCTGCCTTTCCTTCAATCTTAAGCTTACCTCTATCTCAGATTTCAAGGCCCAGGCAAAGCTGGTGACTTGTTCCTTCCACATGACAGCCACCAGTCATACCTTTACCTGCTCACACCCTCAGTGATACACTCACCTCATGAAGCAGTAGTTATATTTTTTTGTGTCTATAACCACTACTGTACATGAGTATCTTAAAGTCAGAAACTATTTCTCTTTTATCTCTTCATCTCACAAATAAATGAGCATCTCTGCATATAAAAAACAAAAATATTTAAACTTTAAAAAGTTAATGAGGATAGATGAAGAAAAATAAAAAGAAATTAAAAACAAAAAAGAGGCAAGCTAAAACAACTCCATTAATATACTATTCATTTCTCCATATAGAAATGTCTTTTTATACCTTTCTGATTCAGCTGTCTTGGGTCCTTTAGTATCCATCCAAGTGGTAATAGGCTTTTGTTTGAAAACTACAAAAAAAAAATCAAAATTAAAAATTAAATACATATGCATATAAATTCTTTCAAATAGAAAACGTATATAGCCTATTGTACATATAAAGCCTTTTGCTAGGCTCTGTGAGGTAAATAAAACATAGCTTCTCTTCTCAACTCCAAATATTAAGAGATAAGACAGGAATAACTAATGTGTCAGTACAGAGTTGAGAGTGACCCCTAAAAACCTGTACAGCTGAATGTTTAAAGATCACAGGCTCTGGACTCAGAACATCTGAATTAAAATCCTGTCCACCTCACTGGCTTCCTTTGTGAGTGTGTAAAGAAAAAAAACAAAAACAAAAAACCCACACTTTTCTCTGATTCAGATTACTCACTTATAAAGTATACATATTAGCAGCATCTTTATGGGGTTAATGTGAGGTTTAAATTATTAATAATTGATGTAAAGGATTAGGACACTCTGTGGTATATGCTCAGAAAAAGTATAGTCCTTAATTACCATTAAAAGAGGTCTTGACCTGAATTAAGATATTTCCAGGGAGGGGGAAAAAAAAATCAAGATAAGAACAAGTGGTAATAATCAGTTAAGATTTCTTGAAAGAGGTAGTGCTGAAATTTTGCTTTGAAATTTAAACAGGTAGCAACAGAAAGGAAAGGTGCCAATGGCAAAAAGATGAAAAGAACTGAAAAAATTTAATTTGAAGGTGATCTAAGACCACATCACGGAGAGCACCCTGAAGGACCCAGAGAAACACAAGTACAGAAAGAGGGCTACAAGCCACACTTGAGTGAGAGAGCTACTGTAGATCTAGGTCAGTAGTTCTCAGCCACCCAGATCACGAGAAGGCCAGCAATAAGGGAATCCCAGGACCACTCCCACCCTAATAACTCAGAATCTGGGTGAGGGAAGAATGAGAGGAGCTGAAATTCTGAATTTGTGCGTGTGTGTGTGTTTTAATAATGAACTAGATTGAAAATGTAAAAATTACTGGCTGAGGCACAAAAATAACTTCTTTTGAGATAAGTACAATTGAATTTAGACTTCAAGATTGAAGCTTGAAAGACTTGAATGATCATAGTAACACTGAGCAGAAATATGGGAAATAGGAGAATTAATTAGGTATTGGAAGAAATATGATTGGGTTGATTATGAAATACTAAATTTGAGATGCCAAAGAAATGACTGAATGGATATGATCAGCGGCAAAAACAAAATGATTAGCTCAGAAGTGGGTGATGCAATGAAAATAAATATAAATCACATTTTATATAACCATTAGAAATGCATATGCTTGCTGGTTTTAATATACTGGACATGAATTGAATGTGTCTATTTTAGTATTAAATCTTAATCGTTCTTAGCTGTTTTCTAAGTTGCAATATTAAGAATCTAAACTTAAGCCATTCTTATTTTCCTATTTTACCTTAAGTAATATAATATGAACAAAACAGATACAGGCCTAAATAATTAATTTATCTATAACTGAGATGGGAACACAAGTGAAAGACATTTCAGGTGATGCACATATTTGAGTTTCAGATAATTTCCATCTTCCACAAAAGTACGTAAGTATCATATACTTTCCATAAAACAGTAAAAGTAAAAAAAAAAAATTGATTAGCATTCTTTAAATGTTTTCCATTACAAAAAGTAATTTGCATAGATCTTTCTTGTTAAATACCACTCTGTGATTTATTCTTTTACGTCTCCTACAAATCTGAGGATAAACGATGAGATGATAAAATTTTTTTCTATAGCTCTATCTTTTCTATTTAATTACATTAGATGGATGCGATGTTCAAAATCCAACTTTGTGAACCCTAGGGCTGATTTGGACCATTTCGGATTTTAAAAATTTCAGATTAGAGGTGCTTAACCACTGTGTTCTATGCAAAGTTTCAAAATCTGAAATTATGTTTTAGCCCGAGCATTCCAAGTATGAATACTAAGCCTAAATCAGTACATGAAGTATAGTTCAGAAAATCTTCAAATTTCAAAGCGGTAAACTGCCAAAACACTATTTTTTTTTAATCAGAATTTAAAACTTCTTCTGTGATATTAGGATTAGATAGGAGGCTGCAATGGCTAGACTCTTTGTGGCGGTTTGCATCAAAATGATCACCATAGTCTAATATATTGAATGCTTCATCGTCAGAGAGTGGCCCTGCTGGAGTAGGTCCAGTATTACTGAATTGTGGAACCTCAGGTTTCAAAAACCCACATCAGGCCCAGAGTCTCCAGCTGCCTGTGATTGGGAAGTAACTCTCAGCTACTGTTCCAGTGCCACGCTCCCTGACATAATGAGAATGGCTAAGCCTCTGAAACTATAAGCAAGCCCCCAGTCAATTTTCATCTTGGTGTGTCATCACAGCAATCGTAACCCTAACTAGGACAACAAAGATACACAATGAGCCCTTTCAAATTATTTCAGTTTTTCTATAAGAATTGTTTTGGTCTGTGTTTTGGTTCAGTGGTTAAGAACAGTGGGTGCTCTTCCAGAGGACCTGGTTTGATTCCTGGCACCAATATGGTGGCTCAAGAATCATGGTGTCTCTTCATAGCAACAGTGACTAAGATAGTCTTCTAATATACACAAAGTAGCCCACAGAACTTGAACTTCAAGTGTTGCAAACCCAGGAGGCCTGTTCCAGGGAAACCATAGGGGGCTGGCTATCTGCCTCCTGAGCCGGGACATGGAAAGTGATCCTCCTAGCTTTAGGCTTCCAATTATGATTCCTGGAGCCTGACAAAAATGAATGGGGAAAGGCAAGTGGTAAGGAAACAATGTATCCTGCTAATCAAATACTCCCCATTCCATATTTGAACCCCAGAGAAAGGACTACCTTACTCTTTCCAATACTACTACTTCTGACTTCTAAAAGTTTCTTTTCCATTATATCACATGATTATTGAGTTTAATCCATCTTATTACTTAAGGACACCGAAAATGATCCCAGGGAATTTCTTTCATTTTAACTAGAGATAATCATAGCAAATAAGAGAGGCAACAGAAAGAATAATGACAAGTGAGCTGGCTAGTTTTAGGTCAACTGGACTCAAGCTAGAGTCATCTGAAAGAAGGGATCACAATCGAGAAACTGCCCCCACAAGATCCAGCAGCAGTCAAGCCTGTAGGGCATTTTTGATGTGGGAGAGCCCAGTCCATCGTGGGCAGGGACAACACTAGACTAGTGGTCCTATGTTCTTTGAGAAAGTAGGGGGTTGGGGATTTAGCTCAGTGGTAGGGCGCTTGCCTAGGAAGCGCAAGGCCCTGGGTTCGGTCCCCAGCTCCGAAGAAAAAAGAACCAAAAAAAAAAAAAAAGAAGGAGAAAGTAGACTGAGCAAGGCATGGTGAGCAAGCCAGTGAGCAGCACCCCTCCATGGCCTCTGCCTCAGCTCAGCTCCTGATTCCAAGTTCCTGTACTGGCTTCCTTCAATGATGGACTAAGATGTGAAGTGTAAGCCAAATAAAACCTTTCCTCCCTAACTTCCTTTTCATCTTGGTGTTTCTTCACAGCAATCCTAAACCTAACTAGGACAACAAACATACACAATGAGCCCTTTCAGTTCTAGACTGAGACCTCTCTATCTAGTTACCAGCATTATTATGGTCAGAATACTTCAGCTCTTTGAGTCTGTTTCCTTACCTCGGAATGCAATTCTCTACTTCTGAGGAGTAAATGTATTAATTAGTAAGAATACAAATGAGAGAAAACACTGTGTCCAGGCTACTACAAAA
Organism: Rattus norvegicus; assembly: GCF_021556685.1. Taxonomy (NCBI): domain Eukaryota; kingdom Metazoa; phylum Chordata; class Mammalia; order Rodentia; family Muridae; genus Rattus; species Rattus norvegicus. Next base: position 7,528,617 of record NC_141549.1, on the reverse strand, counting down.
GAACTAGTCTACAAATACATTCTCTCCCAACACTTAAATCGAATCTCCTTTATAACTTGACACAATTCCGATTTACTCTCACTGCACATCATTCACCCTGTTGTTCAATGAGGTGATCCAAATAGCTAAAAACAGACACAAAGGACATAAACTACAGTAAAATTCACCTGCATTTTCAAGGAGCACCAGGAAGTCTCCTATAATAACCCAACTGGTTAAGTCATTTGCCATCAGAATGCAAATAGCATGCTGAGTTCTGCCTAAGCAGAGATTTGCAGATTTCAATCAATGTATGAGCTGTATCCGTGAAAACAAAAAGATACTGAATAGGCTTTCTCTACTCAATCCACTTCTAGGATACCTATATGTAAAAAACTTAAATACCAAGTTCCAGAAATAATTCTAAGAATTGCAACAATGGTTTAGTATAAAAATTTTAGACTCTGAATATTCTGTTCACTGGTGCTTTGGCAGGTATACAGAAAACACATAAGTGAAAATTAACTTCATTTTTCTTTGGCAGAAAAGGTCCAACTAATGAGAAAAAGTTTGCAACACCAACAGCTCCCAGCAAGCATGCAAATAAAGTTAGTAAGTCTGCAGATGATCTAGTCACAGAAGCCAGGGCCATTATCTATAGTCCTTCAGTTCCCACTCCTTTATAGCAGGTTCTCTGAAATCTATATCCTAAATTTAAAATCCATTCATTGCTTAGACCCTTAAGTACTTCACTTATTGGGCAACTGTTCTGTATTTCCTGAAACTGGTCACTCTATTTATGGTGTGAACTTTAACCTGTTTTACTAACTAAAAATGAGAAGCACTTATTAAATGAAACAACAGAAAATATAAGAGTGTTACACGCATTACACATATAAGGATGCTATTTCATGAAATATTTCAGTCATAAATATGGCATATTTATGGTACTAAGTTACAGCAATTACTGGGTACTAGAAAAATATACAGTGGCCTGAAGTTTAAAAAGTCCAAAAGCTACTGCTTAACCCATCTTTATAAAATATTAACCAAATGGCATTTTTTTTTTGCTTTGTTTAAAATCTTCCAGGAGGCCCATTAAATACAGAATAAAGTATAAGTCCTTTAAACGGCACTTAAGTTCATCCACAATAAAGCTTACCTAAGTCTGCAACCCCATGTTCCAGTTCTAACAGTATTTAGGTACGCTGTTCCTTCTACCTTACCCCCTTCATTTCTACTAGACATCCAATTATTTCAAGATTTGGGTCAAGCCATAGGCAGGAAAGGACCTGACTAGGTCCCTTTAATTTTTGTATTTAGGAAGCAGGTCTGAGCTCCAGACCAGGACAATACAATGATTCCTTGTCTCAAAACAAAAAAGAACACCTGCTTCAAGTCTGCTTGTTAGTGTTCCCAAGAAAGACAAGCGTCCACCTTTGCCCTGATCTCTGCCCAGCCTCTCACACCGTGCACCAGTGCATGCTTTTCAGCAATGTTCTTGGCTCCGCGTGAAAGAACACAGCTAGACTTTTCTCATATTCACTGAGCATTTCTCTCAGGCCTCTCCTAAAAGGCTGGTGTTCCTAAACTCTCTCTCCTTGGTTGTTTTACTTTCTCTAAATATTGGATGCCATTGTTTATCCCGCCTCATAGATTTCAAGGTATGAAAGAAGAGAACAAGTTCCTCGTGTTCAATATCGTGTGCCAGGGACAAACACAATGCCAGCAAGCTAAGACTAACTGCCGTGCACTCTGGGAAGTCAGAGCCTGACTGAGTATACTACAACAACTTTCTTTACGATTTCTGGTGACTGAAGCGCTCTTCTGCTTCATACATACAACTAGACTTCCTTAGTAGGGCAATTTCTCTATCCAAGCTGATGAAAGCATACAGGTGAGGTCCATCCAGTTAGCAACTGTCCATCAAAGTTTTCCACACCACACAGCCACTAGAAAAGTTGCAGCCCCTCTCTCCTACGAGTGGTATCTAGTGATTGAACAACGGGGTCATCAGAGTTGTGGACACAAGATCAGGTAGGAGTGACTGGAATCCCATGGTCCTCACACTGAAACAAGGACAAAGATTTTTATTTTCCCACGTACCAAACGAGGTGACGCTGCCTCTGTGCGGTCCCGCCCGCCCCGAGACGCAGGCTGACGAGGACGGTGGGACCCTGAACTGTACGGGAGCGTCCTTAGGGTCGAGAACGCGCTTCTGCCTGCCAGGGAAGCTCCGGGAGTCCGAGGCAGTCGGCGCAGAAGTTCCAGCGGCACCCCAGCGGGGCCGCTTCGTGCAGGGCTCACAGCCGGGGCCCGCACTCATGCTGGGACCCGCAGCGCACAGTCCCCGGGCCGGCCCGGGCGGAGAGCCTCATTCACCAACCCTGAGAGGGACGGAGTGCGCCTCCTTCTCGGCGCCCCCCGCACCATTCCCTCTCTGCAGCGGCCCGCTCTTGAGGCTGCTGCTCCTCGGGCCTCCGAGCCAGACCCTCCCTGCGCAGCCGCTCGCCTCCGCTCGGCCGCAGGGAGCCCACCTGCCCCGGACGTGCCGCTTCCACTCAGGCTCGGGCTCCGGCTCCGGCTCACTTTCCCACCACCGGAAAGCAGCCGTCTCGCGCTTCCGACTTCCGGGCCGCACACAGCCGCAAAACGGAAGTGCGGTGCTTAACGGGAGCCGGCGCCCGGAAGGTCAGCGTGTGAAGGTGGCAGTAGCAACGCGGGTCTTCCCGCTGTTGCTGTCGGGGCCACGGCCGAGCACACGACCCCGGCCTGAGGTGGTGGTGGGAAGCCCGCCGCTGTTTGCTGCGACCTCATGGAGGGTGGCGGAGGAAGTAGCAACAAATCCACCGGCGGGTTAGCGGGCTTCTTCGGAGCGGGAGGAGCGGGTTACTCGAACGCTGATTTGGCCGGCGTCCCGCGTGAGTATCGGGCCTAGCTTGCTCCCATTTCTGACTGTTTCTGGGACAACTAGAAATGTGTAGCGTTCCCTGTCCTTTTCCTGTTCACCTTCATTAGATTCACCACCAGTGATAGGGTTTCAAAACTGAACGAATTTGGGGGATCATCAATTCCCGGGAAGCTCTTTTATTGACCTAGTTTCGACAGGAAACACAAAATGTCCTCCTTTAGCTCCCCCATCTCTTTTCTCTTCACACACTTTTCTGTATGTGTGGCCCTGTTAGGAGACCCTAGTTCTACAAATAAACATTCCAAATAACAAAAACCCGCAGTTACTTTTTTTCACGCGGCTTTTAAATGTTTCTACACTTCTAAGTATCGGCTAGGCGGAAACCTCTTTCGTTCTTTTTGTTTACTTTGAGACAATTCAGGAAATCAGAAGGAGCTGGGAAGCGAACGAAACTTATAAGAGATTTATAAACAATGGAAAAGAGCCAAACAGATTTTGAAAGCGAAATAAGCAAATTCAAATTTACAGAGGCATGAATACCCTGCTTGGTGGCCCTGCTCAGTCACCTAAATACATATTTCAGGCTTTTAATATTTTGTAACTATGGATATTCAACTGGATAAGTAGAACTTGGGAGTTGATGGGGAATAGCTCTGTCATGGTTTGCATATGTTTGGCCCAAGACCGAAGTTGGTACCAGAGACTGGGGTATTACTGTGGTAGGCGTGACCATGCTTTTGTTTGGAAGAATGTGGATTTGGGGACTGTGGATTTGGAAAGCAGTGGAATGCTGTCAGTGGAGCATAATGGGCTATCTTAGTAGGAATGTGGAAGACTTTGATACTGAGAGTAATTGAACTGTTGAGAGTAAGTAATTAGGCCCAAGATGGTTCAGTGAAGAATTTCAGTATGTGGCCTAGGGACTGTTCATGTGGTATTTTTGGTTAAAATGTGGCTACTTTTTGCCATTGTCCGAAGAGTGTGCCTGAGGTTAAGATGAAGAGATTTAATTGCTTTGAAAAGAAGTCTCAAAACAGCCTGGTGTAAATTCTGTTGTGTAGTTACTAAAGTTCATGCTTATGAAGAGCATTTTAATGAAAAAAGGGAAATTGAGAAAGGAAAAAACCAAAATGCTTTGAGTATTAAAGGGACACCAGGATGTGAAATGGAGATGAATCCTGTGTTCAAGAGTATTAAATTGAATTAAGGGAAAAATGACCTTGGGGCAAGATCCCACCCACCTAAATTAGCTCCAGGCAACTTAGTACAAACCTTTACTCCCAGGAGACTGGCATACAGACCTCTAAATTCAAGCTCAATCTACAGAGCAAGATCCACTACAGCCAAGCATAGGCAGTGAAGGAGTTACAAAAGAGGAAGCTAGTGATTTATAATAGAACAAGGGGGCCATGTTCCAGCAGAACTCAAGCAGCAGAGCTCAGCAGCTTCAGCCGTGTGTCTCTGGCTTTCTATTCAAGAGGAGAAGGAGACTACTGGGACGATTAATGCTAGTTAGCTGGAGCTAAGGAAGAAATCAGCATCACTGACGTGAAATCTGGGAAGGGTTTTCTGAGAGCACCAAGAAGCTGTGTTCCAGAGATGCCAAGGCTGTACCTCATGCTGCAGCTGGACTTGGTAATGTGTAAGAGTCAGTCACCCACGTGGTACTGATTTTGAGGGCATGAAGGTCATGAAGAGCAGCTGAGGCTGGGCACTCTGAGAAGCCATGGAAGGCCATTGGAGAAGGTTCACCCTCAGTTGCAATTGATGGCCCAGGACTGTGAAGGGGTCAGGCAAAGGAGTGAGACTTGGCACCATGAAGAGAGCCTTTGAGAGGCTATTGGTGAAGCCTAGTTGCAATGGAAGCATATTAGAGACACCAGTACCATGGAATGATCACTAAGAACAACAGCAACAGTGTACTGTGGATCAGCCTGAAGTTAAACTGCTACGGAGGGCAGAGCTGAAGAAGTGAAGCCAGCCCTTTGGAGGATCATGTGTGGATCCCAGACACTGAAACAAGCTATTACATTGAAACTGGTTTGGAGACCCAAAGATGTTAAAGACACCAGAGCCACTGGCTATCTGCTGGGTGGAGTGGAACCAGCTAAGGAGAAAGAAGTTTGTTGCAGTCAACAAAGAGAGTTGAAACTTCAAGGGGAGTTGAAGATCTGAAGACCGTTCTGACATCAGACATGGAGATGGCAGAATGAAGTTTGCCCAGCTGGTTGCCTGTCTTAATTTGGGGATTACAGTTTGGTAATTGGATGGATCTCAGAAGAGACTTTGAACTTTGGACTTTTAACATACTATGTTTAGGTATGGCCTCCATAGACTCATGTGTTTGAACAAGCCTATGGAAGCCAGGGAGTAGAATGTGATGGTTTGCCAATGTTTGGCCCAGGGAGTGGCACTATTAGGTATTATTGTTGGAGGAAGTGTGTCACTTTGGGGGTGGGCTTGGAGACCCTCCTCCCAGCTGCCTGAGGGTGCTAAGTCTGTTCCTTCGGATGAAAGTGTGTCAACTCAGCTCCTGTACCATGCCTGCCTAGATGCTGCCATGCTCCCACCTTGATGATAATGGACTGAACCTCTGAACCTGTAAGCCAGCCCCAATTAAATGTCCTTTATAAAACTTGCATCGATCATGGTGTCTGTTCACAGCAATAAAACCCTAACTAAGACAAGCCCTTCCTAGAGTGTTTCTTCTTGCTAATCCTTGAAGTATTTCTCTAAAACCTTTATACTTAAAAACATTGTATCTTAGGATTTCTCACGTGCATAAAATGAAGGGCACTACTTGTTGTAAAATTATAAGTAATAAAATGCTGTCTTTATCCCCCACTAGATCTGTCGCTGCAGTGCCCCAAGATACCTGGTAGATATCTTGCACACATCCCAGTTCTGTGGTGGCCCAGTGTCTCTAGCCACTGCACACTTTTCTTACACTTATATTGCTACATGAAAGAACACTTAACCCAGTAACCTTGGATCCAATTGATAAGATACAATTGCCCACCAAAACATACAAAGCCCTGTATGCATCATCCCTTAAGAACATTCATAACAACCTGTAAAGGCACAGCGTGGAATCTTAGCATCAACCTCCATGTTGTCTCCCCCGCCACCTTCTCTCTCTCCTTCCATTCCCATCTCCTCTTCCTTCAAGCTTTTCTCCCGCCCATCCTTCCTTCTCGTGCAGTGACAGGCCTCATTCTATCTTGTACCTGCCTCTCCTGTGACATCATCCCACAACTACTTACTGTGACAAAGTAATTGTTGACTTTGGTGTACATATGCTACTGAGGAGGGTGACATAAGGACACAGCAGTTAGTGATAAATGCCATGACAGAATAAAATAGGGCCCTGGGATGACGACGGTGGTGGTGGGAGATGAAGGCTATATGAGAACGAGTCAGGGAAAAAAAAACAACTTGTGAGTTGACGTTTGAGCTGTGACTTAAATTTAGCAAAGATGAGAAAGAGAACAAACTTGACGTGTTTCTGGAACAGCTACCGGGTCAGTTTGTCTTTAGAGTTGCAAGGGAGTGAACTACGAAATTGATTGTAAGAGCAGAGAGGTGGAAAACAGCAACAAATACAAGCTTTTATAAGCAAGGGAAAGGGGATTGGATTTGATCTAATTGTAGATGGAAGCCATTAGGGCTGGTTTCCTAATTTTTACAGAGAAAGTGAGTTGAAGGGGTAAGAGAAAGTAAGTTGGTAAGGAACCGTTGGTATGAGATGGGATGCTTGCATTGGGAACAATCAACCAAGACATAGAAGGACCCAAATATTAGATTTAAAGATCTATGAAAGTTCATTTTTCTTGCTAGATTATTTTGTTTTCAAAGTTGGTAGATTTAAAGTTAACCTGGAGATTGTATTTCTTTTCCATTAAGTTTTATATCTGGGTAAAAACAAGGATTCTCCTTATCATCAAGATTCTGTTAGTAAAATTATTAGAAATGTGATGTAGACAAACTGCTTTGATAGATTTCTACAATCAAAAACCTAGCCCAACCACTCTTTTCCCTGAGAGACTGATCATAATTGATAATTGATTGTCATGCTAAAGTCATGGAGAGGAGGTGGTATGGGCACTTTCTGCCAAGCCTGGTATCCTGTGTCGGATCCATGGAAGCAAACTGGTAGGTGGAAGGGGCACTAGTGGGACCTCCACATGCATTCAAGCACGCGTACAAACTCAAGAAAATGTATAAATGTATAAAACTAAACATAAACGAAAACAGTAATAACTAACCTAAGATAATTCTAGGAGTTTCATAATTTGCCGGTAATTCAATATCTTAGGGAAATGTAGTGCATTGGTGCAAGGCCTAGTTCCTAAAGAAAATTTACATTCATTGGGTTTTTTGACTGTTAGCTGAGTCAGTCCTGTATGAAATAATTGGATGGATTTTGTTGCAATGTGACATTCTGTTTTCTATCTCTAGTGACTGGTATGAACCCCCTGTCTCCTTACTTAAATGTGGACCCACGCTATCTCGTTCAGGTAAGATAAAGCTTTTGCTAGTTTGGTTTGGCGCCTTACTCTACCAAAGGTTCAAGTGCTTAGACCTGACTTGAGCTGCAAAGTACTCCTAGAAGAACTAATCAGATTTCTCTGTAACAAGACCCGGCTGTCCTAGACTCACTTTATACACCAAGCTGGCCTCAAACCCACAGAGATCAACCTGCCTCTGCCCCCTGAGTGCTGGGATTAAAGGCGTGCACCACCACAACTTTTCAACCTATTAAATGACATTTACAGAACATCCACAGCTAATGTCATACTTAACAATAAGAGACTGAGTCATGACAAATCAGGAGCAATAAAAACATTTCCGTTCTCTTCTCAGAATTGTCTAGGCAGCACAGCTAAAAATAAAAATAAATGTAGTAGGTTTTGCTCAGGCTTGGTGGTGGATACCTTTAAGTCCAGTACTTGGGAGGCAGGCAGAGCTCTGAGTTTGAAGCTACATAAATATGACCCTGCTTGGTGATGGTGTACACCCTTATTCCTGCCAACCACTGGGGAGGACAGCTCATGTTTACAGAGCGGGTTTCAGGACAGCTGGGTCTATTCAGAGTGGGGGAGGGAGCTTAGCTACAAAAACTTAAAGAAAAGCAGAAAAGCAAGCAAACCTTTTAAAATGAATAAATGAATTTAGCAAGGTTGTAAATGTAAGAGCTATAGCCATAAATCAGTCTTTTCTCTGAAATAGCAGTGAGAGCACTCCAAAAGTAAAATTAGCCAAAGTTTATTACAGTTAGCATAAAAATGTTCCAGAGCTACATGGAAAGATCCTGACTCAAAAAAACAAAAAGGAAGAATTAAATAATGAAAAGACATATCATCTTGGAAAATTAGCATTGATAAACTGGCAACAGTCTCCAAACTGACCTACAGATTTAGTGCAATTCCTATCAAAATCCTAAGGGAATTGGGGAGGGGGAGGTTGAAATTGGGAGTTAGATCCCAACATCCATATGTTAGTGCAAAACACATAGACCTGATACTTGTGAAAATCAATGAATGAGATGATTTATCAACCTAAAACCTTTTCCTGACAGGTTCAGTTACTAAGACATGTATAGGTCAGTGCAATAGAATTGAGACTAGAAAGAAACCCTCACTTTAATTGCAGTTTTTCAAGGAGGGTGCCAAGGTAATTAAGACAGGAAAATGGTCATTTTCTGAAACGATTTGGACAACTAGAATGAATGCAAAAGAATTAAGTTGGACCTCAACTTCACACCATATGCAGTGTTAATTCAGATCAACAGGTAACATTGTGAGCCCCTTAAAATAAAATCATAGGTACCAGTGGTTGTGATTAAATTAAAAAATTTTTTTAAAAAATGTATCTTTGATACACCACTAAAAGTACAAGTAGTAAAGGGGAAAATTGACAGTTGAATTTAGTTGAAATTTAATTTTTTCTCTATATACTTTAGACCATATCAAAGAGGGACAAGAGGCCTGGGCATAGTGGTACATCCATTTACTCTCAGCATGTAGTAGGCAGAGGCAGATGGATGTCTGTTTAGTTCCAGAACAGCCAGCCAGGATTATGTGGAGATACCCTATCTCAAAAACAAAAGAGAAAAAAGCGACAGGACAGCCTAAAAGCTGAGGGAAAATATTTCCGAAACATCTGATGTCTTGAAATTTTTACATTTAAGAGAAAAACATCAGTTATAAAATTATAATGGATCTGAATAGATATATCTTCATGAAGCCATACAAATGTCTAATAATCACATTAATTAAATATGATCATAGATGATCTGTCACTTCACATAAACCAACATACAGAAAGAAGATTGGGAAGCTGGTCAGCAAGCCAGTAGGAACATCAAGTGATGTGGGTGCTAAAGCAGGCATGGGAGTGCGTGAGAAAGTAGAGGCAGAAAGATCCTTAACTACATAGTCAATGATGATCTTGAGATTTCTTTGTGTGTGGGGGGGGTGGATTTCTTTCCCCGCCTCCACCCCAGATGGGTCTTGCTGTGTAGCTCTGGCTGCCCTTTTGCTCACTGTGGATCAAGCTGTCCTTGAACTCACAGGGATCCTCCTGCCTTCGAAATGTTGTGATTAAAGGTGTGTGCCACTGCTTTGGCCTGAGCTTTAGATTCTCAAGAATGACTCTCAGAAAAGGAAAAAGGCTAGAACTGCTTTGGAAAGGCTTGGCATTTCCTAACAATATGAAAAACAGTTTTGACCTGGCAGTTTTGCTCTTAGATTCAAATTCAACTTGAGGACTACGGACATCTTAAATAGTACTCATCTTGGTAGGAGGCATTATCTGTGGTCTCTGTTACTTTCTGTTGTAAGTTGTATATGAGCTGCTGTGCACTTGTCTCCAACCCTTGCAGTGTTGACTGTGGTTGATACTGCAGAAGTGTGGGCTGGTGCTCTTGCTTGTCCTTTTTATTTCCAATTCTTAGTTGTCTATTTCTGAATTAAAGGGCAGTCGTTTACCTTTTCTGGTCAAATAAAACACTTCTGAAAACAAGAGGTTGAGAATAAGTTAAAATCGGGTCATTACTTAAAAACTCAGGAAGCATCTCTGACATACAGAATACCAAATACAATATTTTTATTGTCTGCCAGATCATTTTCTGTAGTGAGTGTATGGGGTAGCATGAGTGAAAATGGCCTCCTGGGCTCCTTGTTAGGCGCTGTCACCTTGTTGAGGGAAATGTGTTGCCAGGGGTGGGCTTTGAAATGCTCAAGCCAGGCCTAGTGTACTTTCCTCCTGCTGCCTGCTGATCCAGATCTAGAACTCTTAGCTCCCTACTTCTCTGGGGCCATGTCTGCCATGCTTCCATTGTGACGATAGTGGACTACACCTCTGAACTATAACCCAGCCCCAATTAAAGGTGTCCCTTTATAAGAGTTGCTGTGGTCATGGTGTCTCTTCACAGCAGTAGAAACCCTAAGTCATTAGATGGCTCCGGGAACTGGGGTATTGCTGTGATAGGCCTCACCATGTTTTTCTTTGGAGGATGTGGACTTTGGGTGAGAAAAGCAGTGCAGTGCTGTAAGCTTGGCTTAGGGCCATACAAGTAGGAGCATGGAGGATAGTAGTGCTGAGGATGATTTGAACTGGGGGTTCCAGCTCAAGAGGTTTCAGAGGAAGACATGTTAATATGTATCCTAAAACTATTATTGTGATATTTTGGCAAAGAATGTTGTCACTCTGCCCTTCTCCAAAAAAAATCTGCCTGAGGCTAAGTTGGAGAGTTATGGATTGACATCTTTGGCAGAGATATTGACTGTGTTACTTGGTTATTAGTGGCTAAGCGTATGCAGATCTATAGTGAAAAGGAGCAAGGAGGGGGTTGGGGATTTAGCTCAGTGGTAGGCCCTGGGTTCGGTCCCCAGCTCCAAAAAAAAAAAAAAAAGAAAAGAAAAGAAAGAAAAGGAGCAAGGAAAGTTACAAATTGTACAGTTTGAGAAGGGGCACCGGGAAGTAGAATGGACCTAAGTCTGTGTTCATAGGGATAAGTGGATTAAAGAATCCTGATGGTAAATGGAATAAAAGGAGTGGTGACCCCAGGGCAAGAGCCCACCCAGCTAAACTTCCAACTTGTGAAAAGGAGTTTAAAAAAGTTTACATCTAGTGAAAGTACATGCCTTTATTCCCAGCACTCAGGAGATAGATGCAAGCAGATCTCTAGAGGAAATTGGAGGACAGCTAAATTTAGGAAAGGAAACCGTCAAAACCAGAAAGCTGGTAAAGATGTAATTGAACAAGGGGCCATGCTTCAGCTTCAGTAAGCAACAGAACTTGACAGCTAGGTTCTAGCTAAGTCAATGATAGAAGAAAGGGGCTATGGAATCCCCCTCTGTGGCTAAGGAAATCCTCTGAGGCCAGGCATATGTCGGAGGTGTCTGCATGGAGGCCCGGAGAGGCCATTTTGTGAAGCTGTGAAGGTGAAGCCTGGATCGCCTTGGAGATGCCATGGCACTGGGACACCTGCTGAGTAGGGCTGAGAACCAACCCAAGAGAAAGACGTGTGTTGCGGTCGACTAAGCTAAAAGGAGTTGGAGTCTAAAGAACGTTTGCCATCAGACATGGAGATGCAGAGTTCGGAGTTTGCCCAGCTGGTTTTTGGTCTTGGTTTGGTCCAGTAGTCCCTATTTGGGATTTTACTGTTTATCTTGTTCCATTGTGTGTTGGAAGTGTATGATCTGCTTTTTCATTTTGATTTTTCAGGGGATTACAGCTAGCAGATTGCTTGAATCTCACAAGAGACTTTGAAATTTGGACTTTAAAGCAATGCTGACACTGTTGTAGGCTACAGGAACTTTTTAAGTTGGACTAAATACATTTTGTATTATAATAGAGCTATAAGCTTATGGTGGCCAGGGGGTGAATGTGGTAGTTTGAACAAAAATGTCCCCATAGGCTGGGGTGGTGGCACTATTAGGGGGTATGGCTTTGTTGGAGGAACCTGGGTCAGGCTTTAAGGTCTCAAATGCTCAAAGCAGGCATAGTGTAACTTTCTGCTGCCTGCTGATGGAGCTCTCAGACTTTGAGCTGCTTCTCCAGCACCGCGTCTGCCTGGGTGCTGCCATGCTTCTAAGAGAAGACATTTAACTGGGGGCTTTCCTACACTTTCAGAGGATTGGTCTATTACCGTGGCAGAGAGCAGAAAGGCGTGGCCTTAGAGAAGTAGCTGAGAGTTTTACATCCTGATCCATAGACAGCAGGTATAGAGACAGACATTGGGCTGTCTTCAAAGCCCATTCTAGCTACACACCTCCTCCAAGGATCCACTTGGAAATCCTCCAGTTCAACTAGGGACTCGTAGATTGAACAACTACTGGATTCTTGTACTTTCTGTTGGTAGACAGCCATTATTAGAATATAGCCTTCTTCCGTGTCCTTTAAATAGACAGAAGGTGTGGCCCAGAATAAAGGCAAATCTTCCCACTTGAAATGATTTTTTTTTTAAATCACAGATTTGCCTAGCTTCTGGGTTTTAGTTAGTTCCATGGTTCTGTAGACCAGTTGACAACCAAGAAGTTGTCATTGTTTCTGATTTATGTGCTGGCTCTTATTACAGACAGTTTTACTTTTGCTTAATGTGATAAATCATTTTGTATTTATTTGATTGTTTACTTATTTCAAAACTACTTTGAAAAGTTGACCTGTAATCCAAGCACTTGGGAAACTGAGGCTGGATATTGAGTTCCAGGCCAGCCTAGACTACATAGACACTGTCTCATAACTAGAAGAGAAAAATAGTAAGAAATTTACAGCTATCCAAGTCTTTAGGCAATACTCATCTTGGTTTTCCTTTTTGACCCTTAGGATACAGATGAGTTTATTTTGCCAACTGGAGCTAATAAAACCCGAGGCAGGTTTGAACTAGCTTTCTTCACCATTGGAGGATGCTGCATGACAGGTAAGTAGTTTGGTTTTTTTTTGTTTGTTTGTTTGTTTTTTAGATTTATTTTATATGTGAGGTCACTGTCACTGTCTTCGGATCCCATTACAGATCTGAGCCACCATGTGGTTGCTGGGAGTTGACGAAGAACCTCCAAAAGAGCAGTCAGTGTGTCCAACTGCTGAGCCGTCCCTCCAGCCCAGGATTTCTATTTTTACTGTCCTTAAATCCAAGTTGTTTTAATGGTGCTCAAAGTGAAAAATAGGTAGGATACTGTTTTCATCTTTAAAAATTGTATTGTGGGGCTGGAGAGATGGCTCAGCAGTTAAGAGTACCGACTGCTCTTCCTGAAGTCCTGAGTTCAAATCCCAGCAACCACGTGGTGGCTCACAGCCATCTGTAATGGGATCTGATGTCTTCTTCTGGTGAGTCTGATGACAAGTACAGTGTACTCATATACGTTAAATAAATATTTTTTTAAATTGTATTATATTTTTATTATATGAAAAAACAGCCAGAATTATTTTTCATATATATATACTGTTATGATTCACCACCAGGGGCTGCATTCGGGGCACTGAACGGGCTTCGTTTAGGATTGAAGGAAACTCAGAGCATGCCCTGGTCCAAACCAAGAAATGTACAGTAAGTCTGGATGCTTGCATATGAACCATCACTTCGGGGTTTTTGTTAGTCACCATCTGATGTTAATGAAATATTTAAATAGTTAACATTCCCCCACCTCTCTTTTTAATGTATTCAAACGATAAGGAACCAAGTTGTTGTGTTGTGTCTTAGCTATGCAGAGGAGTGGATTTTGAGTTAGTGTCCTCATTCAACTGGTACTGCCCTGACCTGATTTCTTGGTTTACATGTGTTCTGTTCTCCAAATTTCTATGGCATACTTTTTAGATTGCTGAGCTGCTAATAGGGACTTTTGACTGTTCTGGGTCCCATGGGACTGGAGAACTTGGTGATTTACTAGCTTCTTGCTGGCGTGGTTCAGTTAAATGGGGAGGAACAGAAGAAACTCTTAGATAGAATTTCTGCAACTCCAAGATCATTATTGTGTGTGCATGTGTGCGGGTGTCCATGTTGGGGGACAAGGGTGCATTGAAGGCCAAAGGTCAGCCCTACGGTGTCCTTTCTCAGGAGCTGTCCCACTTACCCAGTGAGCCATCTGCCCAGATTCTGGTACTTAGCATTCTTAATCTCTGAATGTGAATGTTTTGTTCTGCCAGAAGATGGCAGCAGATGGCCTGGAGTTGGCCTTAGGAAACCTTAAATGTTTGCCAGGTTTTTCTGTTCCTGCGTGAACAATTCATTGACAATTCAAATTTTGTAGTATAAGAAGCCAAAGTACCGTAATAAATTCCTGTGAACTCATACTCTTCTACAACAGCCATCAGCCTTGGCCAGTCACTCAGTTTCTTCTTTTGTGTCATTTTGAAACAATTCCCCAACCAGTAGTAATAATGAGTTTAGAAGTAGGAGGGGTTGGGGATTTAGCTCAGTGGTAGAGCGCTTACCTAGGAAGCGCAAGGCCCCGGGTTCGGTCCCCAGCTCCAAAAAAAAAAAAAAAAAAAAAAAAGTAGGAAGTCTCTTAGCAAAACATTATATTTCATTTTTGAAAACAATAGCAACACAATCTTTCTCATTTTCCCATATTGAAAGCAGCATTTAATAATTGGGAAAAGGGTAGAGTTTATAGCCAGACACATTGTCTATAGTTTCATAGTACTAGTTTAATCTCTTCATAGTTTGTGATCGAGTGAACTTTCTCTGCTTTCTGCCGTGCAGAGTTGTGGACAGGTGACGGTGATAAAAAGTGAAGTAGCTATAGGGTCACAGATGGATGGGCCACCAGGCTGTCCGTCCCAGACGGCTTACTGCATTGTTACTTTGTATCCAGCAGTAGTCAGCCGTCCCAGACACTCCTGTGACGGTGTTACCCTGCTGGGAGAGTAATGTGTGCTCTTGGCCTGGCCACTGCGTCACCGTTCTGGTGGCCTGTGGCTCTGGTGTAAGAAGGAACTTTGCTTCCCCGAGAGAGCGCTAAGCGTCCGCTCTGACGGCTTAGCTCCAGTGTGGGAGCAGACAGCGCTTTGTCCGTGTGCTCTCCCTCCTAGGGTGGTTCTGCCTGTCTCTTCAGTTCCGCCTGGCGTTCTAACACCCACGTCCTTTCCATGGGTCCTACTTAGTATCCTGAAATGTACTCCATTCCCAAAGAACGTCAGACCACTGTGTCACAGTTACAGTGACATTGTTTTAACACAGATCAGTTTGTAAATACATTTCAGTCTGCTGTTTGAAGCCTTTGTATTTAGTCTGCCCTGAGTAATTTTGTATCTCTACTAAAGGACTTTTGTTTAGTAATTGCCCACAGTCTTGGGAATTTTTATCATAGACCTCACTTGTATAAAGTGACAACCATGTTTATTAAAAATCTGAGGTGGTATTAAGGTGTACCTCAAAGTCCCAAAAACATCGAGGCTTGGGCCTATGTGTTTTAAGTATCTACTATTATGGCTTATAACACTAGTAAAGAAACAGTGATCCTAAATACATTTTTTTTTTCTCATTCTTCCCTGGTAGGATTTTGAATATGGTGACTAGACAAGGGGCACTTTGGGCTAATACTCTAGGTTCCCTGGGTAAGTATGAATCTTGTTCAATTGATTTTTTTTTTCTTTTTCTTTTTTTCGGAGCTGGGGACCGAACCCAGGGCCTTGCGCTCGCTAGGCAAGTGCTCTACCACTGAACTAAATCCCCAACCCCTCAATTGATCTTTTGTTTTGAGACAGTGTCTTCAGTTGTGCACTCACTGTGGAACAAACCCAGGGCTCCAGGCATGCTAGGCAAACACTCCTCCATTGGGCCACGTCCCCAGCTATTAAGTCATTCATATAAAGAAAGAATGTGTGGTTTTATCAACCAAGATTCTGATTCTGGGCTGAACAACATTTAAATCCACTCAGGTGGATATTGTAGTTATCATCTGTGAAAAGACTTGTAAATACTCTTGTCACAGTTTGCCAAGTAAACTAAATGACATCCAAACCATAGGGCTATACCTGATAAGAAAGGTTCAGAGTCCTGTAGTGAGATGTGACAGACTGGGTCAGAGCTTATGCTCTGTTTTCCAAATAGCCTGTTCATTAGTGACTTCATCTGTAGATTGCCAGGCCCTAAATGGCAGGGTTGCAAAAACTCTTTTGTAGATAAGGAAAGCGTTCACAGCTGTAGGCAAGGGTAATGTAATGGTGCTTAGTCAGAACCCAGTGCTTTCGTCATGCTGTCCACGAAGAGCTTGCTCTTCTGACTGCTAGTGATTGACACTCTACTTGAGGCACATATACATTACTCACCATCTGAGGCTTTCATAAAAGTATAGAATTTCCACAACACACAAAAGGCAAGTACAGCTGTAGTTGATTTGGTGTTTTTGAGCCATGGTCTCCCTATAGTTTTGGCTGGCCTGGAACTCACAGAGATCCACCTACCTCTTTCTCTAGAGTACTGATATTAAAGGTGTGTACTGCCCATGTAGCTCTAATTCTGAAAAGTTGTAAGAAAGAAGTATAATGCATATTGGGCCTGATAGATACAGGTGAGATACTGTAGGCCTTGGCTAATGGCTCTGTACAACTGAAGGGTTTGTAACGTATAAAAGTCAGGCCTTGTGTTTATTGATATTTGGGGTGCTTGTTTTTGGGGAGAAGGTGACAGGACCTTTCTATATAGGTAAGCACATACCTGGATGGGCTGGATCTTGCCATGTAGACTAGGCTGGTCCCTAACCTACAGAGAGATCTGCCTTCCTCTGCCTCAGGAGTGCTAGGATTAAAGATGTGTGTCACTGTTGGCAATAGTGTTTTTCTATAATAGAAATATGTAGGTACTTTTTTTTAAAGCATAGGTAGCATAAGTAAACATTTGAGATTTTTCTTATACTCCACAGTAATGGTTTCTAGTGATAGCATTGCTTCTGCGTCTTCACAAGCCCTTCTTTGTGTAACCAGTCGGTTGTATGCACATGTACCTGGTTTTATGTATCAGTAAATGAAGGTTTTCCTAGCCTTTTGGTTTGTTTTATTTTTTGTGTTGGCTCTCCTGGAACTCATGCTGTAGACCAGGCTGGCCTTGAACTCAGAAATCTACCTGCCTCTTGTCTCCCTAGTGCTAGGAATAAAGGCATGTGCCACCATGGCCTAGCATCTTCCTGCCTTTTATGTGACTGTACTCTGTACCCTGTATTAGGAAATTCTTTTCTGGATCCCTGCAGCAATGCAGACACTTGTTGCCAGAATTTCCCTGTTAAAGCAGTGCTCGGGGATGTTCTGACTGTCTTTGGTGTGCTTACCTAAACGATTACTGTTCTGGCTTTCATCACCGTCTCTCTCTGCTTTAGCTTTGCTCTATAGTGCTTTTGGCGTTATCATTGAGAAAACACGGGGTGCAGAAGACGACCTCAACACAGTAGCAGCTGGAACCATGACAGGAATGTTATATAAATGTACAGGTGAGTGATACTGCATGGAAAACTGAAAAAATTTTATAATATTCAAAGGAAAAATGCACATGCCTATATACACACAAAGAACAATCTAGTACTCTAACCTTATAGTTATTAAGGGTTTTATTATTTTCTTGACACCAACTTCTGGGAATCTCATATTCTGCATTTGCCATCTCATACGTGAAACGAGACAATATTTGTTCTTTTGTGACTGACTTCTGTTTCATCAAACATTTCTTCACAGCCCATGACATGTTGGGTCATGCTTCAGAAACACCACCCCCCTCCTTAAAGGTTATAAGCACAGCGTCTGTTGCGTTTGCACCATCATTCGTGAATCTGTTCTTCTATCCAAAAGATGATGATGTCTCTTGTTTGCCAAGTAAAATCTTGTTTTAAACTAAATGACATCTAGATCATAGGGCTATACCTGATAAGAAAGGTTCGGAGTCGGGCTGGGGATTTAGCTCAGTGGTAGAGCGCTTACCTAGGAAGCGCAAGGCCCTGGGTTCGGTCCCCAGCTCCGGAAAAAAAAAAAAAAAAAAAAAGAAAGGTTCGGAGTCCTGTAGTGAGACATGACAGACTGGGTCAGAGCTTAGGCTTGTATGTAAGTCTTCTATACAAACCTGAAGGGAAGAAAATCACAGGAACTTCTCTTCATAAACAAGGCAAGATAAACTGTGTTCATCTGCTATACTTCTCTTTTGTGACCTAGGCTAAGCAAATCCTAGTCTGACCCAAAAGTCTCCTCCACCACCACCACCACTACTACTAGTTCTTCCTCCTCCTATTCCTTTTCCTCCTCCTTCCTCTTTCCTCCCTTCTCCTTCTGCCATAACCACATTGCCTCCAGGATGGAGAAATAAAGGGAATCTTGGGAAAGGGAGGGGTAAGTTGAGCTGGGCCTGAACAAAGGACTGAACTTTGGGGATGTCATATGATAGCATTAGGAAGATGTGGAACACAAGTCTGGAAGAGTCAGATTTGAAGCATAGGAAGCTAGAGCAGGAAGCTAGAGTAGGAAGCTAGAGCAGGAAGCTAGAGCAGGAAGTTTGTATTTAGGTTAAAAGTCATCAAAGATATTTGAAGAAAGATTTACTAGAATTGGAATGGAGAGATAGCTCAGTTGTTAAAACTACTTCTTGGCTATTCTTTGAAAGGACCTGGATTTAATTCTCAGCACCCATAAAATGACTCACAACCATCTCTAACTCTAGTCCTAGAGGACCCATTCCCTCTCCTGGCCTTGTATGCACTGCGTCCATGTGCATACTGACATCAAGCAAAACACCAATATACAATCAATCAAAAGAATTACTAGAGTTATACTTGTGTGAGAGATTGTTAGAAATGTGGCTAGAAGGTAGAAGCAGCCAGGCATGGTGGTTCCCACCTTTAATCCCAGCATTGAGTAGGCAGAGGCAGGTAGATCTCTGAGTTTGAGGCCTGTCTAGTCTACAAGTTCCAGGACAGCCAGAGCTACATAGACCTTATCTCAAGGTGAAAAGGAAAAGGTGGAAACATAAAGTCAAAGTAGTTAAGGAATACTGCTGAAGATGTTTAAAATGATATCAGCCTCAAGTGCAGCTACAGACGGCAAACTTTACACCTGATAAAGGCGTGAGGGAAAGGTGCATATCAAAGACAGATGGATTGGGCTTGTCTGGTGTACATGAAGTGCTGGGTTCGATATTCAGTGCTACATAAAACCAGATGTGGTGCACACAAGAAATCCCAGCACTCTAGTGGTGGAAAATCAAAAGTTGACGTTCCTTTTTAGCTGTGTAGGAAATTTGAGACCAAGCTGGCCAAGAAGAGACACTGTCAAAAAGCAAACCCAACAGAAATACTGTTTGTAACGTAGTAGAAACGTTGTATGTATCATTAGTTGGCTTTGCCAACCAAAAGGTCTTAACAGAAACAAATTCAGAGAGGGAAAGGTTTGTTTAGACCTAATGTTACTGAGTCAAGCCTGTAGGAGCAGAGCAGGCCTGTTAGAGCTTGCCAAGAAACACAGATGGATGGCACTCCTGACTGGCTCTCCTGACTGGTTCTCCTTTTGCCCTTTTCTTTTGTCCGTTTCCCAGCCTATGAGATGGTGCCACCTACCTACAGGATAGATTCCCCCCTTCAGTTTATCATCTGGAGTGCCCTTCTAGATAGCACGCTTCCTCGGTCAAGTTGTCAGTAAAGACTAAGCATCACGGTGTGTCTTTGAGGGACGCAGTAGTTTGCTGTTCTGGCTTCCTCCGCACTGCACCATCCATTCCCTATGTGTGTGCAGTCTCCTAAAGGCAAGACCAAACTCAGGTTTTTTACTTTGATAGTGTTACATTCCTTAGTAAAGTGATGCTTTGTTTCATTTTGTGTCTCCCAGAGATTCTTAGTCATTTGGACAACTTTCCTGTAGACATTGTTTTTGTGTAGCAGAATGAGGGCTGTAGTACAGTCCTGTTTTAGAAACAGAAAGTATTGGCTCAGGGCCCTCACAACCAAGTTCTCTGAACAAAGGAGATTCGGTTGCCTCAGAGGGACACGGGGCTGGGAATAAGAGGCAAAAGCAGAAGCAGAAGGAAACAAGGAAGAAGGAGGGTGGGCATTTGGTCCCAAGAGGACAAAGAACTGCCCCTGGGTAGAGAAGACATAGACGCTGCCCATAGTCAAATGACCATTTATAAAGGTAAAAGGAACGTCTGTGTTTCTTGCCCTGTGTTAGAATGAGGCATTTAATTTTAATTGGGCTGTTACTTAGGTGAGCCAAAGGTGCCTTCTGATTGCTGGACTTCAGTACTTAAGTAGTTGAACCTTGGTAGTCAGCCACAGGAGGAGGAGGTGACCAAATAAGGGACTAGACCTCAGTGGGTAACGCTAGGAATGGAATCTTACGGTCTTTAGCAAGGCAGAGGGAATCAGGGAGAAGGGCAAGGCCTGCCAGAGCCATGCTCTCCATACAGAGACTGATGAGAGTCCTTTCAGTTTTTATAAATCCTAATTTAATATTTGATACAGATTACTTTGGAGAAAGATGAACATTGCATTCTGGAAGGTTTTGGTGTTTTTTGGTTTTGTTTTTTTTTTTTTTGTTTTTTTTTTTTAAGATTTATTTATTTATTATATATAAGCACACTGTTACTGTCATCAGACACACCAGAGGAGGGCACCGGATCCTATTACAGATGGTTGTGAGCCACCATGTGGTTGCTGGGAATTGAACTCAGAACCTCTGGAAGAGCAGTCGGTGCTCTTAACCACTGAGCCATCTCTCCAGCCCTCATTCTGGAAGTTTTAATAAACTTATGGGAATACCATTTAGAAGATGAGACTGAATCAAACGTCCCATAGTCCCCAGCCTTCCCATTAGGCTCACTCTTCTACATGATTTGATCCCTCGGTACAAAGAGGAGACCAGTCTTTCTACAGCTTTTATCTCATTTGAGGGGTTTTATTTGGTTTTCATTTTGCTTAGAATGTTCTTTCCAAATACGTTTTTTTATGAATTTTCATCCATTCGTCTTGTTTATATATGGCTTTCTTGAGACCTCCTTTAAACATATAAGGTTCTGTGCTGCAGGATAAATTACTGAAAGCCAGATTACTAGTCTGCATATTAAAATTGGTAATAACTATTGCCAAAGTGACTTTTGAAGACTCTGTATCATTATCAGCTTGAAGTATCATCTACTCTGTTTTTTAGCTTTATTTTTTTATTATTTTTAATTATGTGTAAATCTGTTAGTGCCTGTATGTGAGTATATGCATATGGAGGACATCGGGATGGAGTCCCCAGATGCAGTTACAGGCGGTTGTGGGCTGCCTGATTGAGGTGCTGGAGTCTGGAGGAGCTAGGGTGTTCCAAATCACTGAGTGTCTCTAGCCCTACATTGTGTCCAAATGAATGCCGACTGATGAAAGATAGTTTTTGTTATTGGTTTGATTTAGTTTTGAAACAACGTCTCACTCATGGCTTCAAACTTGTGAGGAATCCCACAACTCCTTCCTGACTGCCAAAAATAGTCTTGTGTCTCATTTCGGTTTTCCGTGGTTGGTGGTAAGATTGAGAAACTTCTGATATTTATTGCTATTGTAATTTCCCTGAAGCCCTTTCCTTCAGGGTGTGCCCTCAGTTACTTTTTTTGAAACATTTCCAACATTACAGCAATTAGCCTTTTACCTATTACATATGGTACATGAAACTTTACCTGATTCGTGACACCAACTGTAATCCATTTCTTTTCAACTGTTACCTATCTCAGGATACTGAGATCGGAGGGATTACAAGTTCAAGGGCAGCCTGGAAATTTTCTTTATTGAGGAACCTCCTTCAAAAAGTAAAGATAGGATCAGGGAATCGTTCATGGGTAGAATGCTTGCCTGTCCTTCATGAAACTCTAGGTTTGATTTCCAATGCCTTAGGAAAGAAAGCCCTTTCTAATTTGATACTTAAAATAGCAGTCATAGAAAAGGTCATCGAGAGGTCTTTTGAAATGTGCGTGTGAGTTCTTCTGTAGATCTGACATTCAGTTTTGACATTTAAAAAGAGAACAGGTTAACTAATGGTAATCCTGATGGTGTTTGCTAAATTTGAAATGCTAACTTTTTATCCCTTTTTATACTTTGCTAACTTTATTTTTATAAACTGACATTGTTTGTGGAAAGCTAAGACTGTGGAAGGCATTAGGAGAGAAACACCCTAAACAGACTGATACAGTCCATACAGATATCTTGATGATAGTAAAATTTTGTTCTCTTGAGATGTATATATTACAGAATGTACAGCTTTGGCGAGTTTCGTCAGACGTGCTGTAGCAGGATCGCCCTCTGTTGGCTTCTTGGACCTTATTTCCCAAATAGATGTTTATTAGCCTCTTTTTTTTTTTTTTTTTTTCTTTTTTCTTTTTTCTTTTTTTTTGGAGCTGGGGACCGAACCCAGGGCCTTGTGATTGCTAGGCAAGCACTCTACCACTGAGCTAAATCCCCCAACCCCTTATTGGCCTCTCTTAAGATGCTCGTTGATAGCAAAACTGTAGCTGTTCTTATTCTGGTAGAATGTAATTGAAATGGAATGCATTTACATGGACGTGAACTAACTTCCTTTGAGAAAAAGTACGTAGACATTAGACTGAATTAAAATCGTGAAATTCTCTCCATCTTTCTTCTTTTGGAACAAGGTCTCGTGTAGCGAAGACAGGTCCGTAAGTGGCTCCGTAGTGGAAGCTCTTAAGTTTCTGGTCCTCTGGCCTCTGCCTCCCGGGTGCTAGGATTGTAGGCTTTGCTGCCAAGTCAGCTTGAGACTTCCTCCTGCTCCAGGAGCCCCACGATACTTTACAGACAACTAACTGTGTCTAAACTTCTCCAGATCTTTGAATCTAAACGCTGAAGTTATGTTTTGTTCTATCACAAAGTTTATTTCTGCAGTCAGCCTGTCCTCTTGAGTTTTGCTTTAAATCAGAAATTAAGAACAGGAACTGTCTGCTTTTGTTGGAGTGACTTCAGTGTGCTATGGTTCAACACATTATTACCAACTGTTCCACAGTTGCCCTTGCTCACTTTCACAATTGGCAGTCCTTGTCGCTTGACAGAGAATTCCTTTACTTTCGTCTATGGATTGGCAAGTTTGGTACATTTTTAGGTTTAAGGTTACCAGCAGACAGGAACTGGCTCCTGTCTTTAAATACTTAAAGCCTGGTGTGGCGGTTCGTGCGTGTGACCCGAGCACTGGACACCCCACTGGAGACTGGAGGCATTGGTGCAATGCTGGGCTTGCTGGCTTGGAGAAGAGGCATGTGCTGCTGTACCAGTTTATGGGGTGCTGGGTATTGGACTCAAGCTTCAGACCTTGTAGGTAACTATTCTACCTCCCCAGGTTCTACTTGTGTATTTGTATATAAAATAAAAGTTCAAGTGCAATCCATTTTCAATATAGAAAGCTGTTCTTACTCTCACATGTCTCAGGAAAACGTGGATTTTATGATTCCTTTGAAGCTTTGTCTCATGTCTTCAGTAAAGTACGATTGCGGTTTGGAATGGGTGGACTGCTAGAGCCCACAATAATGCCTAATGCACAATAAGGCATCCATACCAAGATACCTTTCGGAGGCATAAACGTAGAACACAGACTGTTAGTTAAGCTGTTTAAAACAAAAATGCATTAATAGCGAATTCATGTATTGAATCTGAAGGCACTTGGAAGATTATGGTGCGGGCTGCGACACAGCTCAGTGGGGAAAGCACTTGCTGCCGAACGCAGTGCCCGAAGTTAAAGCTCTAGGACCTACGTGGTGAGGAGAGAAGCAGTTCCAACAAGTTGCCCCTTGGACCTCCACAGCACACGTACACACACCTAGGTGCACAGATACACACAATGAGTAAATACATCTTTTAATTAAAGATTGGGATACATCTTAATGGAAAGGCATTATAGCAAGATCTTACTACAGAGCACTGCTCAGTGAATATTCCTTTCTGTGTCCTTGTAGAATCGGTTACTCTTTACCCAGACAACTTTGACCCAACCCTTGAGGCTCTGGTGTGTGTTTATTTTCTCTGGGTGTCTGCACACCTGGCAGTCAGAAAACAACTTCAGGAAATTGGTTTTCTCTTTGTACCATTTGAGTACTGAGAGTTGATCTCTAGTTGTCAGGCTTGGAGGTAAGCCCCTGTACCAGCCGACACATCTTGCTGACCCTGATGTGCGTTTGAATGAGTATACCCATGTATGTAACAATTCACAAAGGTAAAAGTAAAAGTAACCCGACTGTCCTTTACCGGGGAAATGGATACTTACAATGAACTCTGTTAAGCCTTTACAAGGCAAGGGAATGCTGGCATAGGAAACAGTGTGGATGAACTACTAACAAAGGTAAGGGTATCACTGACGGACAAACACTGGGTCACACTCTACTTATGTGAGATACATGTCCAGAATAGGCAGAATCGTTGAGATTTAAAAAAAAAAAAAAAAAGTAAAGGGGCAGGAAATGAGGGGTTTAACAGTTTAGGTGAAAATGTTTTCAAATGTAAATATTGTTGAAAATAACACAATACAAGCTAGCTCAGCAGTGAAGAGCACTATCACAGAGGATCAGGTGTCTTACAGCTCCAGGGGACCAACAGCTGACATTGAGGTCACTGAGATACTGTACATGAGCACACACACAATTTAAAGTAACTTAATTTCAAAAAAAAATCATTCAAACATTATCATTGAGATGTGTGTTAAATGTATGTTCTACAATTGTACTTTTCCGGTACTGGTATACATGGACTCTACCACTGGGCAACACTCTTAGCCACTGTACAGTTTTTTGATGGGAGGGAAGTGAAGGTGAGATCTCCTATAGACCAGGCTGGACCCAAACTTCCTGTGTGGCCAAGGATGGCCTTAAACCGCTGATCTTCCTCAAGTACTGGATTGTAGGATTCTAAGCATGTGCCACCATACAAGTCGTATGCTGTGCTGGGTGTTGAACCATGGCTTCATTGATGCTGCGCTGAGGATTAGCATTCTGCCAGCTGAGCTCCACCCCTGGCCTCCTTTACCAGTTTTTAATTTACTGATAAACAACTTCCCTAAGCTGAACATGTAAATGCGTCTTGTTCCCCTGAAGCAGGAGCCACAGCACCACAGGCAGCTAATTCTCTCGTCGTCTTAAAAATAAATTCGCTCTGCTATTAACCAGTCTCTCTGTCCAGAAACACGGCACTTAAGTGTTCTGACTCTTGTTTTTCTTCCCCTGTTTGGAAAATGCAGTCCTTATCCTGTTCCTGTAGCAGAACTACGTAAATAAGCTAGGAAGTAAAGCTGACCACACAAATTGTGTGTTTGTTTTAATTCATGGAGGTTGAACATTGGCCTTATTTACTTTGTTGTTAGCAGTGTATTTGCTGATCAACTTCCTGTTCTGAACTAGAGAGTTGCTCAATTTTAAGAGACTCTAAATCAGGAGGCCCTTGGGGTTTTTTTTATTGTTTCTTGTTAATTTTTTTTTTCAGCCAGTTGCTAAGACCTAAAATTAAAAAGTTAAAAATTAGATCTTGGAGGCTGAAGAAGTATCTTCGGGGGGGGGGGGGGGGGGGATAGGTTTAATTCCTAGCACCCGCAGGGCAGCTCATGACTTTAACTCCAGCTTTAGGAGATCCAACACACATGCAGGAAAAACAATTCACATTTAAAGAAAATAATAATTAGAACTTAGGGAGCTGAGTGTGATGGTGTGTGACTTTAATCCCAGCATTTGGGAGACATAGGCTGGTGGTTAGAGGCCAGACTGGTCTGCATAGTGAGTTCCCAGTGTCTCAGAAGAAAGAAATTTGGAACTTGGCTGGTGTATGTGAGAAAGGACTGCTTTTAAGCTAGGATTGGGTTGGTTAATACCAGCAGATCTTAAAAGTATTACAGGTGCCATTGAAAGATTTTCGACCCCTGGTGCACAAGCTGAAGAGCAGCCCAGGGTAGATGGTTACTCGAAATCTGAGAAATAGTATGGAATTTCTTGCACAAAGGGCAAGCAGAAACCATGTTTCTAGAGCACAAGGTCAATTTGGTAAAAGTGATTTGCAGTTCTTTGAAGACCAGAGGATGGCAGTCATGTGGCTGCAGCCCAACACAAAGGGAGCAGACAGCCTTTTGGGTCTGCAAGGCCTTGGAGATGTGATTGGGAGACAATAAAGTGCTTTCTGTCCATTACCTGCCCTCTGTCATTTCTCTCCTATTGTGGCAAGAGCCCCTTTTCCTTTACCTTGTTTTGTCTTGCTCTCAAGTAGGCTTTGGGGTTGTACTTTGCTTGCCTGATTGAAAGCACCTTTACTGTCCCATGTGTTCGTTGTTTCCATTGTATGATTTTGTTTTAAAGTTCATGTCCAGCTCTACAGCTTTTTCTTAACTTAATAGTCAGTAGCACAAGATTCATCCTTATTAAACAAGATCAGTATATTTTCCAAATGTTGTAGTTTCTAAACCACACTGAATGGTTTAAGTTCAAGTTCAGTGTTACAGTCCAAATACAGCAAGATGGCAGAAATAGGAACTTAAAAATATTTCCCATTTATTTAAAGATTTTTTTTACTTAAGCGTGTATATGTACATGTTATTTATATCAATACCTGCATGTGGGTTTATGCACTGTGTGTGTGCGCGCCTGAGAAGATTGTGAGCCACCAGGTGGGTGCTGGGAACTAAACCCAGGTCTTCTAAAAGAGCCAGTACTTTAACAGATAGTAACAGATAGGCCATCTTTGCAGTAAATACTTTTTTTTTTTTTTTTTTTGGTGAGTTTTTTTTTTGTCTTATGCTTTTGATCTCCCTCCCACACATTTACCTATGGTATTTCACAGTGGAAGCCTAAGAGCCTAAGTAGGACTTAAGTATGTCTTCAGACATGAGACTCTGGAGGGGAGTAGCCCTGTATCAGCTGAAGCCATCTGGTAAGACAGAAATGGCTTAGTTCTGCTGTTGTAATAGAACATCGTTACTAAAATTTTACCGAGGTGACTGTCATGGAGAGCTCAGAGGCTCCAGTAAGACAGCTTCTTTGCTACAGGCTCAGCTCTCCTTTCTTTTTCCTCTCAGCCTCTCTTTCTCCCCCACCCCATCAGGCACTTGTGGAGGTCTGAGATCAATTTGCAGTTTTCCTATAGGCTCCGAAAACCAAACCCATGGCAGGTACTTTTCCCCACTGAGCCCTCTCCTTGGGCCCTTTTGAAATGTGACTCAGACTTCTGTAAGCTCTCTGGAATTTGTGCTGCCTATTTGTGAAGCTGTAAAACATGACCTTAGCCCCTTAAGTTTCTTTGGGAAACCCCATCCTGGTGGAGTTTCTTACTTTTCTTTCTCTACTATGTAAAAGTAAGTGAGATGGCTCAGAGGTTAAGAGCACTTGCTGTTCGAGAGGTCCCAACAACCACATGGTGGCTCACAACCATCTGTAATGGGATCTGATGCCCTCTTCAGGCAGATGGATGAATATGCAGCAGAGCACTCATACATTAAATAAAATTTTTTAAAAAGCTTGCGTCACTGCCTCTAAACAGTAGTTATTTTCAAACATTTCAGATTAAATGCTTATTGGTAGATGATTTTTTTTCTTACAAAACTTGTCTAGTGTACAAATAGCTCAACTAGTCTGTTAATGCTCGGTGTTTTAGTTGTGTGAGGAATATCAGTTTGAGGAGGGCAGGGGAGGGGAGTGCTGGTATCCCCATCAGTGCTGACTCAAAGCTTGAGTGCGTTTATCACCACTGCTTCTTGGGTCCTCAAATATTTGAAGGACCTGTCCAGAGTCCGAATGCTGACAATACTGTTTCCACATAGGATGTGCACTTGGTTTACAGCCTGAATCCATTGACAGTGCTAGTGCTGAATCTTCCAACAAGCATGAAATGACTTAACTGTTTGGTGTGGGTTTTTTTTTTTTTTTGTTTTTTTTGTTTTTTTTTTGTTTTTTTTGTTTTTTTTGTTTTTTTTGGAACTGGGGACCGAACCCAGGGCCTTGCGCTCTACCACTGAGCTAAATCCCCAACCCCTGTTTGGTGTGTTAACCAGAACTGTTATTTCCAGTGGGACTGGGGTTAGCCGCACCTCATCAGTCTGGAGTGTAGGTACAGGTCATGACAAGTGCAAGGAAGCTACCAGCTTACAACAACAAAAACGTGTACTATATGATTAGGGAATTACCTCCTGAGTTTGATAATGGTTTAAAACTTTCCTCTTGCTTAAGGTAGATTATTTAAAAGAGGAGCTTTTGGGCTGGAGAGATGGCTCGGCCGTTAAAGGCTAGGCTCACAACCAAAAATATAAAAGAGGAACTTTCTCTACATTATCTATTTTGCAGCACTTTTATCCCGGATTTATTAACATTTTTCTACCGTTAATGCTAGGTCGTGGTATGTACAGAGGTGGTTTTCATTTGTTCTCCTTTCCCCAGGTGGTCTTCGAGGAATAGCACGTGGTGGCCTGGCGGGACTGACACTGACCAGTGTCTATGCACTGTATAACAACTGGGAGCACATGAAAGGTTCCCTGCTCCAACAGTCACTCTGAAGATGTCTGCCACCTCAGGAATGGGGGACACTTCATAGTCATCCAGATCAAGGAATAAGTCAGTCTGGAGCTGCTTTCTCTCTTGCACCTACAATTACTTTGAACAATTGGAGACTCTGATTTGCTGTGACAAAGATCATGGATGCTTAGCCTGGACTGCACTGCTTGCCCTCTGAGTGGAAGCCAAACCCTTGGTGGCTCACTGAGAATGTGTTCTCTTCTCCTTTGGAGATGACCTCGCACCTCCTGCCCCCAAACTGGAAAACCACTTACTCTCCAAATTTATTACCATGTTAATTCATTTAAAAATCTAAAACTTAATATTGCCCTGTTTTCCAAATAAAGGGTGAAAATACAACCAAAGCTATATTCCAGCATAGTATCTTGTGGGGTGAAAAATGCAGCCAAAGTCATACTCCAGCATAGGATCTTGTGGATATGGAGATGGTTTGCCAGGTAATCACTTGCTGTGCAAGTGTGAGGTCTTGAGTTTGGATCCCCAGCACCTACATAAGTGCCCAGCAAGTGTGACAACCACCTATGATCCCAGTGCTCAGCAGGCAGACAGGTAGGATCCTTGGAGTGAGCTGGCCAGCTCTAGGCTCAAGAGAGAGACTGCTTCCACTAGATAAGATACTTGAGCACAAAGTGATAGCTTTTTTCTTTCCCTGCCAGAAATAGACCAAAACAATGTGAAATGAAAGGGCTACTGGTAGCATAACATGGATGACATTAAACAACCTCAAGAAATTTCAAGTTAATCATTAAGAGTAGTATCCTAGAACAGAACATTCTGTACAACAGTTGGCCTTCCTTCTGTATGGTAACTCTCTGGGAATAATTAAGAGCTGGAATTTTTCTAAGCCTGGGAAAACTAATCACAAAACTGCACTGCAGGGTACATACATAGCACTGTAAGTACTAAGCAACCTCTGGGAAGGATACACTAGGACTGTTTTGAATAAAAAAAGTGGCCAGGTCACACCAGGATATGGGTATATATAGTTTTTTTACAGAAAGGCTAGAGATAAGATTCATATACTCTTACATTTTTTTATTGCACCCCTAACCAAACGTTATATTCTGGGCTTTACAGATAACACAAACAACTGTGATGTGGCAATTATGCTTTTAATGGAGATATAAAACTTATCAATGCAAAAGAAAGTTTTATATAACATTAGCAATAGTGATTAACTTAAAATTATGTTTTAATAATGTGAAATACAGTGTGTTAGACCTCAAAAAAGAAACCACAAAGTTCCCCGCAACCTAAAATGTTGGAAAGGCTCCTTAAAATTGTTTTTACCTACCAACGATTTAATACTCAGTGGCATCTGGGGGGACGTAAGAAAATATGGAGCTCTTTTCAGCTATGATTTGGAGCTTTAGTAAAGCTCTATGGTAATGTCACTGTGGGAAGAACCATAAAATTCTCCCAAAAGTACTTCCAATAGCATAGGCAACTCAGAGGCTTAATATTAATAGTTCAAAGCTTAGAAAGCAGCTGCTATCCTGAAGAATTGTAAAAGATCAATCCTGCTACTCTTTCTAAAATACAGACATAACCCAAGGATGTCAGTTCTGTGAAGTTTCAGGGAAACACTCCAAGGCACAAGTATTGAGCACAGCCTGTTAGTCAAGACATCACTGCACTGTACTTTTGGAGGTTCAGGATGCTGTGCTTGAAGTGACAGGACATGGACTGTATCCCTAGTTAAGAGCACCAGGTGTCAAGCTCAGCTTCCACTTCCACAGGATGCACCAATAAATCCTTAGGACGATGAGTGGTTCAGGTACTACATTCATTCCTAGCACATTTTACTTCTGCTTTAATTGGCCTAGGACTCCTTAGTTAAAGCCAAGGTTTGTAGGACTTTAGGGGGCTCTGATTGCCCTAAGAGTGGTCCTGAAACGGTAAGTCCTTTCAAAGAGCTTACTGGATACTTGGGAAGAAATAAAGGCAACTTTTCTTTTCAAATGAGAAATGTTAGAAATGACATGTAGGCTAAATATCTGGTGAGTATCAAAATTGCAATGTAACTAATAGAGATTCAGTAGGGAAAAATATACTGTATTGGCAAGGTTAATTATTTGTGTGAAATATTCTATATATCAACTGAACCAAAAAAAAAAAAAAAAAAAAAACCCAAATCACTAGGAGCCAGTGACAGGAGAGACAGCTAAAGGACGAAAGCTAGAGAGCTTTACTACCTTGAACACATTAACACACTTGATGTAGAAATATTTCACTTTTAAAACTAGTGTTTGTTACAGAAGCTGTAAAGGCCTGTGTACCGGGATGCGGTTTCTACTATGGGAGTCAATCAAGTTACTGCTTCCATAAGAATAATCACCTTCACTTCAAGCCTCAACTCACAGACTTAACTCAGTTTATGATTTCTGTTTACTAGTTCAAAACTAAGCAGGAGAGGAACTAAGCCGACTAGTCAGGCCTGGAATGCACAATGGTTGGCAGGTCACGGTCACTCAGCTCACGATGTGCGAGAATCTGCAGGGAAGATGCTCCACTCTAGTATCCACTCCTTCACATCTGTAAAAAAGCCATAGGAATTGACTTCAGTTCGCTGCTGCTGACAGTTAGGCTACCACAGTCCATCAGGGAATTAAAAAAGTATGATGAAGTTCAAGTGTTGTTTCTAGTTTATCATTTTTGTGTTATGATGCACATGGGGGCTTGTGTGCTATACGGTGTAGGTATGGGGGGCAAAGGATAATCTTGGAGTCAGTTCTAGTTTTAATGGTTCTAGGGATTGAACTCCCGATTGTCAGGCATCTTTACTTTGCTAGCACACAGTTCCTTAAGTTGAAGAGACGTTTATTCACGTACAAATAAACAGGACTCTGGTTCACTGGAGGCGAACGTGAGCTGGTGAGAAGCAAGCATGTGTGAGCACTGCACTTCAGAGCACCTACCTGAAGAGGGGCTCTGTACAGCCATTTGTCCTTATCAACTTTAAGCTGCATACAGGCAAAGAGATCACAAACTGCCGGGAGGCCGTAACAATCTGAGCGAAAGTTACGTTCTTCTTGTAGGGGTGAATTAAGAAATACTTCCTGCAAGAAGATTAAAAAAGATGACTACTAAGAGGCATGGGACTAAATCCCCAATCAAATGGTAAAGAACAGTGTAAGTATTAATGTTTTTCAAGAACAAAGGTAGCAACTGTTGCAACAAAACAAGTTGGACTTTATCCTTTACTGCAGCATGAATGCTAAGGACCTGAGAGAGTCACAAGAAAATGCAGCGAGTTATAAGTTAATCTGTGACTTGGGAAAATTACCCTCAGTCAACATTAACGACTGAAATGGGCAAATTTTGGCCTCTGCTCACCTGTGCCTTCTTTCGAAGTAGCCACTTATCTTCTCCCGAGGAGAACTGACTAAGGTTTCCCACTTTCTTTCCTGGTAAGACCCAGTCAGCAGTGTTAAAAGGACGCCAGTAAGTGGCCATGGGGCTTTTAAGCATTTCTTTGCTAGCTCTCTCCTCCATATTGGGCACTTCCTTGGGGCCTCCTCCTTTGCATGTAGGCCCAATAAGCCACTCTGACAAGGAGCTATTCCTTATGATGTGGAAGGAGTCAGCAATTCTAGCAGGAGCCGTAGTCTTGGGTGTCTTAGCGTGTTCTGTTAGCTCATTTCTAGAAGGGCAAAGCCACAGAGACAGGGACTCTCTGTGTTTCTCAGACTCAGATTTGGGTCCCATAGGCATTCCATTCTTGTCCTTCCCTTCTTTCTTCAGAAGCCATTTATGCATCGCTTCCTTCTCACAGCTGTCATCACACACACACTCTGCAAAGCTGGTGCAGGGCTCGTTGGCTTTGCAGACTTCCTCTACTTTACATGTGTCCTGATGGTTCTGGACAAGCCAGCCCTCGGTGATTACGCCGGGGACTGGCAATGACTTTTTAGCCTCCAAGTGGTCATTCAGGCATTTCAGATTGCCCAGGTTCTCAATCTCCACACCTCTGGGCTGGTTACCCTGACAGTTGGTACAGGAGTCAGGCTTGACAAGCCAATCATTCACATTGTAGGGCTCTCTGAACACCTGGAACAAGAGCTTAAACTTGTCACTGGTGTCAGAGCGGCCATTCACAGGCTTCTCCAGATCACGGGGTTCCTGAGGAGTCACCAACCAATCAGACAGGTCCAGCTCGTCTTGATCGAGGACCTCTACATCTTCAACCTTTTCATCTTCAGTAGAGAAAGAACTGGTGCTACAATGGCTATTACATTTTGAGGAACTTGGTTTTCCAGGAATTTCTTGTTGATGACTGTTAAGGAGCCAGTTTTCTAAGCCCTTCAGATTGCCCCAGGCATCGCTGCAGATTCTGGCAGAAGTCTATAAAAGAAGTACCCAAAATTAATGTTTAATTTGCCTGAAAAAAATAATAAACATTTAAATGAAAATTCCATTTTCTATAATCTTTTCAAAGTATGAAATTGAAATTAAAGTCTTTGGAGCATTGTATTAGATTTTAGAAGAGAACACTAGTATTCTTAATATAATGACTGTATGATAGGACAGACATTCAAAGCCTAACAAGCATAAAAATATTCAACAGCTTCAAAAGCAGAATTGATACTCTGTGAAAAATCAAAGAAACAAACTTGTAAACAACTACCACTGTTGGAAAGGTGTGGTGTTTGGCAGTTTGAGTGAGAATAGCCACAGAGGCTCATATATGTGACTGTTTGGTTTCCAGGTGGTAGGCTCTTTAGAAAGGATTATGACCTGAGGTATTGGAGGAGATGTGTCACTGGGTGGGCTTTGAGGTTTCAAAAGCCCATGCCAGCTGCAGTGTCTGTCTCTACTTCCACTTGAGATAAAGTAAACTCTGAGCTATCGCCCGGTACCATGCCTGCCTGCCGCCGCCACACTCCCTGCCAAGGTGAGTCCTGAACTCCCGCTCTGAAACCAAGCAAGTACCCAATTGAAAGTTTTCCTCTATGTTGCTTTGGACCTGGTTTCTCTTCACAGCATATAGAAAGAAGTAACTAGGACAGTGGTGAATGTTACCCTTATAAGAATATCAACCGTTAACGTCCTAGAAAGCCATACTGGCAAAATGTATCCAAAGTCAAAAGGATAGGTAGGCAGAATAGTTGCTAGGACTTGGACTTCAGAAATTTACTCCTAAGGAACTCCTAAATGTTCAGGGAACAGAATCTGACGTTTCAGCCAATTGCACTGTTTACAATCAAACACCATACAGTTGCCAAAATGGAATACAGAATGACTGCTTTGCTTTGTTTTGATATAGAGTCTCTGTGTAGCCCTGGCTGGCCTAGAACTTGTCTGTAGGTCACGCTGGCCTTGAACTCACACCCGCCTCTGCCTCCCAAGTGCTTGGGATTGCTGCCTCCCCAGCACCTGGCACAAATGATTTTTAATTACATGTATATGCAGAAAATGATGTAAACAAAAATCTTTTTTTGATGTCGTTTCACTTAGGATTATGGACTTGTATGTTGCAAGATTTTCTTCTAAACTTCCTACCTATAGTGGAGTAATTTCACTATTGTAACTAAAGATTTAAACATGTGTACTCTTTAATGCTAAAAACCACCAATCACTGTTAACCCAATCTACCTCAGAAACAATAAAGGCAGCCACACACCTGACTGTTCTCCAAGGTCTGTTTTGGGGTGAGCCAGTCCTGTGGGTTGGTACTGGGTACGTATGGAGCCTGAGGACCAATGGCAGGTTTGCTTACAAGAAGCCATTCACTGAGAGAAACAGCTGTGCCGCTGGATGCTGACTTCTTCAGGCCATGAAAAGAGAAAAGAAACACTTAGCTGCTTAACCAGGCAGTACCACATGCAAGAGAAAACCCACCAGAAACAGGATGCGAAACACTAACCTAGGGTTACCACTAGCCTTAAAAAAGTCACACACCTTCCCCAACCACAATTTAAAATGTCTTCTTACTAGGCTGGCGACATGGATTAGCGGTGAGGGCACCTGCCACCAAGTGTGACTGACCTGAGTTTAACCTCTTGGATCTACATGGTCCTCTGACCTCCACACGGGCACTGTGGTGTGCATTCCCACCATACATTCACAAGTATAATCTTTAAAATTTACTGTGTGAGCATACATTCACAAGTATAATCTTTAAAATTTACTGTGTGAGAGGGCACACATGCTGTGGTATGTGTATAGAGGTCAAAGGACAATATTGTGGATTTGGGCCTCTCCTTTCCTTTACACAGATTCCACGGATTGAACTCAAATAATCTGCAGGGTTAAGCCTTTACCCACTGAGCCATTTTACCAGTCTCAATTTTCACAGTTACAAAACAAGACCGGGGTAGTGACCCACACCTACAATCTAGCACTCCGGAAGGCCAAAGCAGGAGGTTTCCAAGTTGAAGCCAATTTGGGCTATGTAACTACGAAATCAGACTGTAGTAGACAGTCTGAGTGCTAGAGCTCTTCTCAACTCAGATGTCTTCAATCTTTTACTCACTTGCTTTTACAAGCACATCTCTGAATTAGAGAATCCCCAAGCAAGAACCAATATCAATAACAATGTTAATAATGTCCAATAAATTGGTTATTTTTCTCCTTAATCTATAAAACTTAAGATTTGCTTTTTAGGGGTTGCTCTCCGGCTGTGCTTGCTGTGGAACTGATGAGTGACGTCAAGTAATGGGATGATTGAGGAAAGAAGAGGATCTGTCAGGCGCCTGCTCATTTACTTAATAAAGGGCTTTGAAGCCTTCTAACTATATGCAGCTTGGTGAAATCTCATCTGTGTTAGGGCCTCAGCCATTAGAAGCTGGACAAGCTTTTGTGCCTACTTAATTCTATCCAGCAAATACATTTTTCCCCACAGGTTGTGTAGATTTGAGAAAATTAAGAATGATTCTCCTTTTTGATGTCCAACAGGTTTCCCCAGGACCATATTATATAAACTATATAAATTTTTTTTTATTCCCACATTCTCTGTAAGATTATAGCCATAAGTTCAAATCCAGAATGGGTTACAGGATCTAGTTGTAATCTATGAACATTTGTGCTAAACCTGATGACTCTGAATTAAAAATTTTGAATGTCAAGAAAAAAACTTAAAAATTTATAAAACTAAATTTCTATTTGACACTCGGTGCTTCAAGAGAGGCATTCAAGTAGATGCTCTTCACAAATAAAAAACGAATTCCTAACATAACAACTCAGTTAACAGAAATAAAAGCAGTTTACCTGCTCTGGCACCTGGGTATAACCTCTTTTCTCCAGGAAAGGCCTGACACTTGAAGAACTAGGATGAGCCATCAGGTGCTCAGGAATTTGCTATAAAAAGAAAATTGTGTTAGTTACACTGTGATCTCCTACCCCACCCCCAAAAAAGTGATAGCATAATCCTAACTTTCAAAATCATTGAACAAAGCATTCTATTTTCCCTAAGGTTCTATTCACTGTAAATCCAGTGATCTCTGAGGTTTAAGTTATCTATGTCACCATAAGGGATCTTCCCTTTACCTCACAGTACCTGGATTTAAACAAGACCTACAGCATATACTCGGTTCTTTAAAGACTGTGCAGACCCAGAGAGTTGATGCTGACACGTGTCAAAATACTTGTGAAGAAAGAGATAAGCTCTAAGGACTCTCAGTGAGTCAACACCAACCTCCACACTGCCGCCCTACTGTCTGACTTAATCAGTCGTTTCTAAAGGTCGCTGCTCTAGCAAGCCACCACCCATGAGGCCAGAGACTTGAAAAGAGCCCACGAAACAGCTGAAGTAACACTACTCACAATGGTCTTGAGGGACCCAAACGTGGTGATGGTCTGACGCAGGGCAGATGCATCTGCTTCAAAGAGCAGGACAGTAGAATCCTCAGGCTTAAGGGTCAAACTGCCCAGTCTACCAAAATGATAAAATTTAGGTATTTTTCAAGGATTATCAGTAAGGGCAAGTATAACATTAAGCATAAATGTAGGATGGTTTTACACGAGAATACAAAGTTGAGTAAAATCCAACATTTGCGATGAGTTACAAACCTGACTTGCTTTTAGGCCTACTAGGACAGACCAAAGTCAAAACAAGTGAAAGGTCGTTACCTCTCCAAGCACAGCGCGACTTGATTGGCAAGATCCTTGTTCTGGGTAATCTCCAGTTGATGAATAAGACAATTGAATTGGCCCATTAGCTACAAGGAAAATGCAAACATCTAGCCACAAAGATATTAAAAGTAGGACAAGGCAGAGACGCCCACTGAATCTGGAGCACCCCAGGCACCTTACCCAGTACAGCTGCTGAGCCTGCTGCTGCAGCGTCTCCTCCTTCAGCTGATAGATGAGATCCACCTGCTCGTTGAGCCACACCTCTCGGCTGCGAAGGCATTCCAGGTGGCGACTAATGCAGCTGTGAATCTGAGCTTTCACCTACGAAATGCATGGCAGCATAAACTGAGTGTAATAAGCCAAAGAGTCACAATTCCCATACAATGCTCGCGCTCTTAAACTTCTGAGGTCAGAAATCCTTTATTACTCACGGACCACTGTGAAGGATATAGTATTCTTTTAGTATATACTCAACATTTGCCTACAATTTCAGTGATCCCATGAAATCCTTTGAATCCTAATAAAAGAATCCAAGCCAAAAAGGCATACCTAACTTCTAAACTCCTTCACTCCTCCTCCTGAGAGGATCAAGGTTATCTGGGGTATCAGTGATCAATAGGAAAACATATGCCAGGGATACCAATCCCCTCAGCTTTCCACATAACTTAGAAATACAGTCCTAACAAATTTATCATTGATAAGCTTAGTGGTGAACACCTTTAATCCTGGCATTAGGAAGACAGGCAGGCTGATCTCTGTAAGTTCGAGTCCAGCCTGGTCTACAGAGTAAGTTCTAGGACAGCCAGGGCTACGAAAGAGAAACCCTGTCTCAGAAGAGGAAAAAAAAAAAAAAGCAAACAAAAGAAAGAAGAAAAAAAGAGATATGCTAGCTAGTCTGTGTCCTTTTTCCACATGCATGGAATAAACAGTCCTTTAGAGTAAGCCAGAAAGCAAGGGGACCGTTAGCACTGATAGTTTAGGTTAATTATAAACTAATGTTCCTAAGAAATGTATATAGAAATTCACCTTTTGTCTATACAAATATTTTGAGGGAAAAATTCAAAACATCTATAAATCATATGGCATCCAAAGTATATCATAAAAGTTCCCCCTTCAGAAAAAAACTGTTTTCTAAGTCATATAGAGCTTGAAGCACTCACCAGCAGAATGCTACTGGAACTAACAAATTTCATTCTGACATGCAGAGTGACAGTCATTTAGAGACTGCACCACTTAAAATCATGTTACCTACAAGTTAAGTGGGGACATAATGAAGTGGCATTTTTTATGTATCAAGAAGGTACAGATACCCTGGGCACTGTGGCGCAGGCCTTTAATCCCAGCACCCAGGGAGGCAAAGGCAGGTAAATCTCAGTGAGTTCATAGCTAGTCTGGTCTACACAGAGAGTTCCAGTCAGAACTAGACAGAGACCCTGTCTCGCTCAGTAAGTAAGTAAATGAATAAAATGCAGCGAGGCAAATACTGCTTACTCTGTTACTCTGTATGACTGGGTACAAGAACCACACAAAGGAGCAATGGAAATCGCATGCTGAATGGCATTCTACAACTAGGCTCTCAGATTCTTCCAACAGGAATTATTTCCCTGTGAGATCGAAAGCTCTAACACACCAGGCAAAGGAGTAGAAGAGTCAAGACCATTCAGGATATGGGATCAAACCTGATGGTGTTGTAAGACCCTTGTTTTTACAACTTTGTTTCTTGTATCTATGAACTTAATTTCTTCACTGGGTGGCACTGAGAAGTCCTTTCCTGCGCTCTAACCAGCCTTGTGCTACAGCCCGATCAAGGACTAGAAAAGCACACAGCACACCTCTCGTAGATTATCTTTCATTTGCTGCTCGGCCCGGAGGACTCCACCAATCGCGAGCTCCAGCTCCCTCCTTGCATCACTGCACCTCAGAAGTGTCTCTCTACTACTGCAGCAGCCACTCTGCTCCAGGGATGTATTCATTCTGCTCACTGTTCCTTCAAAGGAAAGAAAAAAAACCAAATAACACCATGATGACATCCCCAAAACATAATTCAATCATGGCCCAAAAGGTTTCTCCAGTCAGCTCTCACCACTAACAACTTTGATTTCCAACACATGTACTCTTAATACATACTGCCTCCCTTCCTCACCAACCTGTTTCTGCTAGGTGGAGAGGGGGCAGAGGCAGGAGGATCTCAGTGAGTTTGAGGCCAGCCTGGTTAAGAGAGAGTTCCAGGACAGCCAAAGTTTCAGAAACCCTGTCTTAAAAAAGCAAAAGAAAGGAGGGAGGGAGGGAAGGAGAGGGGATTCTGACTACTTAAGGACCATCTACGTGTGAAAATATATCTGAAAAAATACACTAGTGGTCCTGAATTAGCAGAACACAGGCTAGTGAAAATGTCAGAAGAACATTAAGCCATCTTTGATATACTTCCAGGGTGCAATCCCAGCACTAGGTAGGGGAGGAGACCATGGCAAGCAGGACTACATAGCACTGGTTTTGAGACTCTGTCTCAGAAAAAAACAACAAAACTAAAACAAAATCACCAATCATTAACAAGTTTCTGGACTACAGATGTGGCTCCATGTAGAAGTAATTCTCTTACCACCTGTGAGTCCCTGGGTTTTATCCCTACCACTGCAAAATAATAATGATAACAAAAATGGACTTGAGATATAAAAAGGATGTAAAGCTAATTGTTCTGGTTCCAATTCTGTCATGAGTTTTTGCATGTTTTGGTGATAAAGTACATAAAAATATATTTGATAGTGAAAGTATAAAATCCAAGATAAAACTACATTGCTTCAGAATTGCTATTCAAAACTATTTACCAAAAATAATACAGATTTTGGGTTTGGTTAATTTTGGTGTGTGATTTTGGATATTTGCAAGTATTTGCAGGAAAGTTTTTAAATGAGTGAAAATTTCTATGCACTTGACGTCATAAGGCACTTGTATCTGTGGACTAGGACTGAGATGTATGGGAGGAGCCCTGACTACCTTGAAAACCATCTGCTGGCAGTAATTTAAGAGCTTTAGTTAAACGCTGCTCAGAGATGGATTCTGAGGCAGGGAAGTTAAGTTGTCATCATGGGAGCACAGGGACTGCTCAGTAGTTGAGTGCTTGATCCTCTGAGAGAGGATGGAGTTCAGCTCTCAACAACCACCTGTAAGGACAATGAAGGCGCATGCCTGAAACCCCTGCCCTCCTAAGTCAGAGGGGGCAAGATTAGAAACTAAAGGTCATCGTCTTCAGATACACAGTAATTTGGCCAGTGATAGTCATAGGCCAAAAGAGGTCACCAGACCTGTGTGTAGTGTTTTTGTTTGTTTGTTAGCTTGTTTGTTTATTTGTTTAATGAATAACCTGTTTTCTCTAATTACTGGGACTGAAAACATAAAAGGCAGACATTAGACACAACACAGATCTGTGACAGAAACAAATTCTAAAACTATGTCTATGTAGCGTTAAACATAGTATAGAAAAAAAGAACTTGTTTGCATTGAAGGGTAAGGACAGCTAGAAAATGAATAAAAATAAATAAAAGATGGAAACGTTATTGGAAGGGAATTCTGACTAGGTACTACTACTGTCCTAATATTCGGAAATGTTAATTCATGGGCTATTTGGATGCATTTGTCACAAGCTACTTGGTCCTGTGATTATTAGGCTGAAATTATTTCTGAGTAACATGCTATGGAGACATTCAGAAAAGGGAAGGAGGCCTCAAAACCGTAAGGGTGGAGGGGAACCTCTCCAAACAGGAAGGCTGTTTGGCCTAGATAAGCAATTCTGAGAGGACATGACTATAACTCTCCAACATCTGGAGGCCTGTTGAGTAGAATTGGACTTCAGAACAGCTCCAACGGAGGGGACTGCCTTAACAATCTTCCTACAAGTCCTGAAGGCAATGACTTCACAGAAGCCTGCTTTGGTCTCTGTAGCAGCATCCAGTTCAATGACTGGAGTTACAATGGCTGCCTGCCCATTTGAGGCAAAGGAGCATTTTGGACTGGCCTTGACAGCATCCCCAAGATCAGGTTTCACATCAGGCTGAAAGCTGGACAGAAGCAAGACTGAGTTCCCAACCTCAGAAATAAACTAGGGGGCTGGAGAGGTGGCTAGACAGTTAAACATACTGGCTGCTTTTCCAGAGGACCATTCCCTACCATCTACATGGTGGCTCACATCTACCTCTAAATACAGTCTCAGAGGATCCAGCCATGCAAGTGGTACAGAGACATAAATGGAGACAAAACACTCATACATAAAATATTTTTCTGGAAAAGAAAGAAGCCATTAGAAAGATAAAGCTCAACAGGCTTCTCACCCCCCTTCAGCAAAGGACTCAGATCGAGGAACTTCTGAATTCCTACTGAATACTCAAAGTTCAGTAAATTTTCTAACTTCCCACTTGCGAACTCTGTCCCTCAGTACTGTTTACCCACAATGACCTACAGAAGAAAGGGCTTCCTCAATGGCATTCGCCAGAAGGGCCTGTGGAATTTTCCCTAACCCTATAAACAGCAGCTGTATTAATTTGTTTCCATCTCATATTATAAGTGGGCTTCAAGTATACTGGGCACACACTGGAGGATCTTTTAAAAAACTCTGCTAACACAGTAATATTGGAAGGTTTGGAAAGCTGAGTGTCACCCATTACCAGACTGCACTCGTTAGCCATGCATGACCTATGTGACTATTTTCCCAGCTGTCTTCACCCGTGTCAAACGTCTCACGTCCTGACTTACGTGGAGTGCTAAAATGCCTGACACAGGAAACTTTTAATTAAACTTCTGCTTCACAGCGTGAACCCCCCTACACACACACACACACACACACACACACACACACACACACACACACACAATTCTAGATAAGCCAGAGATACTCGAATACAAGTGGTACAGATTGAACCACTATCCTTAACAGTAATCCCTGAAGTCCAGTTACAAGCATGATCCCAGGAGTGGACACAGACCAAACAAACAGTGGCTCATGGCAGACATCAGCACTCAGGAGGCTAAGGCCAAACTGCATAGCGTTCAAGTCCAGTCTGAGTTACATACTGAATTCTAAGACATCCTGGGCTACTGTGTGAGACTGTCTCAACAAAATAAAAGATCCCTAGTTGATCTTCTCCTGTCAGCAATGAGAAGCTATAAAATTGATTTTTAATACAGTGTTACTCATTTTTTCAACTTAAAATGGGTACTATCTTTCAAAAAGAAAGTCATCTTGTTAAAATTCACAAGCCTGTCTCAGCCTCCCAACAACTCTGTACTAATTTTCAGAGTCCTGGGGAAATGTGAAGGAAACACACCCAAGTCCTCAACATCACCCCCACCCCCACCCCCACCCCCAAACATCCATCAAGTTGAGGGGGGATATCTATATGCAGCACACATGTCTAGTTATTAGGTCCAAAGATCCTTGAACCAGCATTGAGCAACAAACCACAAACTAAAGATAACTTGATATCAAATGCTTTAACCATAAGATTTCCATAAGCTGCGATTCTCATGATCCACGCTGACCACAAACTGAAAGACTGGAAAGTTTACTGGGGACATAGTGAAGTGTTTAGCATGAGGTCCTGAGTTCAACTCTCAACACCAGTAACATAAATAAATAAAACCTTTGCTATTTTAGTACAGAACCCACATTTTATGCACGAAGCCAAAGTTCTACATAGTATAAATCACACACACACACACACACACACACACAATGTGTGTGTGTACACAGTGAGCTTGGAGCTCAGCACGGCGTTTGCACAGGTTATGTATACTGCAAGTGTGAGTGTGCCTTCTACCTTAGAGGCCAAAAGGCAACAGGATCCCAGACCTGGATGGAGGGAACCAGCCTGGCCCTCTGTCAGACAAGCCAGTGCTCCTTTATGCAGAACAAGCGCTCCAGCCCCTAAATGGCCCTTTTAAAGGGGTGAGAGTTGGATTTAGAAAGAGGGTTCTCAAGGGTATTATAACCCATGAATTATGTTTGCCAAAATTAGTTTCAGATTAATGCTTTTAAGGGTTTACTATTAATTTCCACAGAGAGTCTTAATACATTTTATAGTCCTGATAAATTATAAGCAGTGTTCCAGAACCATCTACCTTGGTTGCAACTACAAAAACATGCAGTACTGCCATGATAGGCTCAGAATATTCAAAACACTACCAAGTGCCAGTGTCGAGCAGGAAGGAAGGAAGAAGAGAACCTTCAGTAACAGCCTAGGTATGTAATCATAACCACTTCGGGCTGTAGTTGTTAACTGAATCAAGGTTTAAAAATAGATTATCTTTTTTTTAATTAAACGCAGAAACTCGCTAAGTAGACCAAGCTTGCCTCTGCTTCCAGAGTGGCCAGAATAGATAATCTCTCAATGCCAGCCTCCAGCTCTCATCGTGTCAGCTTGCTCTCTTCCTTCCAAATAGCCCTCTACTTTTTACTGATTTTCCTGGCAGTTGAGCCAATGAAGTCAGGAGGCCACAAGAGATCTACAGAGCACACAGACACATATCTTAAAATACTGTCAACTGAGTTCTGTTTGAAGAGACAACCTACATGAGACCGTTTGTACAAACTTAGAGTGAAAAAAGCTATCTACTAATTTAGTAACAGTAAGTGGTATTTGCACTTTTACCTTGAGCCATTTCTTGACTTCACCACTTGCTGTTTCTTCTCTCAGTGAAAAGGGGTTTTTTAATCACTGCGCATTATCTCAAAAGAGTATACAGATCTTAAGTTGAGTCCAGTTCAAATTCTTGACCCTCCGCGGCGCTCTAGTTTGCTTTCATAAGTAGCTACCAGACCCAGCACATAAACTCTAAGCAGTAACTGAAAAAAACGGCTGCAAAATTCTGCCACTTAATGGCAAGACTAAAGAAGTTTTTTTCTGTTTCGAAAACAAAATAACGGTAAAAATTAAGCTAGAGTAGCAGTGACTCAAACAGCTTTCTAGGCTTCCCGTTGCCCTTTCCGGGAGCAGCTGGTGAAATCGGTCTCCCAGGGCTTCCCGCACGCATGCGCAGTCTCCTGGCCCCAGGCAGCACACTTACCGGGTGGTGCGACCCCGCGACGAAAACTGCTGCGTGAACATGCTTGCCGGTCTGCTTTTATATCCTACCGACCAGTCAGGCGCCGGGCCAGGTCACGCCCGCCCTGCGCGCGTCACGTCTCCCCTCTCCCTCCACAAACACACCTACTGCTCCGCCCACCGAAGGCCTCCGTGGGCCTTGGCTGGAGCCTTCAGCTGCCCATCTCCAGGGCCCAGCCGAGGTCAAGAGGTCTCAGCTGCAAATCACTAACTACAGAGAATAAGCAGGGCCCGCGGGCCGACCGCGATAACGGCCCAGCTGCGGGCTGGGGTTCTCCCCAGAGCTGTTTTGATTTCCTTAGGAGGTTTCTTCTTTTTTGAGCTTAGAAAGGCTTTTCCCTGCGGGATGACAGAAGCAGGCTCCTTGAGTTTCAAGGCCAGCCTTGTCTAGAGCGGGAGTTCCAGGACAGCCTGAGCTACACAGTGAAACCTGGGGGGTGGGGTGGGTGTGTGTGTGTGTGTGTGTGTGTGTGTGTGTGGCGGGCGGGGGGGATGCGGGGGGGGGGGGGGGGACACCTCTTGCTGCTTAGTTAAGGCTGGCCCCGGGAAGTGCCTGGGGCTCCAGAGTGCTGGACCAGCAAGATACAAAAGGGGGTTGGGGGAGCAAGAACACAGGAAAAGAAACGCCCCTCACCCTAGGATCTACTACACATTTCCTGTCTGAGAGTAAAGAGTCTACCTACGCGACAAAACGGAAACTGCCTACAGAAAGAGCTGGTTTTCCTAAAGGCATTTCAGAAAAGGGTTTCAGAAACAAGCAGTTGGGTGCTCAAACCGGCAATCTGGACAGTTGGGAGGAAATTGGATCAGGAGTGAAAGGGAAGCACAGTCACAGAAGAACTCAAGGTTGGTCCAGAAAGCCTGATATACTTCAAAGAATACAAATTAACAAAAGCCCTATGCTTATTTAAGGCCAGAATGTCATGACCTTGAGTAGAACTGTATTAGCAATTCTCATCCCTAGCCCCCAACCAACCCACAACTCATAGAACCACCAGTTTCATTTACAAACGCTAATTCTTTAAAACAGCTTTTTTTAAACTTAATGTTGAACTTTACTCAACTTTTAACTTTGCTTAATCTTTAAACTTTGTTATAAATCACTTTTGAGCAATGCAGCATAAAAGTTATGGTAAAGCCAGGTACGTGCAAAACTCTAAAGGCGCCTTTCCCCATGCCTTTGATGTCTACTGCCAGAAGTGTGGCCATCTCTTATCGCTACTTCATAAACCCATTAACTGTGCTTTGCTCAGACTAGCTAGGACATTCTTCCCTGAGGTGTGGTCAGGATCTGCCTCACAGAGTGGAGGGGAGGGAAGGGCATGTGAGCTGACTCAGGACACGAGGTAGTTATGATTGCAGGTATGCGCCACATCAGACACTTGTTTTG
This sequence comes from Rattus norvegicus, assembly GCF_021556685.1. Taxonomy (NCBI): domain Eukaryota; kingdom Metazoa; phylum Chordata; class Mammalia; order Rodentia; family Muridae; genus Rattus; species Rattus norvegicus. The sequence continues at coordinate 7,483,687 of NC_141549.1, read as the reverse complement.
TTTTCTATGCATATAGAGTGACTTTGTAGACATTAAGACTAAAGCAAAACCATGAGAGAAGACACAAACATCCCAGACACACGGACGGTAGCTTCGCCTCCTTTATCCTGAAGTGCAGTTTGAGATCCCAATTCAAACATTCATTACAAAAGAAAGACAGAAAACAGCTAGTTCCAAATAACGTGTTTGGATAACATTTTTGGTGAAGATACAAAGACTAGATGAATGAAAAATGTACAGTTCCTCTGTACTTCATGCCAGTGGCTGATTCTTAGTCTATTAAATAACATGCATCAATGTCAAGGCAGACAATCCCAGCAGGCTACAGCAGGAGAGTCAATCAGCCTTGACATCCTGGGCTAATAATGAGTTCAATAGATGAGCCTACAAACACCAAGACCCTGTCCAAAACACTAGCTCATCTGTGTGTGTGTTGGGAGGTGGGGGGAGGTTGTGAGTCTTGACATTTCCATTTTACTAAACTAACAAGTCCCTCTTCCAGCCCGTCTTGTCTTTGCTTCTCCAAGTTCTTCCTGCCAGCGTGCTATGTCAGCCCCTTCTAGCTTCTGCTCTGCAAGTCACAAGCAAGAGAAAGCCTTTCTTGGACAAAGACACCATTCTTCAATATTACCAGCCAACAGAACTTCCGGGCTGCCACAGTGGTTCTCGACCTCTCTAACACTGCCATCCTTGCACGCAGTTCCTAATGTTGTGGTGACATCCAACCATAAAATTATTTCTGTTGCTATTTCACAACTGTAACTTTGCTACTGTTATGAATCATAATGTAAATATCTGTTTTCTGACGCTCTACAGTGACCCTTACAAAAAGATCATCGATGCCTCAACAGGGGTTGAGACCCACAGGTTGAGAATCGAAGCTTTCTTACCAACAGCTCTCCCAGCTTTGAACCCCCAGCACGGTATACACAGCTTGGTATCATGTATCATATCATGTACCTGGGCACTAACCTTCCCACATGCTGTATGTGCGACAGAGTTAGCACCCGCAAAAAGGTACCCGCAGCACTTGTACCAATGCTTGGTCTTGAACTCACCAGTGGTTTAGTGTATCTTTTATTAATGGGTGAGTAAATAATACAGTAATGATCAAACTCAGAGCAGCTGCAATAATAAATCTTTGTGCTATAAACACAATCGACTTGACATTGTCCCATCAAAGCCTGTAGTATTAATTCAGAAAGTAATTTAGAAAAGGACAATGTTTCTAACACATTTTTCCTCAATGCTGGGGGTACAAGGCTGAGCTTTATACAGGCTGGACAACACTTGAACTAAGCCACACACCCTAGCCCTTAGTTTCTGACCATTCCATGTAGTTCAAGCTGGTCTTGAACTCTGCATTCTGCCCCTTGGTAGACCTTCTGGATTCCCAGAACACTGGCAAAAACACCCAGATTAACTTAATTCCTTGTTTTCGAACAAAACAGAACTGGTGAGGGTGTCACCACAGAGATCATAATCCCAGGGTAAGTGCTGAGAAAGGCAGTTCTTTAAACTGCCAGACCCAAAAATCTTAGTTCCACAAACTCAAACTAACAATGGGCTTGTTGGCTAAAATGTGCAGTGTATTTACAGCCAACTCAACATTTTCCTCCTCAGATTTTGCAGTAAGTACCACAGAAATCCCTCTCTAAAACCTGAGGGACTAGCAATAAAGCTAAAATAAAACTCAAAACATACCTGACAAATTATTTTGGAAGTTGTAATTGTCCACGTATTAAAAGACTCGGGGGGGGGGGGGGGGGGCTGGGGATTTAGCTCAGTGGTAGAGCGCTTACCTAGGAAGCGCAAGGCCCTGGGTTCGGTCCCCAGCTCCGAAAAAAAGAACCCAAAAAAAAAAAAGACTGTGCTAGATTTACTGATAAACAAGCAAAGCCCATTTAACCGACTCACTCAACACTAAACCCAACTGCTAGGTAGGGCAGTCCAGGTAATGCCAAATGGGAAGGATCATAAGCTCAGAAGCCCCAAGTGCAATCCTGGTCCCCCAGAAAAACACCTGGATTCTACCGCAAATCAAGCCAAGCAAAGCCAGCCTCAACCTGGAGGAAGAGTCATGAGCACCTGATGCGTCGCTCATGCTAGCTAAAAGCAGAGTAGATACACAATGATTCCTTAGCGCACTTGCCTGTGAACCTGTGTAACTCAGGGATTATGTAGGACAGGCTAGGATCTGGGGCATACAGACGCTAAGCTTACAGTGGCGCTAAGCTTACAGTGGCGTCTGAAATGTTAGCTTTAACAATCACAGAAGGCAAGCTGAGGACAAATGATGGCTCTAAGGGACAAGCCTAGAAACAGAGTACTACTGGTGACACACCCAGAACAAAATGCTCAATTAGCAGCTATTATAGGCTTTACCGAGTTAAATATGATACCTACAGTCACAGGCTTCCAAGCCCAAAAGTCTGAGTCTGGTTGCCTCTTAGCCTTTCGGCTAAGATCTAAACCCTTCAGCTGCACCAGGTATTCTGAGGGGCCACTTAAGGTTTACGTAGTACCAAGTATTTTTTTTTTCTTTTTCTTTTTTTCAGAGCTGGGGACCGAACCCAGGGCCTTGCGCTTGCTAGGCAAGCGCTCTACCTCTGAGCTAAATCCCCAACCCCCCAAGTATTTATTTTAAGGTCTTGAGCTGAAAGGCACAGTGCTGTTGTCTCTGAGGATACAATGGTGAATCTGCCACCTAGTGGCATAAATTTTTTATGCCACTGGTTCATAGACAGCAATAGATTTCTTAAATAAGAGGCACAGGTAAAGAAAGGGTGGTTTACAGGCTCAGCGACTTGCTGTAAGTGCTGACCGGTGTGTAAACACTGTGTGAGCAAAGCACCAGAAAGCTAGCTGAGAGACACTCAAGTGGAGAAGGGGTGTGTGTCAGAATAACTCTGGGTAGAGTTATAGAAGACCCATATACAGGGCTGGAGAGATGGCTCAGAGGTTAAGAACACTGATTGCTCTAACAGAGGTCCTGAGTTCAAATCCCAGCAACCACATGGTAGCTCACAACCATCCGAAACAGGGATCTGGTGTGTCTGAAAACAGCTACAGTGTACTCATATAAATAAATAAAGATAGATAGATAGATAGATAGATAGATAGATAGATAGATAGATCTTTAAAAAAAAAAAAGACCCACATACAGACCCCAGAGATGCCAAGCAATCTGTGCTGACTAAATAGACTGGCCATGAGAGTTAAGTCCTACATACTTCTAAAACTAGATACAAGATGCTTTAAAAGGCATCTTAGTTCATCTGTAGTTTGATGATTTTTCCACTGTAGAATTTAACTGTAGAGACAGACATAAGTCATCATCAAACTTCAATCAGGAAACTTTAAATGTCTAGGCTATTTTCCAAAAGACTCAAAGACCCAAGGGAGAAGGTAAAAAAGAACTAAATGTAAGGACTGTTAACAGTGTCAGAGGCTACACATTATCTCACTCATCAGAACAAATCTGCAGGCTAGTACATCTTCCAAAGAGCAAATCGCCTGGGTGTGGTGGCATGTACGTATGTAAACCCAGCAAGGCCACCAGGATTCCTGTCTCAAACAAGCAAACAAATGAAACCAGGCTGGAGAGATGGCTACGCGGTTATCAAAGGGCCAGAAGTCAGTTCTTAGGACCCACATCAGGTGGCTCGCAGTGGCTTGTAAGGAGATCTGACACTCTTTTTAAACAAACAACAAAAAAAAAACATAGAGCAAATCAAGTGACCTGCTGAGCAGTACAAATTAATCCCCTTGTGTTGTCACACAGGGTGAAATTCTTTCCAAGGTTCTGATGTACTTTGAAATGTCACAGTGGGATCCTAACAGAGAACCAACAGACTCACCTGCCCCATACACGCCCAGGGAAGTAACTCAAAAGCCCTGTGACTAATGTTCCAAATTACCAAGTGGGTGAAAGTCAAGTCCTTCCAAAAGAACACCAGGGTGGCAAGCCTTACTTACTAAACAACAGCAGCAGGAGAGCTGTGTGCGCTGAGGGTCGGATAACTCATTCTTGAGCCATCCTCCCAAGTTCCAGCCTGTAGCACTTAAGACTCTACTGGTCCCACCACAAAGGCTAAGTTACATCAGAGCTAGGAGCAGGGCCATTTCTCACTTTACTCTATCCTCAATACCCTGGGCATACAGATGTTATAAATGAACGCCCGAGCAATGAATCAGTGATCCTGCAAGCTCTCTCTTCTCATTAGCAGAAGGGAGGAATCAAACGATTTTCGGGGATTGCTGGGAGAGAAGAAAACGGGGTGTTAAGTAACACTGTGTTCAGGACATACATAGTCGGGCCTCCAAAAAACATTTCACCTTGCCAAACCATTAAGAATAGGGGCGAATATGCACTGGGTCGGTAATGGAAAACGGGCCCACCAGGGACCAGAGAGATCCAGACAAGAGCCAGAGAAACAGGGGCTGTCACCACTGAAAACCCAGAGGACAGTTAGGGCTATGCAGAGAAAGGGGTGGAAGAGAAGCATTCAGGCTGCAATCGTGGTCCAGGAACGGAGCATGTCGACAGGACAGACAGGAGACAGGCCCAGCGCTTGGACATAAAGGAAAAGGTAGTAGCCTCAGGACGAGGGGAAGGAGCTTTAGGGCATGGCGCGACGCGGGGACTGGAGAGGGGTTCACCGCAGACGTGACCAGGGGAAGGGAAAGGCGATTGGGCCCCACGCGCAGGCAGGTGGAGTGGTGGCCCCGGACCCGAGTGTTGGAAGAATGGAGGGCAGGACAGGCCACAGGCCGGAGCGAAGAGGGGCGAAGGGCAGCAAGAGGAAGCGCGCCCGCAGGCCACTCTTGTCCTTACCAGCTGGCAGGGCTTCTTCCGGTGATCCGAGCGGACCTTGGACCGACCCAGACACTCAGCCACGGAAGGAGCCGGACCCTGAAGGCAGAGTTCTCGCGATAGTACGGCCTCCCTACCCCGCCTCCAGCTAGTGTTCTGACAGTTTCGCGAGATTTCCTTCCGCGCCTGCGCAAAGCCTCTTTAGGGCTCAACGTGGAGGCACGCGTTAACCCTCCCTGCCCTTAATCTGGGTCCTTTTCTTTTTTTTTTTTTTTTTTTTTTTTTTGGGTTCTTTTTTTTTTTCGGAGCTGGGGACCGAACCCAGGGCCTTGCGCTTCCTAGGTAAGCGCTCTACCATTGAGCTAAATCCCCAGCCAATCTGGGTCCTTTTCATGCTTATCAGTAAATCAATTCAATGTTTTGAAGAGGCACTAGAGAAATACGCCAGATGAGCCTCTCACACCGAATGCTCTCCTAAGGTAGATCTTATTTAACTGTAACGCTCATATGCAAGAATACAAGTCAGAAAACACAAAAGGCCATATATCATCAGTCTATTCAAATCAAGGCAAATCGTTTTTCAAAAACGTTTTATAATTGATCCATAATAACTGTACATATCTATGAGGTACAGTGTTAACTTTCAATGCGTGTAAACAATCCGTGGGGACTAGATGTGGGTAATTACTTTTCTGTATTGATAATATAGAAAATCCTCTCAACTAATTATCTGGGTGTGGTGTCACCGGGTTGCAATCGTAGCATGGGAGGAGGAAGAAGGAGCATGAGTGTTCAAGGCCAGCCTCCGCTACTGAGAGTTTGAGAGAAAAGGGAGACAGAGATATCAGGTGATTATAGCTACCATGTATCCTACCCGACTCTACCCTGGTTAGTAGGACAGTCAATTTCTCAACGACTGAAAAGAAAACGGCACACAACGGGCTGGAGAGAAGACTGAGCAGAATGTTAATGTTATTTAAAAAGTTTCCTGGGGTTGGGGATTTAGCTCAGCGGTAGAGCGCTTGCCTAGCGAGCCCTGGGTTCTGTCCTCAGCTCCGGAAAAAAAAAAGAGTTTCCATCTGAGGGCGCTTTGGCGATGTCTCCGAATTTAAAAACACTGTTCTTGCAAAGGAGGGCCCAGTTTTAGTTCCCAGCACCTACATGATGAACCGTGCGCGTAGTTCCAATGTCTTCTGACCTCCAAGGGCACCAGGCTCCTACAAGGTACACATGTATCTACACAAGCAAAAAAGTCATGCCAATAAAGAAAATAAAATCCTTTTCCTCTGGGGCTTGTGGTGGTTTGAGAAAGAATGGCCCTCTTAGGCACACATGCTTGGTGATGAGAAAATGGTTCTACTTATAACGTGAGTGTCCTCGTTGGGGTTGGTGTAGTTTTGGGAGGAAGTGTGTCACTCACTGGGCTTTGAGGCTTCAGAAGCCCAAGCCAGGCTGGTGGCTCTCTCTTCCTGCCAACTGTGGATCTGGATGCAGCACTCTGAGCTATTTCTTCCTGCAGGGCACCATGCTCGCTCCCTGCCATGATGACAATGGACTAAGCCTCTGAATCTGTAAAGAAGCCCCAACTAAATGCTTCCTTTTATAAGAGTTGCCATGGTCATGGTATCCCTTCACAGCAATAAAACAGTGACTAAGACAAGGCTGATGGACTTTATAACTTAGGAAAAAAACATGCTACTTTTTTTTTTTAAAGTAAGTAAATGTCAGAATTAATGTGACAGTTTCAAGTCAGTGTATTTTAGGCAGTCTGTGTGACACACATTACTGACCTAGAGCTAGTCCCTGCCACCCACAGAAGTCCAGCCTCTGAGTTCCCCTCCGAGTGCGTGAGGTCTAGAGAGCCCCTTCTCCATGTATCTAACCTGTTCTGACCTTATGCAAACACACACAGAGGGATTCTGGGGCACCATGAAGAGGGAGTAGTGAAGTAAGTGGAAGGAATCATAAATACCAGGGGCAGAGAAGTTTGATTTCATCGTGAACACACATGCTTTTTCCCATTGTAAACCAGAAACAGAATGCAGGCCGAAGAGCCTGACGCAGCCAAAGGGGTGGCAATTGGCGTGGGCATTCATTCACCCGTGCATGAAACCCATTGGAGCACAGGGAAGATGCTGGAACTGCCACTGTTATTGTTGGCTTGATTTTCTTGGTTGTATAACATGCATTAAGTTAATACAAATAGGATTGGCAAAGATTTATTCATGTATTTATTTACTCGAGTTTTTCAAGACATCCTGGCTCTGCCTTCTGAGTCTTGGGATTGTAGGTCACCTCCTTGCGAGGTTATGATTGGTAACTTTAATTCATACAATGTTCAAATATTGGTCCACTTTTGGGCCCCCAAGAAGCACATTTATATTGTCCAGCCATTGACTGGACAGGTCTTTCCTGGGTTCGTCCGTTCCACCACACTATAGGTGCAGTTCTCTGAGTGGAATTGTCTCTGACACCTCTTTTTGTCATAGCTCACGGGTATAAGAGTTCTGTCAATGAGACAAGGCAAGACATGTTAGAAGGGGAGAAAATGTATTCACCCAGTCCAGCTGCTCAGACCTGCTCCGTGCTGGAAGCAGACAACAGGCATTTCAGTTGCCTGGAAAGTAAGGGCATCACTGGGCTGGAAGCCTACAGTGTACACATTAGGCGTCCATACCAGCCTGTGCCATGGAGTCACAGAAGCCATCCCCAACAAGGGTCCCACATTCTACCCTGCATGCACTGAAGGACACTGGAAAGTTCTGAGGGGGCAGAAGCAGGGCTAGGCCATTGTGGGACAGGAAAGTGTGTACTGACCTTGCCCTCCCACCCTCCCTGTCCACTGTCGATAACAGTGCTAGACTGTGGGAAGGGAAGGGTTTTCCCACCCCTGTGTGGTGTCAGTTAGAAGAGGAGCTCACCCAACCAACAGTAGCAGAGAGCCATCCCAGGCCATGGTCATGGACCCCAGGGAGAAGCTACCAGAAACAAAGCATCCTGGGAAAACCCACCTGCGCATGTAGGGCGCACACAGTTTTAGGAGTCACTGCCCTCAAAGCCCACCTATAGGCTCAGGATTTAAATTGGCCTGCCGGAGCGAGACATGGTGGCATGCAGCTAGAATCACGTACTTGAAGGTAGAGGCAGAAAGATTAGAAGTTTAAGACCAGCCTCAGCTACACAGTGATTTTGCGGCCAGTCTAGGCTATGAGAAACCTTGTCTCAGAAAACAAAGCTGAGGGCTAAAGAAACGTGGTTGGTGCTTAAAATCAATTTCTATTCTTTGAAAGGATGGGAGTTTGGCTCTCAGCACCCATGGGTGTTCCAGCTGTAGGGCGTCAACACCTTCTTCTGGTTTTCACAGGTAATTGTGTCTCTGTGCATAGACACCCACATAGACTACACATATAAATAAATAATCAATATTTTCATCAAGACCAAAGAATAAATAAACCGCTCTGGCTAGAGTGTATAAAAGCAGCCATTTTGGTGCTCTCTGTAATAATGTCTCCATATTTAAAACTTGTATCCTTAAGGGAAAAGATATCTGCTTCCAAGAACATCAGAATTTGCAGCCCTCAGGGGCCATGCAGAGAGACAGTGGCAGGAAGTTGTTTCACAGTTGACAGAGACACTGGACACTCAACGGAAGTCTCCATGGCCCAAACCCGTGGGAACATTGTCCTGTGAGAGGAAACCCCCAGTGACATCATGCCTTTGGCTAACATCAGGTCACTTGTAGTATATAACATTTTAAAGACATTTGGTGTTCTAGATGATACTAGTGCAGAAATATTAATTAGGTAAAAAAAATAATAGAGCACCCAATTGTAATATAACCAACAATGGTGGTACACACCTCTAATCCCAACACTTGAGAGGAGGAAGGTGGAAGTTTGCAAGATGAAGGGCAACCTGAGTATACAGTATTTAATGAGATGTGTCTCAAAAAAAATCGTTTAAGTCTAATTTAGTTTTCAAAGTAAGTTTGACATTTAGTTGTAAAATAAAAAAAAAACATAAAGAAAGAGAAGTAAATTATTATCAATTCCAAAGGTGAGTTCATAGTGAAAGACCCCCTCCCAGAAAGGGAATTGTACAAGCCCAAGGCCCTCAACTATAGAAGTAAAAAGAAAGTTTTTAGATACACAGACTCAGAACTAAAATAAGCCTGGGAAGGTTCAGATGTGTCCAAGCTTTGTGGGACAAGCTGACCCATCATTTAGACGAAACAGACCATAAAAGAAAACAAAATACAGAAACCAGTCTAAATTATTGATATTGCTTTATGGGCCACCTAACAAGAGATAAGCCTCTAGCCCCTGACATTCCAGATGCCCCAACCTGCACGTATTCTCTTGCTGTGTGACAACCTCATTTGAATAGCCAATTGGGTGTAACCATACATCCGCACCTCACTTGAATCCACCAACCATGCATCTGCTTCTGTAAGCCTGCTTCTGCTCCCCAGTACCCTATAAAAACCCGTCCGTCCCTGGTTCTGTTAGGCGCGCCAGTCTTCAGAATTGACTGGGACGCCCACAGATACCTGTGTATCCTGATCAGTAAAAATCCTCTTGCAGATTGCAGCCTGTGGACTCGGACTGGTCATTGGGCTCGAGGATCTCCCTCCTGAGGGAAGATTCTCTCTGACAGTCTTACATTATGGGGGCTCGTCCGGGATCAGAGATCCTCTGCCTAGAGACCACCGACCACCCACTGGGAGGTAAGCTGGCCAGTGTTTGTCTTGTCCTGTCTTGTCTTGCTTTGTGACTTGTTCTGTAAATGCTTAGTTACTTGGCTTGGGTCTAGACCGTTTGTATTTGGGCGGGCCAGAGAAGGAGCTGACGAGCTCGTACTTCTCCCCCGCAGCCCTGGAAGACGTTCCAAGGGTGTTTGGAGCCCGGTTTTTTGGGGGGCTCAGCCCATATCGGAAGGATACATGGTTTTAGGTTGGAGGAGAGAGGAGAGAGCCGGATCCACTAAATTTTTGGTTTCAGTTTGACACCGAAGCCGCACGGCACATCTGTCTGTTGCTTGTTTGACTGTTGAAATTGTTTGTCTTCTTTGTGTCCTAATTTTCTTTGAATATCTGTGGAAATTGGTTATAGGATTCTTTGTCTTGGTCTTGTTTGTCTGGGTTGTTTTCTGTGGTATTGTCCAGTGTCTTTTTGACTTTTGTTTCGTTTTTGGACTTTGGACAGACGACTGTGTTTAAAATCTTGAACTGACAACTGTGTTTAAAATCATGAAACTGTTTGCTTTGTTTTTCAAGGAGTTTTACTTGGTCCTCTTGGTGCTTAACTTAAAAGTTAAAAATAATTTGCTTGAGAAAAATTGTTTTCTGCCAGGGAGTTTTATCTTTCTCTCTTAGCCTCCTCCCCAAGGAGAGATGCCCCTCCCTTTGCTCCCCTTGTCCAGTCTAGCTGCTGTTAACAGTTGTGTATGAAGAACTCCAGGTTAGTGAGTGACCCTGTCTGAAGCAGGTATTAACAAGAGCCTGAAAGCTTTACCTTAGATCCTGAAGAAAATTTCTCCCTGTTGCTTAAACATTCACAGCTTCTAAGGAAGGGACAGCACAGAGTAGAGAAATGTAGGGGCTGAGGGTGATGAGCATACAGGCCTACTAGCAAGCTGCAGGCTGCGCGTGGGCAGTGGCGCAGCTCAGGCCAAGTCAGCGTAAGGAGTTTAAAGGTGATGAGGCCGGCTGGGGTTGACGCTTTGACAACAAAAAGATAGCGTAGAGTTAGTGGTTGTTTTATGAGACTTTTGGCCCTGAAAAAAAATAATTCCAGTTGCTGCTTTCAGTGGCCAGACCTTCAACACTTGCTCACAGAAGGAGAGTGTTCATTAAGAGAAGTTCTTTAAGGGAGCCTGCCTTATCTGCTGGCCCTATTCCAAGAGAGGAGTTGATCTCCAACATTAAGTAACCTTCCCTGTTAGTCATCATTGACATGGAGAGTGCCTTTGATCCTATCCCCACAGCAGCCAGTTCCTGCCCCTGTGGTCAAAATGCCCTAGGTTGGGGGACAGAGAAGCCCCTGAGATAGTTTCGAAGGGAATCTACAACAAACTGTGAAGAACTTTGTTTTGCCAGTCAAAATTTAGAATTCAAGCTTTGGCTGTGGCCAAGGTCAGGATTAATGTTTTCTTTTCCATGGGCCTTTAACCCAGTGAGACAGTTTGGTAAAGGGCTGCTACTGAGGTCCTGAAAGTCCCAGGTGAACTGGTTACAATTCTTTTGTCAGCCACTTGGCATCTAGCACCCAGGTTCTAACCTCTCTCCATCCTTTTGTTATTAGTTGTTACTAGAAGCCTAGTGTCATTTGGAGGCTGGTTCTCTTGAGAGGCAAAGCCAAGGAGCTGACACTGAAGAGAGATACTCCTTGAGAGAAAATCTAAGTCTAGAGAGATAGTCGATAACAGATCGGATGCCTCTCTGCTCGCCTTTCTGTTTCATAGACAAAGCTTGGGCTTATTTGTACAATGGCCTTTTTGTCCAAGAAAGTCCTCCTGGTTTAGCTGTGTGACTAAATGCTATTTGTCCTCTTCAGTGGACCTCTATTCTCAAGATTCTCTTGTTTTCTCACCATCCCACTTGAGATGCTTGTTAGTAACTGTTACAGGTCTTCTTTACCACCGAGGAAAGACAGAATCCTACTAGAGGCCAGAAAGATAAATCCAGACATGGATGGAAGGCCCTCACTTCTGCCTGTTGACTTCAATACGCCTAAAGGTAGGGAGTGCTCCAGGTCTGCCGCCAGACTCCAAGGGTGGGTCTCCGAGGGGCTGGAAAATGCCCCACCAATCTGGCTAAGGTAAGAAAAAGATATAAAGAAAAAGTTACAGAAATTTGAAGGGTTAAGCTAAGTTGCTGAGAGTTAGTGTAAGTTACAGAGAAAGTAAAGTTGAAGTGTGGTTACATAAGTGGACAGCATCTAATAGCTGTAGAGGAAGATGCAGAAGATATGAGAGCGACTGAGAAAGAGAAAGAAAAAAGAAGGTAAAAAGAGCAGGAAGCTAAGGAAGAAAAGAGAAGAAGAAGCTAGAGAGCTAAAGAGGGATAAAAGACAGGAGAGGAATATATACTGGCCACAGTAGTTAGGGAACCTGGGAAGACAGTACCTGGCAACAGAAGAGAATTCCTAGCTAAAGATCAGTGTGCCTATCACAAGGAAAAAGGATACTGGGTGAGGGACTGCCCCAGAAAGAACAAGAGGGGTCTCTCCAGCAGCCCGGAAGGCAAGCCTCTTGGTACTAGAGTGCTGGCTATATACAGAGATAGAAGGGAAGTGTGGCTACAGGGACCCAATGCTCTGCTCCTATGCCCCCCTAGTGGGGCCAATATCCAAAGACCTTGAGTGTAAGGGGCTACTGGCAATGAACAATACTCATGGACTACCCGAAGAACAGTGGACCGTGGCGTGGGCCGGGTATCCCACTTGTTCCTTGTGATTCCAGACTGCCCCTACGAGTCTAAACCCTACAACCCTGCTCCTGGACCCCGACCTAGACACCCCCCTTCATGACTGTCAGCAGGAGCTCACTAAAGAGTGGCATAAAGATCGGACTGATCAGCCAGCAGAAGGGGTAGATGTCATCTGGTTCATAGAAAAAGATGGGCTGGGACAGCAGTGGTAGATGGAAACAGAGTCATTTGGGCTCAGGCCCTACCAGAAGACACCACTACTCAGGGGGTAGAGCTCGCTCCCCTCACCAAAGCCCTTGAGCTGAGAAAGAGACTTAACATTTATGTGGACAGCAGGTATGCCTTTGCTACAGCCCATCAGCAGAGGGGCCTGCTGACATCTGAGGACAAGAAAAAGAGATTCTGGCTATGTTAAGGGCCCTCCATGACCCAGCCAGGCCGAGGAAGAGACTCTGGTACACCTCAACGAGAAAGAAGATCCTGCTACAAAAATAGGCAGAGGCCATGGTAAAACAAATGCATCAATGGACTCACTTAGGGGTAAGCAAACTCATCCAGACGTTTTCAAAAACTAAATATTATGTCACAGGTCTCAAGTATCTCGTGGAACAGATAGTGCAGTGATGTATACCATGCCAAAAGGTAACTGTTTTCAGGAAAGTTGACTGTGGTAGGAGACTCCGTGGGGAACGGCCTAGATACTACTGAGAAGTGGACTTCACAGAGATAAAACCAAAAAAAATATGATTTCAAATGTCTCCTAGTGTTTATAGATATCTCTTCAGGAATAGATAGAAGCTTTCCCCACCAAGCAAGAGACGGCCTCAATAGTCATCAAGAAGATACTAGAAGAAATCTTCCACAGGTCTGGAGTGCCCAAGGTAATCTGGTCAGACAACGGCCCTACTTTCGTTGCCAAGGTAAGCCAGGGTGTGGCCAAGTATTTAGAGGTCGATTGAAAATTACATTGTATTTACAGACCTCAAAGTTCAGGACAGGTAGAGTAAATAAATAAAATTTTAAAAGAGACCCTGACCAAATTAACCATGGAGACTGGCACAGAGTGAGTGACACTCCTTCCCTCTTGCTCTCTTCAGAGCAAGAAATATCCCTTCCAGATTCAGCCTTATCCCCTTTGAGATCTTATATGGGGCCTCAGCTCCTCTGACTGTGTTAGATGATGTTATTAAACCAACATGTCATAGTAATAATGATTTATGTGCCAGGCTAAAAGACCTACAGGTGATACAGAAAGAAAACTGCTCACAGCTGACAGCAGCCTATGCCCCGGGGACCCCTGAGACATCTATCTCATCAGTTCCAGGTTGGAGACTGCAGCTACACGGAGCCCAGACACTTGAGCCTTGCTGGAAAGGACTGTACCTGGTGCTGCTGACCACCCTGACAGCCATCAATTCTCAGCCCTCACCAGCCACATACTAGCTGTTGGGGCTGAGAGCTGGGACCTAGAGGGACACTCAGCATGTTTGCCCTGGGTTCCATCAAGATAGGTGTAGAAATAGGCTTGATTTCTATTACAAATGATGTAACATTACATATGTTAGTACTCCTAACACTTCTTGGGACTGTGCCTCAGGGATCACAACCTATATAAGTTTAGAAGTTCTAAAAGACCTTGGTGTATAGGTTCAGATAGTGTCCAGATTGGAATCCTGATGCTAAAGACTTAATAAGACACAAAAGAGAGTTAAGAATTATTTAAGGCGTCTCCAACGCGTGTGAAAGTTCGAGACAGCTGTGTCATTCACTGGCAATAAAAAGTAACAAGTGTCGACCAGCACGTGAAAGAATAAACAAGACGTGACCCTGCAATCCTGTGAGGCATCATTCCACGGACAAGGAATGAAGTAAAAACACACCGCAATGGGGACCGACCTCGGAAAGCTCGCTGAAAGCGGTTAGCCGGACAGAGAAGTGCCTTGTGAGGGCAGGGCCCATCCAGAACAGGCAGATCCGCAGACAGAAGGCAGTGTGGAGGAACGAAGATCAATGAAAACACAGCTTCAGTTTCGGTCTTTGAAAGTGTTGGGAAGAGCAGTGACGCCTACACTAAATCAGAAATCCACGTTGTGTCCTTGAAAAGTTCAACTGAAAGTTGTTTAAATGAAAAATTCGGTGTAATATATTTTGTACTACAGAAAGAAAGAAATAAAAGAAAACTTGAGCTGGGGAGATGGCTCAGTGGTCAAGAGCACTGACTGGTCTTCCAGAGGTCCTGAGTTCAAATCCCAGCAACCACACAGTGGCTCATCTCTAATGGGATCTGATGCCCTCTTCTGGTGTTTCTGAAGACAGCGACAGTGTACTTATATATAATAAATAAATCTTTAAAAAAAAAAAAAAAACTTTTTCGGTCCCCAGCTCTGAAAAAAAAAATGAAAAAAAAAACTTTTAAGGGGGCTGGCGAGATGATCTTGGTAGAGATCCTTGCTACCAAGCCTGGTGACCTGATTTCAATTGTGCCCTGGAGTGTACACACATGCCATAGCACATGTGTGTATGAATGCACACACACATACAAACTAAGTCAACTAATGTCATCAGCGTCTAAGATTTAAAAGTAAAGCAGTGGTTGAAACAGAGAACCACCATTTTTACAAGTTTCTGTTAGGGAGTAGACTTCTGTCACTGGCGTTTGGGCCCCCGTTGCTGTGGCCAAGGGTGGGTTACTGAACGCTCGTCTTATTTTTATGTTGATTTCTATTTGTGCATGTATATGCCACATGTGTGTGTGTGTAGGGGCTGGTAGAGGCCAGAAGAATGTGCATGATCCTACAGAACTAGAGCTACAAGCGGTTGTGAGCACCTGACATGGGTGCTGGGTTGGCCAGACTTGATCCCTTGGCAGAGCCATGTCTCCAGCGCATTGATACATACTGTAATGCAAGCCTCATTGAATGCTGTAGAAGCCGTGACAGGAGATGGAGAGGTGAAGATACAGATATCAACAGATTCAAAGCTAGAGTCTTGATGACCTTGGCCTTTGACTCCCTCATTCCACTCTAAGAACAGACCTAGGCTGGAAAGAGTGACAAAGGCCAGACGTCTCCTAGGTCTGGATCTGTCTGCCTAGGCCTCCAGCCCTTGGACATCTGCAAATCTGGGCAACATCCACAAAGGGTGCAAAGGGTCCAGGAAGTTCCCACACAGAAAGCTTAGTCCAAAGCTGCATTTTCTATAGAAACTGGAGTTTATAAGAACGGCTGACGTAAAGCTTGGGCAGGTTAGGCAATTCCAGGAGCTACTTTGGAACAGAATTGACAAATAGAGTCTGGAGTAGTGCCAGGTGGGACGGGTGTTACAGAAGGAAAAGAAGAAAGGGCATTCGAGCCTTCGCCAAGTGCTAGACTCACTGTACAGGCCAAGCGGAGAGAAGACCTAAAGTATCTATTGGGTTGATGAGTTTGTGTTCAGAATCTCACTCACCTCTCATAGCAGATCAGAACTGAGAACACAGAGACCTAACCCTCACTCTGGCACACACAGCTTACTATAAGAGGGAATGAGAGTCAGACCCCAGCATTGGGTTCCTACCACCTGACCACCAGGATCAACCTCACTCTTTTCTACCCTGGATCCATTGATAACCACAGAAGAGGTTGTGTCAAAATTATGATGATCTGAGGACACTGAGTCACTATAATGTTGAGTTGGAAAAAAAAAAAAGTGAGACCCTGGGTTTAATCCCAGCACTGCTAAGACAAAAAGAGAACAATTTCTGTCCATGCAAGACTCGGTTGGCCAGGGGTTGGGGATTTGGCTCAGTGGTAGAGCGCTTACCTAGGAAGCGCAAGGTCCTGGGTTCGGTCCCCAGCCCCGGAAAAAAAAAAAAAAAAAAAAAAAAAAAAAAAAAAGAAAGAAAAGACTCGGCTGGCCAAAGAAGATAAACAGAAGCTGTCAGAAGCCTGGGAGGCTGGGAGTGGAGAGGCCAGCATGGCCTCAGCTGCAGGTTCTTCACCATCCATTTATTCAAAGCCTTTAGCATCCACAACAATCCAGCAGAAACCATCAGCACAAGGCTTGCCCTGGCCTTGACTTCTACAGCGAAGCAGCACTGGGTTAGCACACAGGACACCCAGAAGGTCATCCTCACACCACACCTCTCTCCCCTCCGCCTCACTCAGGCCACACCAGCTGTTACAAACAGATAAAGTCAAGGCTACAGAGACCACCAGACCAGCCTCAAGAGTAGATAGATTACTGGATAAACATGCTTGTCTTTAGGAACCAGTGTGCAATGGAGGCTTAAGAATCAAGAGGCTAGGGTTTGGGGATTTAGCTCAGCGGTAGAGCACTTGCCTATCGAGCACAAGGCCCTGGGTTCAGTCCCCAGCTCTGGAAAAAAAAAAAAAAAAAAAAGAATCAAGAGGCTAGCCAAGCTTTAAAAAAAAACTTGCAAACAGAAAAGAAACTGAGCTGGAAGTGAACGACTGCCCGGGAATGGGCAAGTGAGTGTGCGCGCTGCCCCTGGATGGTGTGAGCGCTGCCACTGGAAGGTGTGCACACGGTGGGATACTAGGAGCCTGGAAAGAAAGGCTATACCAACGATGTGACAGCATGGATGGACTTTGAGGAGATTCTATACTATGTGAAGAAGAGTGGTCTTCAGAGGACAAATACTGTGTGATCCACTCTACCAGGTTTCTGCAGCCACGTTCCTAAAAAAAACAGGCGCTGACAGAAGGGTCTGAGGAGTGCGCGATGGATGAAGTCTTAGATTTTATTTAGTTGGTTTGAGTTTGTTCACTCAAACCTTGATTTTTTATTTATTTATTTTTTATTTTTTTTTTGATGGAGGTCTCACTATGTTCCCAAATCTGACTTAAAATTCCTGAGCTCAAGGCTGGGCGGGGAGGTGCTCAAACTTTAATCCCAGCACTTGGGAGGCAGAGGCAGGCAGATCTCTGGGTTGAAGGCCATGCAAGTCTGCTCAGCATGTTCCAGGCCAGCGAGAGCTAGGAGCTGAGCTTCTACCAAAACAAAACATGGAGTTCCTGAACTCTAGTGACACGCCCATCTCAGCTTCCCAGGTCAGCTAACACAACAGTCAGGCACCAGCTTGAGATGAAAAGCCACTGGGGACGGTTAGGTTACACGACACATGAATACGTTTAATGTAATTGAAATGTATCCAGAAAGTGGTAGATTCTATATTATATATATTTTACCATGAGAAACTGGACTAAAAACTTGCCCTACTCCTCTCCGAGATCCAAAGTAGATCATACTTCAGACTCTGGTGCTGGTGATGGCTCAGGGCAGGCACAGTCACTAGAGTAATGGCATCCTATGCAGGGGGGAGGGGGGGACGACAGGGCAGGATGTGTGGAGACAGAGGGTATACGGGAAACCTCTGCGCCTATGCTTAATTTCCCTGTAAATCTAAAACTGCCCTTTGTGTTGGAGACACAACTCAGAGACGGAGTGCTTGCTTGGCAGGCGTGAAATCCTCGGTTCAATGCTCAGTGTGCGTTTCCCCCAACAAGCAGTCCATCACATACTCAGTTGATCTCATTTGAACCCTCTCCCCATTTTTAACTGGTCAATAAAGGCTAGAGCCTGTGATTGGACAGTGGAGGGGAAGAGTGGGACTGGAGGTGTGAAAGTGGGGTTAGGTAGAGGGAGAAGACTATGAGAGAGGAAGGAGGGAAGACAGAGGAAGAGGAGGAAGCCATGATGGACCAGAACCACGAGGCCAGGAGAAACCAAAAGTAGCAAGAGGTCTCATAGCTAGGGAATAAATTACTGTAGTGTTAGATCTGCCCAATCTAGGCTTATAATTTGTAATTATAATAACAGGATTGTGTGTTTTGTATAAGGGCTTATTGGGGTTGGAAATTCCAGCAACGCATCGGCACTCATGTGCATGAATGAACACACACACACACACACACACACACACACACACACACACACAGAGAGAGAGAGAGAGAGAGAGAAATGGCTAACACTGCCCTAAAAACAAGCAAATAACAATGAAAAGGGTGAGGGTGCTCGCCATACAAACCTGGCAGCCTGAGTTCAGTTGCTTGAACAAAGTGAGCAAGTGAGAAGTTCCTACTGACATTGCCCTCTGACCTCCGTACACACTTACCATAAAGACTCACACCCTCCCTTAGCCCTCTCCCACTAAAGTTTAAAAATATGTGGGGCTGTAACTCAATAATGAGTGTGCTCGTTAGCACTCGTGAAGCCCTGAGTTCAGTCACCAGCACAGCATAAAACAGTGCATGGCTACCCATGCCCAAAATCCCAATGTATCAGGAGTGTAAGATCCCCTCTGCTTCAAAATAATTCTGAGGCCAGCCAGGGATACTCAAGACCTTTTTTCAAAAACAAACAAACAACAGCAAAGCCGTTGGCACCGTGGAACCTCCTATAGTCCCAGTGTAAGATCAAGCTGTGCCTAGGTTAGACCATATTATGCAACAGGGTGGTTTTGAGGCCACACCTTGCTGTGGAAGAATCCATCTCATAAGCCACGTTTGTGATCAGAGGAAGAGACAGGACGATTTTGCACGTATGTGTGTAAACAACACCATCCACCCAGCAGCACCCACAAGATGCACTCTGCCGAACAACTTAAAAATGGAAGGGATTCTATCCCAGGAGCTCACAAATTGTGGAGAAAGAGAGCTGACTCCAGAGAGTTGTCCCCTGCCTCCGCGTGCACCACTCTCTCTATAGCACACGTAACGTGCACACACTAATGGTATTTGTTAAGGGGGCAGGGCTGGAAGAGAACTCCTGACTATCCCAGGGGCTTCAGCTTGTCTCAGTCCCTGCTGCTAAATGGGTCCATCTAGACCCACTCTGTATTTAGCTTGTATGGCTTCTGTAGTCTAACCCCTCAACTGGACAGCTCAACTCGACCCTGAAGTTGCACTCTAGCTGCACCTCTGACAGATTCTCTTTGCATCTGTGTGTTTCTGCTTGCCTACCTTCAACTCTTTGTCAACACTTCCCACTCTGCTGCAATGGCAGCTTTTTATGGCCATTTTGTAATCTACACACATCAGATTTCCTGTGTGATGTGTTAAGAAAGTGTGACCTGAGAGTTAATGGCAGTAATTACAGTTGGAATTAAAAACAATCTGTTTGCCAGTGACTACTGATATCTGCTTGGTAAATCATAGCCCCCAAACCAAACACAACACACACACACACACACACACACACACACACACACACATAAATAAATAAATGCAATTTATGTTAAAAATAATTCAACAAAGCTTATGAATTTGCCGTTATCCAATAAATTCATATGGATAAAACACAAACATGTCTGCTTATGGTTCTCATCCCCATTGCAGACTGAGGTAGCAAGATCACTTGAGCCCTGGAGTTTGACGGCAGAGGCACCTAAAGAAACTTTGTCTCAAAATCAAACATTAAACTAAACAAAGCAAAACGCAACAGCAGAAGCCCTCAAGAGTGGCTGTCAGGGGCCAGCGAGACCAGCAGTTGAGACTTACTTGGTGCAGCAGGTGATCGCAGTTTTTTCACAGAAACACCACTCACAGTTCTTCTGCCAGTAAGTGTTAAGGACGTGCTTGCCACCGTCTACATCTGTACATTCTAAAAGGACGCAAATGCCATCGTCATACAACGGGAACAAAGTTTGTGGGTCAGAGCTGCAGTGCCAGAAACGATCAGTGCTTTTGTATTGAAAATGGCTAGAGTCCTGCACACGACAGTCCTGTAGTCCTTGCCTATGATAATGTTTGTTTGTTTGTTTGTTTTGAGACAAGGCATTGCTAGCCTTGGCTAGCCTGGAATTCACTGTGTAGATCAGGTTGGCCTCAAACTCAGATTCAACCGCCTCTGCTGGGATTAAAGGCCTGCGCTTCCATGCCCAGCTTTCTGATAATGTTTCTTTTTTTTGGTTCTTTTTTTTTTTCGGAGCTGGGGACCGAACCCAGGGCCTTGCGCTTCCTAGGTAAGCGCTCTACCACTGAGCTAAATCCCCAGCCCCTCTGATAATGTTTCTTAAGCAAGCTCAAATCCTTCTAGATTTTATTTCAGAACGGACATTGGAGAATAAATAAGACCTTCCCTTTTAACCTCGTAGCGATTAAGGGTCACTGGCAACAGGGGCCCAGCTTGTGTCTCTGGTTGTCCTGAATAAACCCCTCACTTCTCTACTGGTATAGCTTTGTGCCAGTGATTCTCAATGCTAGACGCACACATGAAGCATTGTAGGTACTTAAAAATGTATCTAGAGTGCACAAAGCCCTAGATTCAATCTCCAGCACCTAAATAAACAAACTAACCTTGTTCCTGATCCCCACCAAAGAACAAGATCAGAATCTCTGCGGGAGCCCAGACTGCACTGTTTACTTCGAGACTTTTTGTGAGGAGGGAGACCTGCAACATTGTATTCCAGATGGGTATTGACTTCCCCATGAGCTTCTAAACATATTTGTTTTTATTTTATTTATATGAATGTTTCGCCTGTACTTATGTGAGCTTGTGTTGTACGCACAGAGACCAGAAGACAGCACCTGGTGCCCTGGAGCTGGAATTAACAACAGTGGTAAAACCTTCATGCAGATGCTGGGAACTGAACTTGGGTCCTCAATAAGCGCATCCAGTGCTCTTTGCCACTAAACCATCTCTCCAGGCCCTGCAGGGACTCTTGGTTCTCCAGTCTCTGCCTCCTGAGTGCAGGGATCACAAGGACATCCCATCACAGTGGCTTCCTGCAGTGCTGGGGTTGAATGCCGCACCTCACACACACTAGGTGAGTGTTCTACCAAGAGAGCTGCATCCAAGCCCTCTGCCTTATTTTTTAAAATGTCTGTCCAGGGTGAGGATTGCTGCCTTAGATCCAAGTGTGCTTGAAGGGCAGCATGGGTATTACCATGAGCTGCACCAGACAGACACCACCCGTGTGTGTATGTGTGTGTGTGTGTGTGTGTGAAAGCCGAGCGCGTGCTTTCAGATCCTGTGAATTAGACTCGCCCAGGCTAAGGCATATGGCCTAGAGTTGTCATACTTGGTTTAGCTGTCAACTTGATACAGACTAATGTCACCCACGAAATACTTTCAAGTCCTTGCTTGAGTTTTTCCACCTGACTTCTTTCCACAATGGACTGAGGAGTGAGCCTTAAGTAAGACCTTCCCTTCCCTAAATCTGTCTTGGTTATGGCGCTCCATCACAGAAGCAGAATGAAACTAGTACAGTGTTAAAGCGTTTGCTTGGTCTGTATGAGACTCTCCAGGACCATTCACAACACACACACACACACACACGCAGACACACACATACACACACACGCACATGCAGATACACACATACACACACGCAGACACACACATACACACGCAGACACACACATACACACATGCACACACACATACACACACACGCACACACACATTCACACACACACACACACATACACGCTCTGCATTTAAACAAGATTATAGGAATGATCATGTACATTGAATTTTGAATGAAGCTTCTCAACCCTGACTGCATGTGAGAGAGCGTTTACTGTCAGCTCGAGCCCCAGAGAGTCTCAGGTGTTCTTCTATGGGGCCGGATTACGCTAAGGTTCGCAGCTCCCTGGGCAATCTCATCTAGGTAGAAATGAGAAAAGCGTCCTTACTATTTCCGTATCTGCCTGAATCCTTCTTGCAGTGTATATTCCCATACATCTCCATCTGCCCTGCACACTAGGTCAAATCTACACAGGCTGTGTGTGCAGGCTGGAATGACATTAAAAATACCGGGAAACCAGGACTTACCATCAGACTTTTCGTTTGGAAGTCTCTTGAGTCTTTGAATAGAGCACGCTGCATTGGATGCTGTCACCAAGGTGGCAAGGACTAGGAGGCTGCCCAGCCGAGCTTTCTGCAATGCCGGGAAAGGACAGGGGAGAAGAATGAACAATTCTTGAAGGTCGTTCTTGACTGAGTGCCCTACGAGATCCCTGCTGAGCTCTGGCAGGGAGAGCAGAGTGGAGAGCAACCGCCAGGTACCACAGTCTGGCAATCAGAGACTAAGATTCAATTAGTCACATAAAAAGAAAAATTTTAGGAAGGTTTGTAAGGAGGCAAAATTAAAAATAAAAGATTTAGGGGCTGGGGATTTAGCTCAGTGGTAGAGCGCTTACCTAGGAAGCGCAAGGCCCTGGGTTCGGTCCCCAGCTCCGAAAAAAAACAAAAAAAATAAAAGATTTAGCTGAGTGATGGTGGCACACACACCTTTAATCCCAGCACTTGGGAGGCAGAGACAGCCAAATCTCTGAGTTCGAGGCCAGCCTGGTTTACAGAGTGAGTTCCAGGACAGCCAGAACTACACAGAGAAACCCTGTCTCAAAAACAAAACAAAACAAACAAACAAACAAACAAAAGAACAACATTACCATGAACCCAGAAGCGAGCAAAATAGAGTTGTAGGCCTACAGGGAGCTGTGTTTGTAGGAGATGTGACTGGAAACAGGGTTAGTGTCAGCGGGAACCCAAGGCCCTGTGACCAGGAACTTCAGGTGTAGGCACTGGGGTACGGAATGACCAGGACCAGCCACCCCTCTGCTCTGAAGAGGGTCTGGAATCCACAGTCCCCAAATAGCAAATCGCCCACGTCATCTTTTTGAGAGGAGCGGGATAAATGCACACGGTTCAGGGTGGCACTCTTGACATCCTTTTAAAACGGAGGAGGGGGTGAGGCCTGATGTCACACCAAACAGCTAGGGGTTGGGGAAACGGGTCAGTTGGTAGAGTGTTTGCCTAGAAAGCACAAAGCCACGGATTCAATCCCCAGCAACACATAAAGGCAGAATGGGTGTGGCTCTGTAAAACGACAGCAGGAGCCATGTTGTTGGTAAGAAGCAAGATGGTATTCATTGTCAGTACGTCTCTGAACCTTGTGAGAATAAGTTTCCTAAGCCTAATGTATCCTGCAAACCCATTTCAGCCTAAACTGAACTTGTGACCCTCTGCCTTGCTAAACTCCCGAACCTGGGACACATGATTGCCTTTTTGCCTGACAAAAGTGTGTCTTCTTAGATAACGTGATGTCTTCACTTCCACGTGATGTATTCCTGCACTTATCTCCCCAGGCAGCCCGGAGTCCAGAGTCCCTCACTCTTCCGTCCAGGTGCTGACAGCCAGTAATCTATCTGGACAGCTGTTTGATCAACCCTAGCCCTTCCCCATAAAGGGGACCCCAAAAGTCAGTGAGGGGCTGCTCTCTGGAGTCCTGACTGTGGAAGAGGCAGCCAGCTGCCATTTCTCATGATAGCTCCATTAATCAGTTTCGGAATTGGTTTTTTGTTTGTTTGTTTATTTGCTTGTTTTCAGATCTTCAGAGAGTTCCAGAAGCAAGAGGCTCAGTAGTTCAAGATCATCCCAGCAGCATAGCCTGGACTACATGGCCATGTCTCAAAAAATAAAAATCCTTAATTGTGGTTCCTTTCTGGTGGAAGACTAAAAAGGCAAATGAGGAACAAAATACATAACTCACGACAAAATATAGGCACGTTACCGTAAAAACGTCATCATCTTCGACATGAGGGGGCTCTGTGGAGAATGACTAAGCAGACAGTGCTGCAGTACGTCGGAAGTGGTCAGCTAGAGAGGAGGAAACAGCACACTGCCCACTACAGTCACACTTGCAATACTCTGAGGGCTGCGCTGGGCACTGGGGGCAGCTCTCCTGCCCCAGCCCCTGTGCCCCTGAGCAGCTGCAATGTCTACCTACCCCAGTGCAGCTCGACATTCCTGTGACCCCTGATCTTATGTAGCAGAGTTCACTGGGCTGGGGCTGCCTGCGGGGTGACTGGCTGTAGCTCTGGGTATAGGAAGGATTAGCTGGGAGCCTCTTCTCTGGCTGCACTAGGAGCTTTCTGCAACAGTCACTCCTTTCAGCCGTCCTGGCTTGTCCTGGGAAGTCTGGAGGCTGTTGTGCCAGGCTCTGGTCCTCCTTGCTGCCTTAGACATAAGAAGGCCGTCTCTACCTCCCACAGTTTTCTCCCATGTCCCCGCCATCCAGTTCTTCTCTTCCTGGGCTTCTCAAATAGTGTTGGAAAAGTGATTGCTTGAAGTGCGATGGGAGGCCGTAGTCTGTATTAAGATCGTTTAAACTTTTTTCTTTAACGATTCACCAGTTAAATTTTACAGTAAGATCATTGAGTAATTATAGAAGATGTGTTTTAAAGATAAAAGAGATTTGGGTGTTTGAATACCTAAATAAATAATGCTAAGAAAGGATCAAAATTTGAAAAATAATATATGAAATAATTTCAGTGTAACAATAAAAAACATAAAGTCATAGTAGAAAAGTAGCAAAGGCAATAACAGGACAACACACACACACACAAACCCATACACACACACACATATACAAAAACCCACATGCACACACATACACACACACACAAACCCACATACACACACATACACACAAAAAAAAACCCCACATACACACACATATACAAAGACACACACACACATATACAAAAACCCACATACACACAGATATACAAAAACACACACACACATACAAAAACCCACACACACATACAAAAACCCACATATACACACACACACACATACACACACACATGCACAAAAACCCACATACACACACATACAAATATACACACACATACAAAAACCCACATATACACACACAGATACAAAAACCCACATACAACCCCCCCCCCCGACACACACACACACGAAGACGGAGAAGGATCAATAAACACCTGGAAATCCAACTTAAGCTAAAGCAGGGTAATGTGGGTGAGGAGACAGACCACGCTACCACGCTATTTGGAATCCTCAGAGGAAAGCAGGCTCACGCATGTTCCCATAGGGACAGTGGCTTTGGAGCACTTGGAAAGTGTAACTTAAGCCCACTCACACTTTGGAATACACATTTTCCCTTCTAACACAACCCTGAGAAGAGCACAGAGGTGAAGACAGAGTCCTGACAGGGCAGCTCAGCTCACGGCATGAAGCACCCAAGGAAGAACTGACTGAGAACAGTGACTCATAGTAAAAGAACAGAGCCCAAACAAGACAAACACTGCTGAGGTAAAAGCGTGAGAGAGGCAGGCGCCAGGGATCTATCAGTCTCAAAATGAAACTCTGCGGGCCACACAACAGCCTGGGGGCTGTGAGTCCTGTGACCTAGACAGAGAGGCAGCCCAGGCTGCCCCGAACTCACTCTGTAGCCCAGGCTGCCCCGGACTCACTCTGTAGCCCAGGCTAGCTTTGAACTCAGGAAAATACTCTTGTCCCAGCCTCCCATATGCTGGGACGCCAGTGTGGGCCACCGCAGCTGCCTGAGAGGCATTTTGTGACTGTGATTGTGATTCCTTTCTCCTTGGGCTCTTTGCTTCTACAGTGCAATCATTGTACTTAAAACAATGTGAGAATCCTTCCTAAAGGAATGAGTGAATGACAAAGGAAAGGAGAGGGGAGCGGAGGGGAGGAAAGAGAAAGAGAGAAAGAGCCTGGTGTGGTGCTCACTTCTCTCACTCCAGCTTCAGGAAGCAGTGACAGGAAGCTCACCTGTGTTTGACGCCTTCCTGGTCTACATGGTGACTACAGACTACGTAGAGAGACACCCCCAATAAAAAGCAAAAGAAAGAGGGGAAACCTACATAAAACCCTTAATATATTTACACACCAAGACCTAAAATTCACTGGTTCATTGTTCTTCCTGTTTTATTCTTTTTTTCTTCCATAATCTTTGACTCCAACCCTCTATGTTTATGTCTCCCCACCCAGCCTGTTGACAGGACTTCTGCTTCATTAGATGGAAAGAAAGCTCTCCCATGTTGAGATCATCATGGACGTACAGAGGCCTGTTTTACTGAGTCACAGAAGAAAGGCGTCAAGGAGCCGGAACTGAACCCTAAAGAAAGTGGGCTGTAAGGACACCCCAAGACTGAGACAGAGTGGGGTAGAGTCCAGACATGGCAGGTAAAGAAAATGATGCGTTCTTTATCTACAATCTGCCAATGGTGCAAGCCTCTCTCTCTCTCTCTCTCTCTCTCTCTCTCTCTCTCTCTCTCTCTCTCTCTCCCCTCCTCTCTGTCTCTCTCTATCTCTGTCTCTCTGCCTGTCTCTGTCTCTGTCTGTCTCTGTCTCTGTCTTTCTCTGTCTCTGACTCTGTCTCTGTCTCTGTCTTTCTCTGTCTCTGTCTCTGTCTATCTCTGTCTCTGTCTCTCGATGTTTCTCCTCCCAGAGTGGGCACTTCGAATTCCTATGGAGTTAATGAAGTACCACAGTACCAAGTTCCTCGCCAGCAGACAAAGCTGCTGTGTCTCCTGCTCTCCTGTGTGAGCTCCATGGGAAAACCGATCCAAGATGGCTGCTCGCTGCCCCTTTCATGCACTCAGGGAGACCTTCGCAAAGAGTATGCTTGAGGAATCTGCTCCAGCGGGTCTTCAGGCTTGTGACCAAAGCTCACAGGTGATGCTGGGACCCTAGTCTGAGGACTACCCCTGAGGAGGAGACTGCAAAGTCCCCTCTCTCCCCTTTGTCCCTTGCTGTGGGCAGCCACATACCCCTGAGGCATGCAGGCACAGGAGAAAAAGAAACTGGCTTTCACTGGGTCTTTCCAGGCAGTCTTCTTCCTGACCAGTTTGGGGTGAAACAGACTGGAAGTATTCCCCTGAACTGTGTCCCCTTTGTTAAGTGGCTGATTCTGGAAAGAGCCCTGTTCTCCATAACTGAGGGTCAAGGGTCTTCAGAATCTTAGTCAGGGAAGGGCTATTGCAGCTACCTGAGTTCACTAGGAGGCCTCACAGGAGGGGGTGAGAGGGGTCTGAGTGGAGACAGGGAGGGCACTGCCCACCACTCTTTGACCCCTAGCTCTGTTTGAGAAGGGTTTCTCAGAGTACATTTGTCCTGAGGTGAGGCCAGGGTCCCTTCCTGAGGCCCTCTCCACCTTCACGTAGCTTCCCCAGCTCCTGCTTCCTTCCTCTGGTCCTCCCGTGGGAAGCCCCATTCATTCCCTGATTCTGGCTTATAGAAAAGATACTTAAAGAAAAGAACCATCTTCAACTAAAGACAAAAAGGAGCCCTATGTATGAAACCAGTCCCCTACCATGGTGGCAAAGCAGGACTCCTTACAGGCAGGCACCTCCAGGGAAGTCTTAGCAAGTATGAGTGCTGGCTCCCTATTTATACAGGTGAGAATGACCACGTGTGGGTATCCTGGAATGAGACTGTTCCAAGAACATATTGGATATTTACTGAGGGCTGAACAGGAACTTATTTCTCTTGCTTCATAAGTCTCTCACATGTTAAGTTTCTGCCCTAATTATGTGTTTATCACTGGGGTTTTCTAGGCAGTGGGGCTTCCTGACCAGTTTGGTGTATGTTTCTCACTTTTGACAAGCTGTTGCCCTTGATGTGAGAGAGCAGAGAAAGAACTTTCCCTTTGAGTCTTCGTCCTGCACTAACAGACTGCTAGGCACCCCTCATGCTCTTTCCTAGTTCCTGGACAAAGAAATGAGGGCTCAGGAATTGTGACTCAAAGCAGCCAAGCACTGAAGCATAAGGTTAGCCCCATGGGTCAGCCTGGCCGGCTAGGGAGCTGAGGCCCAAGAGATACTTGCCTTAGGGCCCAGTATGGGAAAGCACACGTACATGGAGCCATCTTCCATGGTATGAATGAGTCGTACCCACCAGCCTAGCTGTCTTTTGGCAAGCTGCCTGCTCAAATCTCTCAAATTACCTCACGTTCTCCTGAGTATTTAGTCTTTTCTCTGTTTTCTCAAGAAGGCCTTCCTCTCTCTGTTCAATAGTGATTTCCTGTATAGGAAACAGCATGGGGTTCCCTTGAACAATGAAAACTCGAACTGATTTATAATCCAGCAAGCCCACGCAGAAACCGTTCGCGCTCCCGGAGGTTTACTGCAGCGCCCTTTACAGTTGCCACATGATAGAGCGCCCCCTGTGTCCATAACCGATGTGTACACAAGGAAATACGCAGCCAGAAAAGGGTGAGCATTGCGGCTAGGTGTAGCTCACCTAGTAAAGTACTTGTCTAGCACATGGGAAGCCCTGGGTTTCATCTCCCTCACCACCCAAAACCAGACCCCGTATAAAGGCTAAGGGGGGAGCTCTGTCAGTGCAGCGCTTGGCTGCAACTGCGAGACCCTAACATCAGAAGGCAGTGCATGATGGGATGGGCTTGGAGCCCCGGCACCAGTGATGCTGAAACCAGAGGATTCCTGGGCCTATGGACCATGGATCAGCAAGTAAAGTCTTGGTGCGCCCCAGACCAGTGACGGGCCCTGTCTCCACAAACAGTATGGACGGCATGGCGTCTGAGGAACAAGTGAGGTTCCATCTGTCCTCTCCCTATAGAGCAGTTTCTCCAAACAGAAACATTCCCTTAAGGAGGGAGACGAGAGGTCCATGAGTATCGGGGAGTATTTGAACTTGAACAACCCAGGAAGCTGACACTGTGGCAAGACTCACTAGCTGTCCTCTCCCCCACCAAGGTTACAGAAGCCTGTAACGACTGTTGGTGGAATCTCTGACCTGTGGATCAGTCTTTAAGTCCTGTAAGAGTTCCAGGGCTGCAGCTGGAGTTGCACCCCCCCCCCCCACTTGGATAGGCTTTCTGGTGGGACAGCAGCCTATGAGCCATCACTGCTCCTGTACTAACTCCCACCCATTTTCATGTAACTAGCCCACTGCTGGCTTTGCCACGGTTGCCTTAATGATATTGTTAATTTGGTTTGTCCTTGACCCCTAATGTGGGGTCAATAAATGTGTGTTCATATATCCCCAGGAATAGTGTCATACAATATCTCCATATGCATGCATATGTCTAAGACACACACACACACACACACACACACACGCACACACACACACACACACACACAATGGGAATGGTGACACACACTTGTAATCCCAGCACTGAAGAAGACAGGAAGGTGAATCACTTCAACAACATAAACATGTTAAAACTTCACATGGTTCCCTGTTATTATGCATAATTTTATGATTTTGTACATCAGGCAAGATCTAATTTAAATGTTGTAAATATTAAATGAAGATCTTATCGGGGGGAACAATCCTTGTCTGACACCAGCCTTACTCCTTCCATGGGTCTCACTCAGTTAGGGCTGGCATAGCATAGGCCGCAGACTGGAGATGCTAAAATGATAACTAAAATGAATTGTTCACAGACTGGGAGGCTGGGTGTCTAAGATCAGTGTGGCATGATGGTCGGGTTCTTGTGAGGGCCCTCTCCCAGGCGGCATGGGTAACATCTTTGGTAACATCCTCACATGTTAGACTACAGTGGCTCCAATGACCAGATTTCCTCCTGGAATTGCTGCTTACATGAGGAGTTAAGATTTCAACCTGTGGGGACTGGAGAGATGGCTCAGAGGTTAAGAGAACTGGCTGGTCTTCCAGAGGTCCTGAGTTCAATTCCCAGCACCCACATGGTGGCTCACAACCGTCTGTAATGAGATCTGGTGCTTTCTTCTGGCGTGTAGGCATACATGTAAGTAATAATCAATAAATCTAAACAGAAAAGATTTCAACCTGTGATCTGGGGGTAACAGCACGTAAGCATGCAGTGTAGCATATAACAGCCTCTTCCTTTAGAAGGCGAGACCTTCTCAGATGGCTGTGTGAACTTGGGGAAATGTCTTAACATCTCTGGCTCTTTGCCTACTTGTATATGAAACAGAGATATTGATTCCCCACCTCCGAGGATTGACATGAAAAATAAGGGGGATATGTCTAACATATAGTTCAGTATCTGATAAATGGTTGTACAGAAAGCAAATTTTTAAATTAATTTAATTTTTTACTTATTCACTTTATATCGATCTCACTGCCCTCCTCCCGGTCTCCCTCTCCCACAATCCTCCCTTGGGTGCCCCCCCCCCACCCTGGCACTTCAAGTATCTGCAAGGTTAGAGAGAAAGCAAATTTTTACAATTGCTAACTTAGGGTTTTTATTTGGGCCTTGTAATTAAATAAACACAAGATAAATAGGAAAAATGAATTACACATATGTTTACTAAAATAAGTTTCCATGACACAGGTCAGGGAATGAAGAGTCAAAGAAGTAAGGTCTATATACAGGCTGACTTAAAGAAAGAGTAGAATTCTAAGAAAATGTGACAGGGCTGAGGGGTGGGATGGCTCATTCTGTGGAGAAGCAGTGAGGATCACAGGGCTGGTTTAACAAGGTTATTTCTATAGGTTTCTCTCTACTTCAGATCGCTGTCCTAAATTGGAAAGATTGCTAATATTTTCCAGTGTAGAAAACTGTGATGGTTTGAATATGCTTGGCCCACGGAGTGGCACTATTAGGAGGTGTGGCCTTGTTGGAGGAAGTGTGTCACTGTGGGGATGAACTTGGAGACCCTCCTCCGAGCTGCCTGGGGATGTTCAGTCTGTTCCTGGCTTCCTTCAGGAGAAGATGTAGAACTCAGTTCCTCCTGCGCCATGCCTGCCTGGATGCAGCGATGCTGCCATGTTCCCACATGATGATAATGAACTGAACCTCTGAACCTGTAAGCCAGTCCCAGTTAAATGTTGTCCTTTTTAAAAGTCATGTTGGTCATGGTGTCTGTTCATAGCAATAAGACCCTAAGACAAAGACATATTGTATATAATATAAATATACGTATATACATATGTAGAGGACATATTTTATATATAGGGCTGTCAGTTACTTTTATCCTCCTGTCCTAAGACACCATGACGAAAACAATTTATGGAAGGAAGTATATTATAGGCTGACAGCTTCAGAGGACGGGCCCATGTGACTACCATGACAACATGGCAATAGGGAGATGGGTGTGGTACTGGAACAGTAACTAAGAGTTGCATCATGGCCTCAGGCACAAAGGAGAGAGGGAGAAAACTAGAAATGGCATGGGCTTCAAATATAGGGGCCCATGAGGACCGTTCTCATTCAAGCCACCACAGTCATGGCTCCTTCTCAAGCAGTAGAAAGTACCTCGAGATGAGGGATTGTTAAAGAAGGAGTCCAAGTGCCCTTTGTGGGATGACGTCACAGGTGAGGCAGGTACAAGATAGAACGAGGCCTGTCATTGGATGAGAAGGAAGGATGGGCGGGAGAAAAAGTTTGAAGGAAGAGGAGACAGGAGGGACAGGGAGAGAAGCCGTAGCAAGACAATATGGCAGGTGATGTTAAGATTCCACCCTGTACCTTTACAGGATGTTACGAATGTTTTTAAGGGATGGTTGTATATTGGGCTTTGTATGTTTAGGTGGGCAATTATATCTTATCAATTGGGCCAAAGGTTATTGTGTTGTGTGTTCTTTCATGTAGCGATTTAAGTATAAGAAAGTGTGAGGCAGCTGGTCTGGGCCACCACAGAATTGGGATGTGTGTTTCTGGCATGGAAACCTGCCTTGGGAACTAGGTAGGTAGAGAGATTGCTGACAGGTTCAGAGAGAGGCCTTTGGCAGTGTGATGTGGGATGGAGCAGAGCGGGTGAGAGGCTTTGCTGACTGAGAATTAAGATATCCAGCAGATATCTTGGGGCACTGAGTTGCCGGACCTAGTGGGGGATAAAAGACAACCATACTTTTATTATTTTTTATATTTTCTTTAGGTGGTGCTGGGAATAATGATAGGGCATCCCTTATACATGGTAGGCAGGTTCTATACCACTTGCTCCAGATCTAATTTGCTATTTTCAAATTTTACTTCTATTTGAAATAACCCTTCTGCTAAAATGGTATATTGCTACAGTTTGGATTTTAAATGTCCCACAGAGCCCATGTGTTGACATCCAGTCCCTAGCTCATGAGTTGTTCCTAGTAGAAGGAATTGAGTCATTAAGAGCATCCCTTTGAAGGTGATATTGGGGCCCTCTCCTCTCTTCTCTACCCATCTCTTCTCCACTAATCCTTCCCACTCAGCATGAGGTGAAGCAGTTTGTTGCACAGTTTGTTCCTGCCCATCATAATGTTTAGTGTAATAGCAAGCTCAAACCCAACAAGGCCTAGCATGAGCTGAAATCTCTGACCATGACTCAAAGCCAGACCTTCCTTCTCCCATGCTGATGATCTCAGGCGTTTACATAGTGATGGGAAGATAACTCTTACACACGTCCCGGGCTGGAGTTACAGATGGTTGGCACGTACTCATCATCATATCATAATATGTTGATGAGTATGATAATACCATCAAGCCACAGGAGCTGGCTGCATTCATCCTCCCAGGAGTTGGGTGGCCAAAGCCTCTTGTAGAAGACTGTAGGAAGGGCTGGGAGTAGCCTCCTTAGTTCTGTCTCTGTGATGGATCATGTGACTTTACCCAAATTTGAGGCCACCTGTCCTTGCGTCACACTTCCCATCACCTGGGCTATAGCTGGGTCTTGAGAATGAGGGAGAGCAGTGTCTTTTCATGGGTGGTGGGTCTCCTCATGAGGAACAGAGCTGTCCCTTGGTATTCTTGGGAAATTGACTCCATGCTTCCTGTGGGAACCTATGTCTGTGGATTTTCAAGTCGTTATATACATTAACATAGTATTTGCAGATAACTTTTGTAAATCTTTAGTTCTTAGTTTGTTTTCTTTTGTTGGGATAAATGCCTTAACTAAAAGCAACTTGTGGAAGGAACTGGCCATAGGGAACACTGCTTACTGGCTTGCTCCCTAAGTTCTGCTTAACTTCTTTCCTTCCCTCCTCCCCTTCATCCTCCTCCCCCCTCTTCCCCTTCCTCTTCCTCCCCTTCTTCCTCCCCCTCCTCCTCTTCCTCCTCTATTCCTCCTCTTCTTCCTCCTCTTCCCCCTCCCTCCCTCTTATTTATTTTTTGGAGACAGGATCTCACTATGTAGCCCTGGCTGTTACGGAACTTACTACATAGATCAGGCTAGATTCAGTTCCTAGCATCCACATGGTGACTCACAACCATCCATACCTTCAGTCCCAGGGGATCAGATGCCCTCTCCTGACCTCCACAGGCAGCAGGCATACACATGGTACACATACACACATGTAGGCAACATTTATACACATAAAAATACATAAAGAAATAAAACTAGGAGATGTCTTTTTTTTAAAAGGTTCTGTTCCTATTTCTGTATCCAACAGGCAGCACGAGCTTCAGTATCTCAGGCCACGCTATGCACTGGGTTGTGGCCACTAAAGAGCCTCTGTCACTTTATTTACAGCTACAGTCGTTTTACAAAGCACTGGAAAAATAGGAAGAGATTTAGCTGCTGTTCATATCATGAGCTTCACCTTCTGACCTTGAGCTCTTATTAAACAAGCTCCAAGAGATGCAGATTTTTCCCTCCTCGATTCTGCTGACACTGCACTTTGAATGAGCTTAAATACAGAACAGGAAGGCACCAGAGCACTGACCCATGTGTAGAGAGATTTCTGCATGGTTTCTGGTTGTGGCTCCATATAAAATATACATGCATCTCGTCAGCCTTGAGCTGGGCTATTTTAGGCTTTGGAATGTTAAAAGTTATCACTTAATCTGGTAATATATTTGTTTATAAGGTTGAGATTAGATGTTTCACTATCTGATTTGGTATGCATGCATGTTATAAAATTATCAAGATAAGCTCAGTATCCGTTCACAATGTAACCTGGCTAGAGGGTGCAGTTCCCTCGTTTTGTATTCGTGCTGAGGTCATCCCCTGTCTGACGAGAATCTGATCTCCTTGATGGAGAATCTTGTGGAAAATGACCCAACTCTGTTCTAGGAACCCGTGATCAGAGGATGTCCTAGCTAATTTATCTGAGTCTTTGTTGCAACTGCTCGTTTGTGTCTTAGCCATCTGTTTGTGCAGAACCCCCACTTCGGCTGGCTAACTGCTTGGCTTCCTTAGGGTTTCTATTGCTGTCATGAAACATCATGGCCGGACAGCAAGTTGGGGAGGAGAGGGTTTATTCAGCTTACATTTCCAGAGTAGTGTTCATTGTCAAAGGAAGCCAGGACAAGAAATCAAGCAGGAGCTAAGATCAAAAGCTCAGGTAACAGCAGATGCTGGCAAGGATGTGGAGAAAGAGAAACACTCTTCCATTGCTGGTGGGATTGCAAGCTGGTACAACCACTCTGGAAATCAGTCTGGATGTTCCTCAGAAAAGTGGACATAGTACTACCTGAGGACCCCGCTATACCACTCCTGGGCATACATCCAAAAGATGTTCCAGCATATAACAAGGACACATGCCCCACTATGTTCATAGCAGCCTTATTTATAATAGCCAGAAGCTGGAAAGAACCCAGATGCCCTTCAACAGAGGAATGGATACAGAAAATGTGGTACATATACACAATGGAGTACTACTCAGCTATCAAAAACAATGACTTCATGAAATTCATAGGCAAATGGATGAAACTAGAAAATATCATCCTGAGTGAGGTAACCCAGTCACAAAAGCACACACATCATATACACTCACTGATAAGTGGATATTAGGCAAAGAGCTTGGAATACCCACGGTACAACTTATGGACCACATGAAGCTCAAGAGGAAGGAAGACCAAAGAGTGGACACTTCAGACCTACTTAAAAGGGGGAAAAATGGGGCTGGGGATTTAGCTCAAGTGGTAGAGCGCTTACCTAGGAGGCGCAAGGCCCTGGGTTCGATCCCCAGCTCCGAAAAAAAGAACCAAAAAAAAAAAAAGGGGGGGGGGAATAATCAAGGGAAATAGAGGGTGGGAGGGACTTGGGAGGAAGATTGGAGGGGGAGGGGAAAAGGGGGCAGAATCAGGTATGGGAGGAGATGAGGAAACGTACAGAGGGTCAGGAAGTTGAACAGAGGTTGTAGCAATAGGGCATGGGGAACTGGGGGTAGCAACCAGAAAGTCCCAGATGCCAGGAAAGAGCCTCCCAGGACCCCACAGGGATGACATTAGCTGAAATACCCCACAAAGGGGAGGGGAAACCTGTCGAGACCATATCCAGAGGTTAGGCATGGCCCTCTGGTTGAGGGATAGGGCCACCACCCATCTCCAAAATTTTAACCCAGAATTGCTCCTGTCTGAAGGAAATACAAGGACAAAGAGTGGAGCAGAGACTGAAGGAAAGGCCATCCAGAGACTGCCCCACCTGGGGCTCCATCCCACATGCAGACACCAAACCCAAACACTATTGCTGATGCCAAGAAGTGCTTGCTGACAGGAGCCTGATACGGATGTCTCCTGAGAGGCTCTGCCAGATCTTGACCAATACAGATGCGGATGCTGGAAGTCAACCATTGGACTGATTGATCACAGGAACTCCAATGGGGGAGTTAGAGAAGAGACTGAAGGAGCTGAAGGAGCCTTATCTGGCATCAATGGGAAGGGAGGCCCTTGGTCCTGTGAAGGCTTGGTGCACCAATGCAGAGGAATGCTAGGGTGGTGAGGTAGGAGTGGGTAGGCGGGTGGGGGAATACCCTCATAGAAACAGGGTAAGGGGGTATGAGATAGGGAATTTGCAGAAGGGAGACTGGGAAAGAGGATAACATTTGAAATGTAAATAAATAAAATGCCCAATTTAAAAAAGAAAAAGAAAATGGAAAGGCAAAAAAAGAAAGGAAGAAAGAAAGAAGGAAGGAAGGGAGGGAGGGAGGGAGGAGGGAGGGAGGGAGGGAGGGAAGGAAGGAAGGAAGGAAGGAAGGAAGGAAGGAAGGAAGGAAGGAAGGAAAACAGGGCAGGGACCTGGAATCAGAAGCTAATGCAGAGGCCATGGAGGGGTGCTGTTTACTGGATTGCTTCCTGTGGCTTGCTCTAGGAGGTTCCTTTTAGAACCCAGGACCACCCACCCAGGGATGACCCCACCCACAATGGGTTAGTCCCTCCTGTGTTGATCACTAATTGAGAGAATGCCCAACAGCTGGATCTCATGGAGGCATTTCCTCAGCTGAGGCTCCTTTCTCTCTGATGACTCTAATTTGTGTCACTTTGACACAACCAGCCAGCACACTGCTTATCTGAGCTTCTGCTAAAACTGCTTACTCTTCAAAGTCTCCCCTGCAGCTGCCGAGCCAGATGCCTCAGCAAGATTCCTGCCCTTAAACCCCATTATCGGGGCACTCGGGGCCGCACCTACGTTCCCAAACACTTGGGTGTGGTCGCAACTGGCCGGAATAAAGACTTTCAGTTGTCCATACACTGTCTGAGTGGTCATCTCTGATGGGCTCCCCTTAACCACAAAGCAAGGAAACAAAATTCTTATGATGACCCAAATTATTCAAACTGACAAAAGAAGTAGAAAATCTAAGTAGACCTATGGAAGGAAAGGCTCGCCCTCTGAACTGGAGTGCTCACTGATTGGCTACACTGGCTGCCATCTAGTCCGAGGAGCTCACTGATTGGCTACGCTGGCTGCCATCTAGTCCCGGGAGCTCACTGATTGGCTACGCTGGCTGCCATCTAGTCCCAGGACCTTCCTGGATCTGCCTTCCCAGTGGAGGAACGTGGTTCCAATGCTGGGCTAAGGGTGCACACCAACACAGGAGCTCTCTGTGTGGGCATTGGAGACCCAGACTCGGGTTCTTACACCTGCACAGGAAGCATTTTACTCACTAAGTCATCTCCCGGTATCATTCAGCAGCCTTTCTACGTACTAGCAATGAACAACCTGCAAACGACGTTAATGAAACAAACCTGTAAACAAGAGTATCAAAAAGGACTAAAAATATTAAGGAGTGCATTTAACAAAAGAAGTGTAAGAACTTGTAGAAGAAAGCTACAATTAAGACCATCTAAATTAAGGGCGACACATTACCATCCACAAATCTAAACTGAAGTGCAGATTAAAATCCAGCTGCCCCTCTCCACCTTCCTTCTATCTTGTCTACCCCATTTCCAGCATTCACTCTCCTATTATCTAGCCAACATTTTTTTTTTTGTTTTCCTATTACAAAACCCCATTATCTGTCTCTGCATTATGTATATACAGAGAGAAAACGGTAGCTATGGTCTCGCTGTGCTTCTTTGACATGACTTACTATGAGATAGTCAGTTCCATCCATTTGGCAGCAAGTAACAGGACTGGTTTCCTTTGGAGCTGAACAATGTACTTGTGCTTTTAAAAAGCCAGGCGCTGGGGCTGGGGATTTAGCTCAGTGGTAGAGCACTTACCTAGGAAGCGCAAGGCCCTGGGTTCGGTCCCCAGCTGGGGGGGGGGGGGGGAAGCCAGGTGCTCACTTGGACACACTCCTACGGCACAGTTGAACCCAGCCCACAGAGTCAAAAGTATAGACTGTCTAACCCTCTGCGGAAAGTCTGCTCCCTTCTGATCTAAACAATCCCACTGAGGAGGTTAAAAGGAGAAAAAGACCCTGGAAGTTTGGTCGCCCGCAGTGTCTGGGCCACCTGTGTTTGCCAGCTGACACCCATCACTGTGAGAGTTCTGACCCTTACACAGCCTGGACATGTGGCCTTCTTCCTGATGACTGCAGCTCAAAAGGAAGGAAGATATCCCCGGGTTGTAGGTTTATTGAGCACTTGCAACTTCAAAACTTCTAAATAAATATTCTGAGACAAAAATAGGCCAGGGGCCTATCATCGGGTTTTGCTTGGAATAAAGAGTAGTCCTCTAGGTGGCAGCCGCCAGCCAACACCTACAGATTCTCATAGCCTAGAGCAAAGGATTGGACCAGGCTACTGAGCCTGCCCATCTTCACAGAAGTGTCCCCCTCTTTCTCGGGTTCTGCCTGCCTTTCCAGACACTAAATGCATTCTTACTCTTCTTGCTGAAGTAAAATACACAATAAAAACAATGTAAGGAGGAAGAGTTTATTTCGGCTCACAGTTCAAGGTCACAGCCCATCTTGGTGCTGAAGGCATGGTGACAGGAACATTGAAGACATTCATGAACGTAGATCCTCAGACCGTTTCTCTCCTGTTTTATATGGGCCAGAACTTCAGCAATACAATGGTGCCACCCACATTTGAAGTGCAACTTCTCATCTCAGCTAACCTACTCTAGTTCTGGCTCTCTGAAGGGCGCTATCATCCCACGCAGCTCTTCACAGACACTTATCTCTCACTTAAACACACAGCTCGCCGGCTCCCTACTCCCGGCAGGTGCACACATCCACAGCTTGCCTGCTCCTTTGTTTCCTCCAGGACTAGGATGGTGCTCAAGTCTCCTTCTGATTCTGTCTTCAAAGTCCCTGGCCTTGAAGATGGAGAGCCTTCAAAAGGAAACCCAACATTATCAGAAGTCACGCACGCTACCCGGTACTGGCACAACTCTATGTCCTGCCCTCAACAATTCTTAGGTTTTTGAGAAACATATTTTATTGT
This sequence comes from Rattus norvegicus, assembly GCF_021556685.1. Taxonomy (NCBI): domain Eukaryota; kingdom Metazoa; phylum Chordata; class Mammalia; order Rodentia; family Muridae; genus Rattus; species Rattus norvegicus. Next base: position 7,445,179 of record NC_141549.1, on the reverse strand, counting down.
TTTTGTTTCTTTGCTTTATGTTAGGCTGGTGTGGAAATCAGTGAGATCCACCTGCCTTTGCCATTGGAGCTTTGAGATTGTAGGTGTGCCTGCCATGCCTGGCCCAAGGAACACATTTTATGTTGAGAAAATCACAATAGAGCACCAAACACCCATCAGTCTGTCTTAAGTTTTCCCATTCGCAGAATGAGGAAACGACCAGGTCTAGGGGCGCAGGCCTGCAAGTTCTGAAGGAAACCGAGGCAGCAGGACTACAAAATCAGTGCTAGTCTGGATTACACCGTAAGCCTCTACCACATACATATATGCATAATACATGCATGTGTACATACACATATGCATATATACCTACAGTTAGGGAGTGGTATAAAATCATTCTTCTGAAATGTTAGGAAAGAGAAGAACCAGCTGGAGACATTCTGAGAGGATATTCCTAGGACCATTCCCTGAAGAATATAATTCTACCCTGAGAGCTTTCCGTGCCAATTTAGCCAGGCTTAGCACCTGGTTCTCATGTAGCAGGCACGAGGTCGTGAAGGATTGCTTAGGACATCATGTTTGAGTTTTGATATTCTGCGATGGTATGGTTCTTCACAAATTAAGCCTGAGACAATAGATATAGACAAAAATGAAATACATGCATTCACCTTTTAGATATATTGGCAAGCATATGACAAAATGTATATGCTAGAATGACCTCAGTGGTTAAGAGCACTGACTGCTCTTCCAGAGGTCCTGAGTTCAAATCCCAGCAAACACATGGTGGCTCACAACCATTTGTAATGGGATCTGATGCGCTCTTCTGGTATGTCTGAAGACAGCTACAGTGTACTTACATATAATAAATCAATCTTTAAAAAAGAGAATGGCTTCAACATAAAAGGGAAAAGTGATTTAAATGTAAAGAAAGGAAAGAGGTAGGGAGAATGTTATCTAAGTATTCATCTGCAGAGAAGTAGTTACACAAATTATGAGTTATCCAGTACTGTTGATATCTCTTTTTTAAAAAACCCAGCGGGGTTGGGGATTTAGCTCAGTGGTAGCCTAGCAAGTGCAAGGCCCTGGGTTCAGTCCCCAGCTCCGAAAAAAAGAAAAAAGAAAAAAAAAACCCAGCAATCTCTATGTTCTGAATTTCTAAAAAGAATTATTTACTTCTTTTATGTATATGAGTACACTGTAGCTGTCTTCAGACAGAAGAGGGCATCGGATCCCATTACAGATGGTTGTGAACCACCATGTGGTTGCTGGGATTTGAACTCAGGACCTCTAGAAGAGCAGTCAGTGCACTTAACCACTGAGCCATCTCTCCAGCCCCTATGTTTTGTTTGTTTGTTTGTTTGTTTGTTTAAAAAAAGCTATGTATAAATGTTTAAGTAAAAAGCAAAGTGCGAAACTGTTTGTGGCCAACCATACTTCACAGTGATGGCTAAAGCCATATCTGTTCTGTAGACTGTGCTCTAATCCCACCACCGTCAGGAGCAGAGGCATTCCCTTCCCTCAGTGTCTGAGGTGGTTCCAGAACACACTTAGACAGTGGCAGGTGGCAGAGGGGATGAGCTGGTGTTACAGACAAACATTAGAATCTGTGGTAGCTGCCACCATCTTTAGGTTCTGTGGGACGGAACAAGAAACTGGACGGAGGGTTGGGGATTTAGCAATCGAAAGGCCCTGGGTTCGGTCCTCAGCCCCGAAAAAAAAGAAAAGAAAAGAAACTGGACAGAGACGTGTGCATGGCAGTAGAAACAGAGACCGTTTGTCAAGAAGGAGAAACTTCCAAAGGAAGGAGTGGGAAGAAAGCTGAGCTGCTTTAATGGCACCCCTGTGCCCTGAGGTGGGACCTCAGAGATCATTTGTACTGTCTGTACTTTCCTCCCGTCGGCCTTGGTGGAGGCAATTTCCCACTTTGTTCCACTTTACATTGTTTTTTTTTCTCATTCCTCACTCTACACTCCTGACAATGCCTCCTGAGTTGTGTAGTCCCAGAAATCTTTCAGAGAAGCTGAAGGCTGACAATCATTCTTCTACACCTCTTTCTTGCTAATGAAAGGCTTGGTCCCTGTCTGACTGGGACCACAAAACTCTCTAGTTCTAGCTATCAGGTGAAGAGGGACATTTGCTGGTTGGTAGTATTCTAAGCATACAGCCTTATCCGCATGTGCTCTGGCTTCCTCCCAGAGCGTCCCTAGAGGCACAGCAAGTGACCCATGACAAGTGACAGTGTACAAGTACATCTGTACTTAAAACCACAAGCTAGAGTTTAGGTCCCCACGTTACCTGGAAATGGGGTTGGGTCCTTGTCTTAGCTTTGGCTCTCAGCCTGTGACCTAAGAAGGAAGTCTCAATGGAGGGATTGCCCAGATCAGATTGACCTGTGGTCATGTTTCTAGGGGCCTACCTTGAGTGCTAATTGATGTAGGAGAGCCTAGCACATTGTAGTCTGTACCATTCCTCTGGCAGATGGGCCTAGACTATGTAGGAAAGCTATTTAAGCATCCATCAGTATGCCTAGAGACACCAGCCACCAGCACCCCATGGTATTGCTTCAAGTTCTTGATTGAGTTCTGTCTTCATTTTCCTCAATGATGGACTATAATATATAGGCCTCCCCTCCCCCACAGTTGACTTTGGTCAATGATTTATCTCATCACCAGATAAATTAGAATAGGAATTGGAACTGAGAGTGGGTGTACTGTTATAGATGTGACCATATGACTTGAATGCCTTGGAGGATTTTGTAGGAGGAATGTAGATTTTGTGGTATGGGAGATTTCAGAGGGGAGCAAGGACTTTGGCTAAGAACCTGTGTGCTGTTGATCCCGGGCTGAAGAACCAGCTACAATTAATAAGAGATTGGCACTAAGCTGTTAAAGTCACCTGTGCTTCATTGGGTGACTGGGATGTGCTTTCTCAGGACCAGCACACAAAATTACAGAACCACGGCTATATATGAAGTCGCATGGCAAGTGGCTATGAGTTCTGGAGTTCGATAGCTATGTCATGTGCAAATGATTTTCTCCATTTAGCATGATGTTATCTTTCTTTTTTTTTTAAATGTATTTTATGTATGTGAGTACACTGTAGCTGTCAGACACACCAGAAGAGGGCGTCAGACCCCATTACGAATGGCTGTGAGCCACCATTGTGGTTGCTGGGAATCGAACTCAGGACCTCTGGAAGAGCAGTCAGTGCTCTTAACCACTGAGCTATCTCTCCAGCCCCCTGATGTTGTTTTTCTATGTTGCACCGACATACACAGTTCTCTTCATCCCTAGCCTCGAGCTTTTACAATGAAGGTGTGTTGAATAATGTCAAAGGCCTTTTCTGCAGCTATTACTACAGTCATGTGGTTTCCATTCCTGAGCCTGTTTATGTGATGTATTACTGTTAAGGTTTTTGAAAGTGGTGGGTGGTTCAAGAAGACACTGAGGGGCTGGAGAGATGGCTCAGTGTAAGAGCACTGACTGATCTTCCAGAGGTCCTGAGTTCAATTCCCAGCAACCACATGGTGGCTCACAACCATCTGTAAAGAGATCCGATGCCCTCTTCTGGTGTCTCTGAAGACAGCTACAGTGTACTCGTATACAATAAATGAATAAATAAATCTTAAAAAAAAAAAAAAGAAGACACTGAGATGCAAGTGGGGACTAAGACCACACACCTGATATCTCATATGAGGGCTGAGAAAGTATCCATAAAGCAGAAATGGTCCTGGAAAGAATCTCCCTGAAAGAGTCTACCTGTTGATCATGTAGGGTGTACGGTAGACACCGTGTACTGAGATACAGGCTGAAGACATCTGCTTTCTGTCCAGGTGTCTTCATAAAGCCTTCATAAAGTCCCTCCCACTACCAAAGCTCCTTTCTTTCTCCTTTGGGCCCAGGAACGCTGTTCTTTATTGTGAGAATTCTGGAATTTTGGTTTCTTAAAAAAAAAAAAAAAGAAAAGAAAACAGAACCACAGAAATATTATAAGAATATTTTTCTTTTTTAATCCCAAATGTGGGATATGGGGCTGCTTTGAACTATGATTTGCCTCATGCTCTAGCAGAGGCATGATTTTGCCAGCTGCAGATAGATTCTGCCATTGTGTGATGTTTGTAGTCCTGGGGACTTTTCAGAGGGTTTATAAATGTTAGGGTCCTGAGAAGAGGATTTGGTTGGCTGTTCAGGAGGTTGGATGCAGTTCATTAGCAGTCAAAGAAGTCTTACTCAAGGAAGAAACCAGAAGAAAGAAGTCAGATTTAAGGCTCTCTACTTCTCTCTTTTCCCAATATCCATGTGTGTGTGTGTGTGTGTGTGTGTGTGTGTGTGTGTGTGTGCGTGTGTGTGCGCGTCTGCAGTCTAGCAATAGGGGGTGAAACTGGGGAAAAGTGGGAGGATAATGGGCAGAAAGAAGAAGAACTCACAAAGCAGCAAAAGACAAGCTACCGTTCTTCCCCAGGTACGTCCGTCCCATCCCTGAATTTAGCAATCTTTTGCTTTTCCCAGCTGGCTTTACTGTGCCTTTGTATCCTTGCTGCACTGAAAAAAAAATAGAATAAAAAAACCTCAATAAAGATATTTCCTAATCTAACTTCTCTTAAAAATCGGAAGGAATTATGAGAGCTTATAAATATTTAACAGATATTTAATTTGTACTGCATTCAAAGGAGAAGCGATATGATAACCAATGTTAATATTTGAACTAGATAGCATTTTAGGTAGATTAAATAATGATAATATTTAAGGCAGGTAAACATGCTTTGTTTATTTCCTCCAAACTAACTAGCCAAACTCCATGGCATTTACAAGCCTCACATAACAAAGGTCTGTCTACTTTTTGTTTATTTCCTGGCTTCTGGGCCCAGGAAGGATCCCACAATAATTCAGAGAGAGGGTACCAATGCTCAATTGTTTCGTTACAAAATGACCTCTCCCAGTTTATAACAGAAAAAAAAAACTGCTTTAACACAGAAAGGCTTGATGGGGCTAATCCACTTCTTAGCACTGCTAGACACGTGAGACCTAAAGCTTACCCTGACTAGAGGACGACACAAGAGGCCAAGGGGTGGTGGGCAGAGGTGAGATGGTGATTTGGTCTTTTGTTTGATTTTTAAGACAGGGTTTCTGTGTAGCCCTGGCTGGCCTGGAACTCAATATGTACACCAGGCTGGCTTCAATGTCACAGAGACCTGCCTGCCTCACCCTCCCAAGTGCCGTAACTAAAGGCACTGCATGCAGCCTGATCTGGGAATGCTGCTCTGAGTTAACCATTGCACATCCCCTGGGATGGCTGTTAGACGGCCATTCAGGCAATAGAGTCTCGGACAGGGCTAGGAAAAATATTTTTACCTCCCGTGGGACCTTGGGAAGCCAAGCAATCTTGGAGCATCCCCATACCATCAAACACGGTACCCATACCAGTCTGGAACAGACACGACACAGCACAGACCCCTGAGCTTCCAGGTAAGACGTGAGTGAGAATGTGAATATTGGAGCTGGTGATGTGGAAATGCATATAGGTGTGCCTTCATACCCTTGAGGACCTATGGCCGTACCTGTCAGCCACTGAATGGTGGAGGAGGCACGGCTAACTTGGGTAAGTGGTCAGTGCACCACACTGGGAATGGTTGCTGGCTTCTTTATTGAGCTCCTTCCAAGAGGACAATCTTGAATGTGACGTACGTGGTTCGGAAAAGGGAAAGATTCGTGGCGCCTGAAGGTTAGGGTGGAGTATGTCTAAGTGGTGTGTGCTGCCCACATTATTATTAAAAAGTGCCGAGCTCCACAGCTCTGTTCACATGATGGGGGCATGACTGTAATCCCAGTACTTGGAAGTGGACACATGAGATGAGGGGCTCAAGGTCAGCCTGGGCTATGTGTGAGTGTCTCAAAATAACAGTGACAACAAAACCAGGGGCTAGACAGATGGCTCCTTAGTCAAGAGCACTGGCTTCTTTCCCACAGTACCTGAGTTTACGTCCCAATATCCATATGGTGGTTATAACCACTTTTTAACTGTAGTTCTAGGGGATCCAAAGCTAACTTCTGGCCTCCATAGGTACCAGGGACACCTGTGGTGCACAGATAGGCATGCAGAGAAAATGCCCATATACACACAGCAAATAAATAAATAAATAATAATAAATAATAAATAAATAAGATTCTTCAATGTAGTTTAAATATATGATCAAACTAGCCCATTCTCACTCTTTTGGAGAAGATATAAATACTTCACATGTAAAAGGCCATAATGGGGGGTTGGGGATTTAGCTCAGTGGTAGAGCGCTTACCTAGGAAGCTCAAGGCCCTGGGTTTGGTCCCCAGCTCCGAAAAAAAGAACCAAAAAAAAAAAAAAAGGCCATAATGGCCCTCCCAATAAGATGTCTGCCAGGCTAGATACTCTCATCTCACATTTATAAATGTAAACACCTAAAACTGAACATTGTCCTGCTGTGTCAGTGCTGGTGGGGAGACCCTAGTGTGATTGCATTGGAATCAGCTCCTTGGTAGTCTTTTTGGGGTTCATGAACCCTTCCTGGCACAACACCTCGTGCTTCCTCCTCTCCTTTTATGGGCCCCTTCTGTGAGAGTGCCTACATTAACTTACATTCCCTTCAGCACTCCATGTCCCCATCAGAATCTCTTTCCCTTTTAAAACAGCATTTTATTTACTTCTGAGAGAATTTCAAACAACGTATTTTAACCATAACTATCCCCCTCTAATCTCCCCAAGCCCTCCCGGATCCTCACCCCCCTAACTTCATGCACTCTAATTCTTTTTTTTAATATATAGTTATTTTATTTATGTGAGTACACTGTAGCTCTCTTCAGACACACCAGAAGAGAGCATTGGATCCCATTACAGATGGTTGTGAGCCACCATGTGGTTGCTGGGATTTGAACTCAGGACCTCTGGAAGAGCAGACAGTGCTCTTAACCACTGAGCCATCTCTCCAGCCCACCTCTAATTCTTTTTAATCTGGATGCGATGGTGCAAGATCTTTATCTCAGCATTTGTGGGGAGGGGCAGATGGATCTCTGTGAGTTCCAGGTCATTCAGGGCTACATAGTGAGACCTTGTCTTAAAAATTAATAAAAAATAAATTACCCACCTGAGTCCAAGTTATATACTCATGAGTCTAGGGCCATACACTGGATATATGTGGCTGACCTACCAGGGCCCGCAGCCTTAAAATAAACTGACTGTCCCTTCCCCAGAAGCCATGTGTCACCAGTTAGAGGTGGGAGTATGTGAGCCCTCCCACCTCCATGGTAGAACGGTGACTGACTAGGTTGTGTGCAGGATTTGTGGCAGAACCACAGCTTCTGTGAGCACATGAGTGCAGTGACCCTGACATGTCCAGAAGAAACTATTTCACTCCAGTCCTACTGACCTCTGGCTTTTGCAGTCTTTACTCCCCATCTCGATTGATGTCCTCTCAGTCTTGGGGAGGTCCATTTGTGGCTGGGCACTCCACTGACAGGTTGACCAGTGGCGATTCTGCGTGTTAACCGCAGTCCATTGCAGGAAGAACCATCTCTGATGAAGACTGAGGGCTGCTCTAACCTGGGGGTACAGAGGTCCAGCTTTAGAGGGCAGATCGAGACTATGTCCGTTTGACAAAATAACAGCGATAGCCTCACTCCTGGGGCCTGTGAGCTCCCAACCATGGGTTCTCTCCCACATTTAATGTATGAGGCATGGAGTGGCCCTCAGTTTCATCAGGAATGCAGTTGCTCAACCCCACAAATATTAGTGCCACCATTGCACACTTGGGCTTATCTTACCAAGATGTTGTAATAGTCAGGGCCCTCTAGAGTAATAGAACTTAGAGAATGAATCTCTCTCAAATCTATACTATCTATCTCTATATATTTATATCTACACATTTATTAGAATGACTTACAGACTTTGGTATCTATATCTATCTATCTAATATATCTAAATATATCTATATGATATATCTATCTGTATCTATATCTATATAGATACCAAAGCCTGTAAGTCATTCTAAATTCTAATAAGTCCCCCCTTTTTTTAAAAGATTTATTTATTTATTTTATGTGAGTACTCTGTCACTGTCTTCAGACACACCAGAAGAGAGAATTGGATGAGATTCCAAGAGAGATTACAGATGGTTGTGAGCCACCATGTAGTTGCTGGGAATTGAACTCAGGACCTCTGGAAGAGCAGTTGGTGCTCTTAACCGCTAAGCCATCCCTCCAGCCCTCATAAGTCCCCTTTCTATATGTGTATGTATTTATATATATTGAGAGAAAGACAGAGAGAGGGAGAGGGAGAGATGGAGAGAGAGAGGGAGAGAGAGGGAGAGGGAGAGGGAGAGAGAGAGAGAGAGAGAGAGAGAGAGAGAGAATTTATTGCAATGACTTACAGGCTTTGGTCCAGCTAATCCAACAATGGCTGGCTATGAACAGAAATTCCAAGAACCAGTAGTTGTTCAGTCCACAAGGCTGAGTGTCTCAGCTGGTCTTCAGTATACACTAGAGTCTTGAAGGGGTAGGTTGTGATGTTAGTGGAGGAATGGACTTGTTTGCAAGGGGAGTACAAGCGGTCAGACAGCAGAAACTCCCTTCTTAACGTGTCCTTACGTAGGCTGGATTCCAGCAGAAGGCATGGTCCAGATTAGATGTGTGTTAAAGCTCAAATGATCTGGATTAAAGGTGTGTCTTTTTTTTTAAAGATATCTTTTTGTTATTTTTTAAAGATTTATTTATTTATTTTGTATATGAGTATATGTTGCTGTCTTCAGACACACCAGAAGAGGGCATCAGATCCCATTACAGATGGTTGTCAGCCACCATGTGGTTGCTGGGAATTGAACTCAGGACCTCCGGAAGAGCAGTCAGTGCTCTTAACCACTGAGCCATCTCTCCAGCCCTAAAGGTGTGTCTTACTACTTCAAATTAAGGAAAAGCAACCCCTCACAGGTGTGCTCTCCATTTGGGGGTTTTAACTCCAGATGTATTCAGGTTGACAACCATGGATAGCATCACGGTGGCCATTACTGTAGTTCACAGGTTCACAGCTGGGTAAATCTGCTGGTGACCTTTTGGTACTGTGGAAGATAGTCAGCAGGGAGGTGACTTTCTGGTCAGTGCCAGCTTCATTTCTCTATGTCCCGTGACCAAAGCATGTGCCATCTTCCCTAGGAGAACCTTGTCACTCCGTTCCTGTGGGCAGCAAGAGCAGTGGCAATAGCCTGTATTGTTTTAGGGGGTCTTAGGATACCTCTGGCCAGCAACTCAAGACTGGTACCTCACACCGGGCAACCTATGACTTCTGGGAGGAGAATCTCACTCCTGGAGGGGACTCCAGTTAAACTCATATGTATCTGGGCGCTTACAAAACAGTCGGTTTCCATACAGTTTCCCCAGACATCCTGAGTGCTCCTTATCTCTCCCTTACCCACACTGTCCCACTCCACGCCCCACCTAATCCCCTCTTCCCACTATCCTCCCTTTAACTTTGTACCACCCACAGTCAACTATCCCCCTCCCTTAAGAGCTCTCTCTTCCTCCCGGCCAAACTCTTCCTTTCTAGCTTCCTGGATTCCTCAGGGGCTTCAAATTAAACTCCGACTGAGACGAGTGAAGAGTACCACATGGGGTCAGAAAATGGGATGCTTTTCTTTTTGGACCTGGGCTACTTCATGTGGTGGGTTTCTCAGTTCTATTCATTTACCAGCAACTCTTTTCTTTACAGCTGAATTAAATCCCACCGTATTTACTGTCTGTTCTCCGGTTGACATACAGCTAGACTGCTCCCTGTACTAGCTCTTGTGAGTCGAGCAACTGCGAGCACGGATGAGCATCCTCTGCATTAGGAATCCGAGTCCTCTGTGCAAATGCCTAGGAGTGAATTAGCTGGGTCCTAGTTTCTGTAGGAAAGCCTCACGCTGATTTCTATGGTGGCTGCACAGGTTTGCGTGGTCCCCTACGGCGCGCCAGGGCTCCCCATCCCCCACAGGCTCGCCAACATTTGTCCTTCTGTTTTCTTGGTCTTTGCCGTTCTGACTGGGGTATTATGAAGTCTTGAGGTAGTTTTTAATCTACCTCTGTCGTGGCTAAAGATGCTGAGCACTGTTGGAAACATCACTCACCATTTGCATTTCTTCCTCCGAGCACCCTCCTCAGGTCCACCGCGGCTGTTTAAATGGGTTGTTTGCCTTCCGGAGGTTAGCTGTTTTAGTGCCTTGGGTATTCTAGACTAATCCTCGAGTTCATGAAATACTCCTTGCTGGTTCTCTTTCCTGGACCACTGGAAAGAGTCCCTTATTCAGGTGAAAAGCTCTCAGGGAGAACTTTCCCTCGGGATGGAGACCCTCCAACTTTAAAGACCAGACCGAGACACCACAGGATGCAATCAGCAAGAGGATTTGGTTTATTGTCGGGATACACAGGCACAGGCACCTGCGGGCGCTTCAGTCACTCGGGGGACTGGCGCACCCCACGGAACCAAGGATGGGCTTTTATAGGATTTTGGGGAGCAGAAGCAAGCATACAGAAGCAGATGCATGGTTACAGGGATATAATTGGTGGATTCTAATATGGCAAGGGTTTAGCCCGGGGGCAAGTTTCCTAGCTACCTTCCTGAAACATAACGGCTGACTCGGCCCCCCAAGGGTTCAGCCCGGGGGCAAGTTTCCTAGCTACCTTCTTGGAACATAACTACTGACTCGGCCCCCCACCAGGGTGTGGGACCTCTCCCGGGGCTTTTTTCATTGTCAGGTGCTCAACCGCAGTCGTCCTGTTGCCAGGCCTTCAACCAAACACATCCTGCTTGGCAGCTGTTTTGTACTCAGTGTTTTAACCTTTCTCTGAACCAGTCATCTTAAGTACAGCCTTGTAAAATGGCGTTACTGCTGCTAAGCTGGGGTCTTTCATTCCCCCATTTTTTTTTTTTTTTTTGCTAACTTTGAGTGAAATCTTTCACTCGACTTGGTCAAGAAATTTCTGTCTAGTGGGGGCTTATTCCCCCACTGACTCTAGGCCACAAAAGGACTAGGAGGAGCCACGTAGGAGTTTTAACTTTAAGGGGTTTGGAGTGCGCTGAACTCTCCATGTCTGGGGTGTAGTGTTGTGATTAGTCAATTCCTCAGACCGGACTGCCTTGACGTGTGGTGTGTGGATCTAAGCCGAGACTCCGTCTACCTTTAGGGCGGTCGGGGTAGTCAGGAGGACGGTGTAGGGTCCTTTCTACCGTGGCTCGAGATTCTTGGTCTGGTGTCTGCGCACCCACACGGTGTCTCCAATCTGGAACGGGTGTGGCACCACCGGATGCTCAAGCTCGTCCTGGTAAGCAGCGGCCAAAGGTCTCCAGACGTCTTTCTGCACAATCTGTAGGGCCTGTAAATGGGCCCTCAGAGAAGGGCTGTCAGTGAAATCAGCAATGTTTGAATCAAAGAAATGGACAAATGGGGGTGGTGCTCCATACATTATTTCAAAAGGAGTTAGACCATGGGGGCCCGGGGTATTCCGGGCCCGATATAGAACTAGGGGAAGGAGGGCCACCCAATCCTTTGAGCCAGTTGCAAGCGTAAGTTTGGATAAAGTCTCCTTAATTGTTCTATTTATGCGTTCTACCTGACCTGAACTCTGGGGTCCATAGGCACAATGTAATTTTTAATCAATCCCCAGCAATTTGGCCACCAACTGACTTACTTGGGAGACGAAAGCGGGCCCGTTGTCCGACCCCAACGCTTGAGGCATGTCATACCTGGGAAAGATTTTCTCGAGGAGCTTCTTGGTGACCATTTTTGTAGTCTCGTGTTTCGTGGGGAAGGCTTTGACCCATCCTGAGAAGGTGTCTACAAACACTAGGAGATACTTGTATCCATATATACCTGGTTTAATTTCAGTAAAATCAATTTCTCAATGGATGTCGGGACGGTGTCCCCTAGGACGAACTCCTTGTCTAATCATGGTCCTTTCCGGGTTAACCTGAGCGCACGCTTTGTAACTCTCAGTCACCTTTTGTATCGCTTTGTCCCGATTTAAAAAAAAAAAAAACACAGATTTATCTCTTCCCGATCTAGTAAGGTTTTTATTTTCTTAAACCCCAAATGGGTTAATTTATGTAAAAAGGAGATCAATTAGACCCACTGTTTTAGTTGAGGGTGGTAGATGGCCCCCATTTTTTCTAGGAGCTCTATGTCCTCATGGGCATAAACCCAACTGGTTTGTCCCACTGGTGGGGGCGTGGGTTGGTCTGGGCTATTTAAGGGCAAGATTTGTTTGCTCATGGCCGCTTTTCATGCCGTGGCATCGGCCAGCCGGTTTCTTTGTGCCTCTGGGTTGTGCCCTTTCTGGTGTCCTGGACAATACATAATATTCAGTCTTTTGGGCAAGAATAGGGCTTCTAAGAGGGCCAGAATTTTAGCCTTATTTTTAATATCTTTACCCTTAGATGTGAGCAGCTCCCGCCTCCGGTAGATCTCCCCGTGGATGTGTGCCGTGGCAAAGGCATAACGGCTGTCTGTATATATATTTAGCCTCTTACCTTTTGCCATCTTGAGCGCCTGAGTCAAGGCGATGAGTTCAGCCCGTTGTGCGGAGGTACCAGCAGGCAGGGCTTTCGCCCAAATCACTTTGTCCTCCGTAGTGACCGCAGCTCCAGCCTTTCGCTCTCCCTCTGCCAAGAAGCTGTTGTCATCCGTGTACCATGTGTGGTCAGCATTCTGAAGAGGCTGGTCCGATAGGTCCGGCCTGGTTCCATGTACTTCTGCGAGGATTTGTAGGCAGTCATGCTGTTTTGCCTCCTCTGGTAGAGGAAGCAAGGTGGCAGGATTGAGGGCGACTACGGGCCCAAACTGAACCCGTTCTGTATCCAGTAACAAGGCTTGGTGCGAGAATTAGAGAGCCAGCGGTCTGGGGGCTGCTTTACCAAGGCCTCCACTGCGTGGGGTGTTAGGATGGTGAGTGGCTGTCCCAAAGTCAATTTTCCAGTGTCCTTGATCAGGACAGCAATAGCAGCCACCATCCTTAGGCACGGTGGCCAGCCGGAGGCCACAGGGTCCAATTTCTTAGACAGGTAGGCCACAGGGCGTTTCCAGGGTCCCAACCTTTGTGTTAGGACCCCTTTAGCATACCCCTGTTTCTCATCGATGAACAGTTACTGAGCAAATTGTAAGGGTTTGGAACAGTCGGATGAATATCTTCTATCCTCTTGTTGACCTTTCTCAAGTCTTGTACTGGCCTATAATCTCCAGTGTCGGGTTTCTTAACAGGCAGAAGAGGCGTATTCCAAGGCGACCGGCAGGGGATTAGGATGCCTTGATCTAGAAGCCTCCTAATGTGAGGCCTTATACCTTGATAAGCTTCATGTGACAGGGGGTATTGTTTTATGGAGACTGGAGTTGTAGTGGCCTTTAACTGTGTAATTAAGGGGGGCTGTTGGAGCGCCAACCCCATCCCACCAGTCTCTGCCCAAGCCAGTGGAAAATTCGTGACCCAAGTGTCTATTTCTAGGGATTGTGGCTTGTCCTGTCCCGGTTCATATAGTCTATATTCATCCTCTAATTGTAGGGTTAGAACTTGAAGGGGAGTTCCGTGGGGGCCAGTTATTCGGGCCCCTCTTTCTTCAAAATGAATTTGTGCTTTTAGTTTGGTGAGCAGATCACGGCCCAGCAGAGGGTACAGGCAGTCCGGAACATGTAAGAAGGAATGGGTCACCTTACCAGTAGCCAGCTGAACCTGGCGGTCCGTAGTCCATCGGTATTGTTTCTCACCAGTAGCTCTTTGTACCCAGGCCGTCTGGTCGCTGAGTTGTCCTGAAGCTCGGGTGAGGACTGAATGCTGGGCTCCTGTGTCTACCAGGAAAGTAACCGGCTGCCCCCCAACTTTAAGCGTTACCCTGGGCTCGGGGGGGGGGGGGCTCCTGGCCCTGACCTCCCTAATCTTTATCTAGAGCCAAGAGGGAGGTTCGTGGTCGAGGCTTTCGGGGTCCGCCAGGCTTCTTGGGGCACTCTCTGGCCCAGTGCCCTTTCTCTTTGTAATAGCCACATTGATCTTTATCCAGCTTCAGCCCCTTTCGAGCTCCCCCCTATCTCCCTTCCTTTTTTGGCCCTGAACTACGGCGGCCAAGATTCGACTCAATTCTTTGTTTCTTTTTTTATCTCTCTCTTATTAAAAATCTTTTTAGCTTCTTTAAGTAAATCCTGTAATGTATAGCCCTGCAAATTTTCTAACCTCTGTAACTTAGTCCTGATATCTGGAGCAGCCTGCCAGATGAAGGACATAGAGACACTCGTCATTTGTCCTGGGTCATCTGGGTCATAGGGAGTGTACATACGGTAGGCCTCCTTAAGTCTCTCTAGAAAGGTGGAGGGAGTTTTCCCCTGCTTCCTGTAATACCTGTTTTACCTGAGCCAAATTAGTAGGGCGTCGTATAGCCCCTCGGAGACCCGCTAGAAGCAACTGGCGATAAAGGCGTAGGTGTCCCTTACCTTCAGCTGTATTAAAATCCCAGTTTGGTCCTCAGGCAGCTGGGTGGGACGCCCATCATCTCCCAGAACATGCTTTCTGGCCTCTAGGAACACTCTTTGTTTTTTTGTTTTTTTTTTTTTTTTTTTGAGGTTAAGAGGGACTGTAAGAGCTGTTGGCAGTCATCCCAAGTAGGCTGGTGGGTAAGTAAAACAGATTCTATTAGGTCGGTGAGTGCCACCGGATCTTTGGAGAAAGAAGGGTTGTGTTGTTTCCAATTGTAAATGTCAGCTGCTGAAAACGGCCAGTATTGGGTCTGGCCACCGGTTCCCTGTCTAAGTGGGAAAGCCTGGGAGGTTGAATCTGGCATCACCTCGCGCTTATTGCGCAATCTCCCTGCGACAGGGGAGAAACCCTTATCAGACTGTGGCCCGGCAACTGATCTGGCCGGCGGCTCTGCCTCCTCTGTTTTAGCCGGGCCTGTCAGAGAGAAGATCTATGAGAGGGGAGTTTGGGTCTGCCGGGAGGACAGGTTTCTTAGAAGGCTCTGATTTCACAAAGGTAGAGAGAGGAAGACGTGGCCGGCGGACCGGGCGGGGCAGAGGGGACAGACTGGGGGTTGAGGGGAGGCCAATTTGGGTCCACGAAGGGTTCCGCCCGGGGGGGGGGTTAAGGCGAGACTCTCTCAAGTGATAATATAAGAAACCTGGTCAGGATGTCCGTGGACGACCCGATCTTTAACCTGTAAAATAATGATCTTATTAAATGTGCCATTCACTGGCCATCCCGCTCCGAAAGTGGGCCACTCGGATGTGCAGAGAGTCTGCCCTTTTCCTTTTTTTTTTTTTAACCTCGACGGACTGGTTGTGTGCCCGGTCGTGGACGTCTTTCTAATGATCAAGAGTGAGACTTAGGGGCGTTGTTAGGGACTGTCCCATGTTAGTTCTAAGGAAGATTAGAACACAGAGAAAACAAACAACACCAACAGTCAAACAAACAACAGACAGGCGTGCTGCACGGCTTTGGTACCAAACTGAAAGCAAAAAGTCAGATGGAGGTGGCAAAGGTCCGGGGCCCTCGGAAAGCCAAAAATACAGAGGTGCCGTTAGTCCGGATCTTTCTCCTCTCCCAGATTGGGCCCCGAAAAGTCGGGCCCCAACACCCTTGGAACGTCTTCCAGGGCTGCGGGGCGAGAAGTCCGAGCTCGTCAGCTCCTTCTTCGTCCCGCCCAAATTCCAAACAACCTGGCTGAGCGCTCACAGAACAGACCTGGCTGAGCGCTCACAGAACAGACAGAATAAGGCAGAACGAGACAAAATCAGACAGACAGACAGACAGACGCCGGCTTACCTCCCAGTGGGTGGTCGGTGGTCCCTGGGTGGAGGATCTCCTTTCCCGGCCAACGCACCAAATGAAAAGCTCTCAGGGAGAACTTTCCCTCGGGATGGAGACCCTCCAACTTTAAAGACCAGACCGAGACACCACAGGATGCAATCAGCAAGAGGATTTGGTTTATTGTCGGGATACACAGGCACAGGCACCTGCGGGCGCTTCAGTCACTCGGGGGACTGGCGCACCCCACGGAACCAAGGATGGGCTTTTATAGGATTTTGGGGAGCAGAAGCAAGCATACAGAAGCAGATGCATGGTTACAGGGATATAATTGGTGGATTCTAATATGGCAAGGGTTTAGCCCGGGGGCAAGTTTCCTAGCTACCTTCCTGAAACATAACGGCTGACTCGGCCCCCCAAGGGTTCAGCCCGGGGGCAAGTTTCCTAGCTACCTTCTTGGAACATAACTACTGACTCGGCCCCCCACCAGGGTGTGGGACCTCTCCCGGGGCTTTTTTCATTGTCAGGTGCTCAACCGCAGTCGTCCTGTTGCCAGGCCTTCAACCAAACACATCCTGCTTGGCAGCTGTTTTGTACTCAGTGTTTTAACCTTTCTCTGAACCAGTCATCTTAAGTACAGCCTTGTAAAATGGCGTTACTGCTGCTAAGCTGGGGTCTTTCATTCCCCCATTTTTTTTTTTTTTTTTTGCTAACTTTGAGTGAAATCTTTCACTCGACTTGGTCAAGAAATTTCTGTCTAGTGGGGGCTTATTCCCCCACTGACTCTAGGCCACAAAAGGACTAGGAGGAGCCACGTAGGAGTTTTAACTTTAAGGGGTTTGGAGTGCGCTGAACTCTCCATGTCTGGGGTGTAGTGTTGTGATTAGTCAATTCCTCAGACCGGACTGCCTTGACGTGTGGTGTGTGGATCTAAGCCGAGACTCCGTCTACCTTTAGGGCGGTCGGGGTAGTCAGGAGGACGGTGTAGGGTCCTTTCTACCGTGGCTCGAGATTCTTGGTCTGGTGTCTGCGCACCCACACGGTGTCTCCAATCTGGAACGGGTGTGGCACCACCGGATGCTCAAGCTCGTCCTGGTAAGCAGCGGCCAAAGGTCTCCAGACGTCTTTCTGCACAATCTGTAGGGCCTGTAAATGGGCCCTCAGAGAAGGGCTGTCAGTGAAATCAGCAATGTTTGAATCAAAGAAATGGACAAATGGGGGTGGTGCTCCATACATTATTTCAAAAGGAGTTAGACCATGGGGGCCCGGGGTATTCCGGGCCCGATATAGAACTAGGGGAAGGAGGGCCACCCAATCCTTTGAGCCAGTTGCAAGCGTAAGTTTGGATAAAGTCTCCTTAATTGTTCTATTTATGCGTTCTACCTGACCTGAACTCTGGGGTCCATAGGCACAATGTAATTTTTAATCAATCCCCAGCAATTTGGCCACCAACTGACTTACTTGGGAGACGAAAGCGGGCCCGTTGTCCGACCCCAACGCTTGAGGCATGTCATACCTGGGAAAGATTTTCTCGAGGAGCTTCTTGGTGACCATTTTTGTAGTCTCGTGTTTCGTGGGGAAGGCTTTGACCCATCCTGAGAAGGTGTCTACAAACACTAGGAGATACTTGTATCCATATATACCTGGTTTAATTTCAGTAAAATCAATTTCTCAATGGATGTCGGGACGGTGTCCCCTAGGACGAACTCCTTGTCTAATCATGGTCCTTTCCGGGTTAACCTGAGCGCACGCTTTGTAACTCTCAGTCACCTTTTGTATCGCTTTGTCCCGATTTAAAAAAAAAAAAAACACAGATTTATCTCTTCCCGATCTAGTAAGGTTTTTATTTTCTTAAACCCCAAATGGGTTAATTTATGTAAAAAGGAGATCAATTAGACCCACTGTTTTAGTTGAGGGTGGTAGATGGCCCCCATTTTTTCTAGGAGCTCTATGTCCTCATGGGCATAAACCCAACTGGTTTGTCCCACTGGTGGGGGCGTGGGTTGGTCTGGGCTATTTAAGGGCAAGATTTGTTTGCTCATGGCCGCTTTTCATGCCGTGGCATCGGCCAGCCGGTTTCTTTGTGCCTCTGGGTTGTGCCCTTTCTGGTGTCCTGGACAATACATAATATTCAGTCTTTTGGGCAAGAATAGGGCTTCTAAGAGGGCCAGAATTTTAGCCTTATTTTTAATATCTTTACCCTTAGATGTGAGCAGCTCCCGCCTCCGGTAGATCTCCCCGTGGATGTGTGCCGTGGCAAAGGCATAACGGCTGTCTGTATATATATTTAGCCTCTTACCTTTTGCCATCTTGAGCGCCTGAGTCAAGGCGATGAGTTCAGCCCGTTGTGCGGAGGTACCAGCAGGCAGGGCTTTCGCCCAAATCACTTTGTCCTCCGTAGTGACCGCAGCTCCAGCCTTTCGCTCTCCCTCTGCCAAGAAGCTGTTGTCATCCGTGTACCATGTGTGGTCAGCATTCTGAAGAGGCTGGTCCGATAGGTCCGGCCTGGTTCCATGTACTTCTGCGAGGATTTGTAGGCAGTCATGCTGTTTTGCCTCCTCTGGTAGAGGAAGCAAGGTGGCAGGATTGAGGGCGACTACGGGCCCAAACTGAACCCGTTCTGTATCCAGTAACAAGGCTTGGTGCGAGAATTAGAGAGCCAGCGGTCTGGGGGCTGCTTTACCAAGGCCTCCACTGCGTGGGGTGTTAGGATGGTGAGTGGCTGTCCCAAAGTCAATTTTCCAGTGTCCTTGATCAGGACAGCAATAGCAGCCACCATCCTTAGGCACGGTGGCCAGCCGGAGGCCACAGGGTCCAATTTCTTAGACAGGTAGGCCACAGGGCGTTTCCAGGGTCCCAACCTTTGTGTTAGGACCCCTTTAGCATACCCCTGTTTCTCATCGATGAACAGTTACTGAGCAAATTGTAAGGGTTTGGAACAGTCGGATGAATATCTTCTATCCTCTTGTTGACCTTTCTCAAGTCTTGTACTGGCCTATAATCTCCAGTGTCGGGTTTCTTAACAGGCAGAAGAGGCGTATTCCAAGGCGACCGGCAGGGGATTAGGATGCCTTGATCTAGAAGCCTCCTAATGTGAGGCCTTATACCTTGATAAGCTTCATGTGACAGGGGGTATTGTTTTATGGAGACTGGAGTTGTAGTGGCCTTTAACTGTGTAATTAAGGGGGGCTGTTGGAGCGCCAACCCCATCCCACCAGTCTCTGCCCAAGCCAGTGGAAAATTCGTGACCCAAGTGTCTATTTCTAGGGATTGTGGCTTGTCCTGTCCCGGTTCATATAGTCTATATTCATCCTCTAATTGTAGGGTTAGAACTTGAAGGGGAGTTCCGTGGGGGCCAGTTATTCGGGCCCCTCTTTCTTCAAAATGAATTTGTGCTTTTAGTTTGGTGAGCAGATCACGGCCCAGCAGAGGGTACAGGCAGTCCGGAACATGTAAGAAGGAATGGGTCACCTTACCAGTAGCCAGCTGAACCTGGCGGTCCGTAGTCCATCGGTATTGTTTCTCACCAGTAGCTCTTTGTACCCAGGCCGTCTGGTCGCTGAGTTGTCCTGAAGCTCGGGTGAGGACTGAATGCTGGGCTCCTGTGTCTACCAGGAAAGTAACCGGCTGCCCCCCAACTTTAAGCGTTACCCTGGGCTCGGGGGGGGGGGGGGGCTCCTGGCCCTGACCTCCCTAATCTTTATCTAGAGCCAAGAGGGAGGTTCGTGGTCGAGGCTTTCGGGGTCCGCCAGGCTTCTTGGGGCACTCTCTGGCCCAGTGCCCTTTCTCTTTGTAATAGCCACATTGATCTTTATCCAGCTTCAGCCCCTTTCGAGCTCCCCCCTATCTCCCTTCCTTTTTTGGCCCTGAACTACGGCGGCCAAGATTCGACTCAATTCTTTGTTTCTTTTTTTATCTCTCTCTTATTAAAAATCTTTTTAGCTTCTTTAAGTAAATCCTGTAATGTATAGCCCTGCAAATTTTCTAACCTCTGTAACTTAGTCCTGATATCTGGAGCAGCCTGCCAGATGAAGGACATAGAGACACTCGTCATTTGTCCTGGGTCATCTGGGTCATAGGGAGTGTACATACGGTAGGCCTCCTTAAGTCTCTCTAGAAAGGTGGAGGGAGTTTTCCCCTGCTTCCTGTAATACCTGTTTTACCTGAGCCAAATTAGTAGGGCGTCGTATAGCCCCTCGGAGACCCGCTAGAAGCAACTGGCGATAAAGGCGTAGGTGTCCCTTACCTTCAGCTGTATTAAAATCCCAGTTTGGTCCTCAGGCAGCTGGGTGGGACGCCCATCATCTCCCAGAACATGCTTTCTGGCCTCTAGGAACACTCTTTGTTTTTTTGTTTTTTTTTTTTTTTTTTTTTTTTGAGGTTAAGAGGGACTGTAAGAGCTGTTGGCAGTCATCCCAAGTAGGCTGGTGGGTAAGTAAAACAGATTCTATTAGGTCGGTGAGTGCCACCGGATCTTTGGAGAAAGAAGGGTTGTGTTGTTTCCAATTGTAAATGTCAGCTGCTGAAAACGGCCAGTATTGGGTCTGGCCACCGGTTCCCTGTCTAAGTGGGAAAGCCTGGGAGGTTGAATCTGGCATCACCTCGCGCTTATTGCGCAATCTCCCTGCGACAGGGGAGAAACCCTTATCAGACTGTGGCCCGGCAACTGATCTGGCCGGCGGCTCTGCCTCCTCTGTTTTAGCCGGGCCTGTCAGAGAGAAGATCTATGAGAGGGGAGTTTGGGTCTGCCGGGAGGACAGGTTTCTTAGAAGGCTCTGATTTCACAAAGGTAGAGAGAGGAAGACGTGGCCGGCGGACCGGGCGGGGCAGAGGGGACAGACTGGGGGTTGAGGGGAGGCCAATTTGGGTCCACGAAGGGTTCCGCCCGGGGGGGGGGTTAAGGCGAGACTCTCTCAAGTGATAATATAAGAAACCTGGTCAGGATGTCCGTGGACGACCCGATCTTTAACCTGTAAAATAATGATCTTATTAAATGTGCCATTCACTGGCCATCCCGCTCCGAAAGTGGGCCACTCGGATGTGCAGAGAGTCTGCCCTTTTCCTTTTTTTTTTTTTAACCTCGACGGACTGGTTGTGTGCCCGGTCGTGGACGTCTTTCTAATGATCAAGAGTGAGACTTAGGGGCGTTGTTAGGGACTGTCCCATGTTAGTTCTAAGGAAGATTAGAACACAGAGAAAACAAACAACACCAACAGTCAAACAAACAACAGACAGGCGTGCTGCACGGCTTTGGTACCAAACTGAAAGCAAAAAGTCAGATGGAGGTGGCAAAGGTCCGGGGCCCTCGGAAAGCCAAAAATACAGAGGTGCCGTTAGTCCGGATCTTTCTCCTCTCCCAGATTGGGCCCCGAAAAGTCGGGCCCCAACACCCTTGGAACGTCTTCCAGGGCTGCGGGGCGAGAAGTCCGAGCTCGTCAGCTCCTTCTTCGTCCCGCCCAAATTCCAAACAACCTGGCTGAGCGCTCACAGAACAGACCTGGCTGAGCGCTCACAGAACAGACAGAATAAGGCAGAACGAGACAAAATCAGACAGACAGACAGACAGACGCCGGCTTACCTCCCAGTGGGTGGTCGGTGGTCCCTGGGTGGAGGATCTCCTTTCCCGGCCAACGCACCAAATGAAAAGCTCTCAGGGAGAACTTTCCCTCGGGATGGAGACCCTCCAACTTTAAAGACCAGACCGAGACACCACAGGATGCAATCAGCAAGAGGATTTGGTTTATTGTCGGGATACACAGGCACAGGCACCTGCGGGCGCTTCAGTCACTCGGGGGACTGGCGCACCCCACGGAACCAAGGATGGGCTTTTATAGGATTTTGGGGAGCAGAAGCAAGCATACAGAAGCAGATGCATGGTTACAGGGATATAATTGGTGGATTCTAATATGGCAAGGGTTTAGCCCGGGGGCAAGTTTCCTAGCTACCTTCCTGAAACATAACGGCTGACTCGGCCCCCCAAGGGTTCAGCCCGGGGGCAAGTTTCCTAGCTACCTTCTTGGAACATAACTACTGACTCGGCCCCCCACCAGGGTGTGGGACCTCTCCCGGGGCTTTTTTCATTGTCAGGTGCTCAACCGCAGTCGTCCTGTTGCCAGGCCTTCAACCAAACACATCCTGCTTGGCAGCTGTTTTGTACTCAGTGTTTTAACCTTTCTCTGAACCAGTCATCTTAAGTACAGCCTTGTAAAATGGCGTTACTGCTGCTAAGCTGGGGTCTTTCACAGGAAGCCGTCATCTGAGCCAATATCAGAAGAGCGCTCCCTACTCTCTCTTGTACAGCTTTCAGAACCTAACATTGAGCTCTTTGGTCCAGGCTTCCCAACACACTTTGTTAGACGCTATCTTCTGTCTTTTTGTTATCTTTGTTGAGTATCATATGGCTGTGGGTTTGTGGACTTCCATTTAGGGAACGTCTTTCACTGTTCAGGATTGTTTTGGCTCTCTGGGGTCTTCTGGGCTTCCACATGAATTTTAAGTTACTTTTTCAAGTTTATGAAGGACTGAGATGGAATTGATGGGGATTGCATTGAGTCCATGTTTGCTCTGGAAAGTGGTCGTTTTCACATAATGAATCCTACCTGTCCTGGCGGAGGAGGGGAGGCCTTCCCACCTTCTGGTGTCTTCTTCACCCCCGTCAGTGTGGTAAAGCTTCACTGCATAGGTTTCCCATTTGCACCGTTAGGTTTATGCCAGGGCATCTGCTCTTTTAGACATAGTGAATAAGACTGTTTCTCTGGTCTCTTTCTTGGCCTGCTTGTCTTTGATATGCAGGAAGGCCACTGATTTGGGTATGTTGGTTTTGTAATCTGCACTTTGATAAAAGTCTATGAGTTTTCTGGTGAAGTCTTCTTTCCTATGAAGAATTATGTCATCTCCTTTTTTTTTTTTTGGTTCTGCTTTTCGGCTGGGCCCAGCTTTCCTTTTGTGTGCTTTATTATTTCCCATAGTATTCACCCCAGGCTGACATGTGGAAACTATTTGGTTTTGAATATTCCCCTCGGTAAACATCCTATTAGCTTTCACACGGTGGTGGTGGGGGCATTATTTGTCTGTTACTGTACAGTGGCCGGTGATCAGTAATTATTTTCTTAACGAACAGATGCAGTACATAGTTACATGTAATTTACTACGTATAAAGTTCTTTCTTTGCTTTTTAAAATTTTTTTTTGAAAAACAATTTTTGGAGACGGGTTCTATGTGGTCCTAGATGACTTGGAACCTTATCTATAGGAAGGCTAACCTCAAACTATCAGAAACCCACCTGCCTCAGCCTCCCAGTGCTTGATTGCCTGATAATTTTTTTTTTAATTAAAACTACAGTACGGCTGGAGGGCTAGAAGCTCGGCTAGAAGCACTTGCTCCTTTGCTTCAGTTCCCAGCTTCAGTTCCCTTTTAGCTGTTCAGTGGTGGCACACGCCTTCAATCCTAGCACTAGGGAGGCAGAGGCAGGCAATCTCTGAGTTTGAGGCCAGCCTGGTCTACAAAGCAAGTTCCAGGACAGCCAGAGCTACACAGAGAAATCTTGCCTCAAAAATGAAAAAACAAGGGCTGGAGAGATGGCTCAGTGATTAAGAGTGCCGGCTCTTCCAGAGGTCCTGAGTTCAATTCTCAGCAACCACATGATGGCTCACAACCCTCTGTAAGGAGATCTGGTGCCCTCTTCTGGCCTGCATGCAAACATGTATAATAAACAAACAAAAAAATGAAAAAACAATTAAGCTTTTGATTAGCAGATTGATTACATGGAATTTACACGTGGAGGTCAGAAGACAATTTGCCGAAGTTGATTCTCCCAACTTGAGATCAAACTCAGACTTGGTGGCAAGAGACTCTACAAACTGAGTTATCTTGAAGGGCCTCTTGTGTTTTAATGTATTCTCTGATTTAATTCTTAATAAACCTTGAGCTGGGTATTATCTCTTTAAAAAGGTGACAGGACTCAGGGCTGGAGAGATAGCTTGGTGATTAGGAACACTGGCTGCTTACCCAGAGGATCCATGTTAAACTCTTTGTACCCACAAGGTGGTTCACAATTGTCTGTAACTAGTTCTAAGGGGTCTGACACCCTCTTCTGGCTTCCTTGGCACACACTCAGGTAAAATACCTGTGCACATAAAACACTATACACACACACACACACACACACACACACATACACACAGACACACACAGACACACAGACACACAGACACACAGACACACAGACACACAGACACACAGACACACACCACCACCACACACACGCACACATACACACACACACACACACACACATACATACACACACACACACCCCACCCCACCCCCACAGAGCTATTGTTTGTTTGAGGCAGAGTCTCACTATATAGTTTTGGCTGACCTAGAACTAGGTATTTATATCATGCTGGCCTTGAACTCATAAAGATCTACTTACTTCTACCTTTCTAGTGCTGGAACTAAAGGCTTCTTAGATGCTGTCATGCCTGGATCATAAAATTAATCAAACAAACAAACACTCCTGAGGGTGGGCAGGGTTATATATATATATATATATACTGGAGAGATGGCTCAGCGGTTAAGAGAATTGACTGCTCTTCCAGAGGTCTTGAGTTCAATTCCCAGCAACCACCTGTAATGGGATCTGATGCCCTCTTCTGATGTGTCTGAAGACAGACAGCTACAGTGTACTCATATACATACATACACATATATATTATATTTATAATATATATTATAAATATATAGATATTGAATCTGAGTCCAAACCCAGCCCCACCTGGTATGTTGAAGGGATCATTTCGTTATTGAGGTTTATGTCCTCATTCACTAAGTATTTAAGGCGCTAGGGTGACAGGCACAGGGTCATTCCTGAGGAGTCCATGGTGAGTCTGCCACCTAGTGGAGACCGTGTATTGACAGGGGCCACAGGACTCTGACAAAGTTCTCCTCCTAAGAGTCCAGCTTCACTGCCATTCTGACAGGCTGTGAGATTTCTGCTCACACCTGGGAAAAGCCTCTGCAGGGCTCTACGAGCACGCAATGGTCCCCACCCTCCGTCTGGGTTCTTCTCACACCTAGCAAATAAGACAAATTAAAACTAAATGAACGGGGCTGGGGATTTAGCTCAGTGGTAGAGCGCTTACCTAGGAAGCGCAAGGCCCTGGGTTCGGTCCCCAGCTCCGAAAAAAAGAACCAAAAAAAAAAAAACAAAAACAAACAAAAAAAAAAAACTAAATGAACATGACATACTTCGAAGACATCCCTTACGAGTGAGCCCCTCACATGAATCTCACGAGGTAGACTTTATTCGCTCTTACCATTCAAGCACAAGAACTTTTGTTGAAAGACGTAAGAGAGCGCCTATTGCATGATCCCATTTATATGGAAACAAAACTAAAACCTTTCCTCAAAAATCTTCATTATCTGAAGGTGGAAACGCAATTAAAAAGAATGAAAAGTTAATGCTTTTAAAGCAGGTAGAAGGGTTGCTGACACACTCCAACCATGATGTGGGCGTTTACTGTCTTCACGGCTTCATCAGAGCATACTACAGTATGATGAAGGTTCATCAACTTGATTGACACATGGTAATTGTGCATATTTCTTGGGTACAATTCGACCTAAACAAGTACACACAGTGGGTTGAGCTGGTGTGGATATGCACTAATCCATCGTGCCAGGCACCAATTCTTTGTGTGGCTAATATTAAGAATCCTACAGTGGCTATACTGAAACACGCAGTTAAGCTGAAGGTGGCACAGCTTGCCTCTAATTCCAGCATTTGGGAGGTAGGGGTGGGAAACTCAGGAGTTCATGGCAAGCTTTGGGTACCGAGAGAGACAGCCTGGGTGACCAAGCCAGCCCAGTCAGTCAACAGGTTGTTCTCCAGGGCAGGAGCAAGGATTGAAAAGAAAAAAAAAAAAAAGACAATTAGACAACACAGTGACGTGACTCCAGCCAATTCTGAAGCTCACGCCAATGTTTTATTTTCCAATCTGCTTTTATATCACTTTAATTACATGCGGAAAGATAAGATCAGGTCTGAGTCAAGGAACAAGCAAGGAGATAAACAAAGTCCAGTAAACACCTGTCTGGGGGCCAGTCAGGAGGACCGGACAAAATGACTGCCACACATGCTTCAGCCGAGCCTGCCCTGAGCTCTGCACTAACTTAAATGTAAATGTTCTTTTCTTTTTTTTTTTTTTTTTTCTTTTTTTTCCGGAGCTGGTTACCGAACCCAGGGCCTTGCGCTTGCTAGGCAAGCACTCTACCACTGAGCTAAATCCCCAACCCCTAAATGTAAATGTTCTTAATCAGGGTCCATTTCCTGAGCCCAAGCCCAAAGCAAGATACTTGCCCTAGGCTTATTTCTTTTGTCCTGATGTCAGATTCCAGCCAAGTGTCTAGAAGCAAGTAGCCCAAAAAGGCTCTCTACACCTGGGCTACATGGAACCCAGAGAGAGGAGGAGGAGGAAGAGAAGGAGGAGGGGGAGGAAGGGGGAGGAGGAGGAGGAGGAAGTGTGAAGGGGGTTTTCAGAAAATTGACAACTGTAGCTGTCTACTGTGTTGGCGAACATTAGCCCCCATTCTCCTACCAAACTCTACTCTGGCTAAGAGAGCTATACAGTTCTTAAAGACAGAAATAAATGATGGGTACTGGAGAGAGGGGGTGACTCGGGAGTCAGGGATGGAGAGAGGGGTATCTAGGGAGTCAGAAATGGAGAGAGGGGTATTAGGGAGTCAGGGATGGAGAGAGGGGTATCTAGGGAGTCAGTGCTAATGGAAAGCTCTGAGGTTGGTTGGACGTGACTGAACACTTACAAATGATACATTTTACCTTAGGAAAATTTTGCTACCTTTTAAAAAAGCATTAAGTAACTGTTAAGAGTCCATCTTTCAAACCATGTCCTCTGACTCCAAACCATGTGCTTATGATGCCTGTTGTCTGACAGTGTTTCTGGAGAGAAGTGAAGAAATGTCTACTCACCTCAGACTGGAAGCCAATAGCAGCCTCAAAGTACTGATACCACTCAGGTGCAGCTTTGGGAATCGGTGAGTTCATTAGGGCTCCTTACAGGGCTCTGCACAGTAGCTACTTGCAGGGAAAGTAACTCAAAGACAGCTGTGTCACGGAAAGCCCGCCCCAGCGTGGGCAACAACTCACAAAAGCTGGAGCCCTGGGGTTTTCTACTTGATGTGCAGGTTAGAGACTTACAGGCATCCTGGCTGGTCTGAGTCTCTGAAGCAGTCCTTCCTGCTTATGACCTAGAGGAGCCTCGGACCTTATACAATTGATAAGCGGTCCCTTTAGGAAAAGTGTTGGAGTCTTAAAGAGTGTTCCTCCAGGATTGACTGTTTCAGCTCAGAGGAAATGGCTACGAACCACATGCTGCTCTTCTTTATGGTCTGTCTACTGTTCCCATGTTGGGTTTTCTTGTTGATTCATAACCAAATGGTAGGGTGTTATGTACCCCATTCTCCTGCAAACTGCTTCCCTACATCTCCAAGCAAATGACTTTATTACACCAGGGCTTCACGAATCCTACAATAAATACAGCGACTCCTACAGGGCTCAAGGCAACAGCAACAGAACTGGAGCCATGGAAAGAGAGGAGATGGTTGTAGCCCATGAATGGAAGGGGAGGTCTGGAGAAAGAGGACCAGAAGGGAATTGTTCTAGAGCCAGCCAAACTCCCAGAAACAAGCCATTCTTGATCACCTTGGGCAGAAATAGCAGAAGCCACACACTGTGCCCATCACTCTCCTGTGACCAGTGGCCTTAGTTCAGATGCAGACTCTGGCATGTGACTTTTATTGTAACAAAAATATCCAAAACACGTCATGTTCCCAGAGTGTTGTTATGAAATTGGCTTGGGTTGCTCAGTGTGTCTACACAGCATGGTTGAACACAGAAGGGAAGTGTAGGTTGTTGTCTCTGTGCAGGTGAAGGCAGGCACAAGATAAGGCAAGGCCTGTGATTGGGCAGTGTAAAAGAAAGGCGGGCACAGAGTTTCGAAGAGAGGAGAGAAAGGAGAAAGCAGAACCTAGATGGAGGAGGAGAAGGATGACCCAGATCCGTGTGGCCTTAAAGGGCCACAGGTAGTTATGAATAGTTCATAAAGAATGGGCTTTTATAGGACAATCTGTCTTATCTAGGTGGGCAGTTTATATCAATATCAATCGGTTGTGAGTTTATTGTGCGTACGTTTTGTGGAATGAGAATTTAGGATATAAATCTGATTGCTAAATTATAAGCTTCTTGAGTTTTGATTTTAACAGGCTTCTGGGAGTTGTGACTATAACCACAGGGGGCAGTCGCTGGGAACGTGAGCGGAGTTCGAAGCCAGAGACACAAGCCAGAGACACAAGATAGGCGATCTCTGAATCGGGCGTGGCAGTGACCTGCCTTGGGGACCAGATGGATGGAGAGATTGCTGCAGGGCCTAGAGAGTAGCCGGTGACAGCTTGGGATGGAAACTGGAAGCTTAGTGAGTCTGGGTGAGATGCTTTGCTGATTGAGATGAAAATACCCTGCAGATGCTACGTGCCCTGCCGGAGCCGGCACTAATGCGGGTTGGTAGTTCTTTATTTAATATTTACCATAACAGGGAAAAGATAAAAAGCAAGCTTATCACCTACTGTGTTAGTCAGGGAAAGGAAGCTCGAGAAGTTAGGATATTAGGCTGTTGATATCTAGAGTGGGTCTGTGGTGTGGGTAGCCCAGCAATGGCTGTCAGCCCACAGAGAGGCAAATATTCGAGCAGTTGGTCAGCCCACGAGACTGGATGATCTGAAGACCTAATCTGGGGCTAGAGTCCTGGAGAAGTCCCTCGAGAGCTTCTGGGTTTCAGGTGGAATCCCTAGGAAGTGGGATCTAATACCGGCAAAGGAAGGCCTCAGAACAGACGCACTCATCAGCGAGAGAGTAAGGGCAAAGAGGCAGTGAGCTTTCTGAGGAACGATGGGGAGAAACGTCCTGTTCCTGTTGATACTGGGCTCCTCTGCCCTTGGTACTCACTTTATCCTTCTGTCCGCTTACCCAGGCATATCCTCTTGTACCCCAGAATCCCTCTGTGTATGTGTGTGCACAAGGTTAGAACAGGTAAGATCCACAGAGAAGGGGCTCTCTAGATGTCACGCAGTCTGACAGGGAACTCAGAGGCCAGACTTATGTGGGTGGCGGGGACTAGCTCTAGGTCAGTTATGTGTGTCATACAGACCACCAGAGCAGACTGCCTTGAAACTGTGACAGTGCTAATTCTGTTTTAGTTTCTGAGATTGTGTTGCTAGTTCAGCTAGTTTCAGTTCTGTTCAGCTAGTGTTGAGAGCATGGGCTTGGCAGTGTAGGGCCTGGGGCATCTTCCACATTTGCCACAAGGCGTGGCTCAGATTTAGGGTGGGTCTTCCCGCCTCAAATGATCCAATCCAGAAAATCTCTCACAAGAGTGCCCCGCTGCTTGGGTTTGAGTGGATACAGATGTGGTCAAGCTAACAGCCGAGATCAGGCGTCACCGCCCACTGAACACTTACCGGGTGCTTCTGTGTGTTATCAACAGTTTTGTACACACGGCCTACCCTGAACTCGGGAGAACAGAGGTCTATACCTGTTTGCCAGTGTTGTACATCCCACCTTTCAGGATGTCTCTGACATGTTCTAACTTTATGCAAACACAGAGGGATATGGTGACGTGGCTGAGAGGACATTCTTAGCCAAGAGGACATTCCTAAGTAAATGAAGGGAAGATAAATGGTAAGTAGCTAGGGGAAAGAAGAAATCTAATTTCATCACAAACACATGTTGCCTCCACATTGTCTCCCAGACAGCAGGACACAGGCAGAGAAGAACCTGACACAGCAAAATTGGTGACCGTGACGATGTCCCCGTACCATGAATGTATGGCAGCCTACCGAAATGTGGACTCCTTAGTGTTTGCTTGTTTCTTATTACATGCATTGAATCAACACACATGTAACTAGAAAATTTAAAATGTAAACATATTCAATCCTTGCTCCTGGTTTTACATTGATAGGTAGGACATCCAAGGGCATCTCATAATGGTGAATTTATGAGAATAGAGCCTGGCTTACACAGCCTTCAGGATGGGAGTGCTGGGCCCACTAGAAGCACATTCATATCTACTTAGTCAAAGCAGGGCTTTTCTGGGTCTTTCAGTTCCAGAGCGCAGGTGCAGTTCTCTGGGTTGAATGTTACCTGGCGACTTTTGGGCGACTTTTGATCAAAGCACACAGGCACATGAATTCTGACAATGAAAGAAGTCAAGCCATGTAGAAGGGCAAGGACGCTTGCCTACTCACCCCACGGCTTACACTTGCTTTGTGCAAGAGGATCTCACATTCCAGTTGCCGAGGGGTTCCCCCCGCTCAGTGTTAGGGCATCACTTGGCTGGAAGCCTACAGTGTACACATTAGGCGTCCATACCAGTCTGTGCCATGGAGTCACAGAAGCCATCCCTAACAAGGGTCCCACATTCTACCCTGCATGCACTGAAGGACACTGGGAAGTTCTGACGGGGCAGAGGCAGGGCTAGGCCATTGTGGGACAGGAAAGTGTGTACTGACCTTGCCCTCCCACCCTCCCTGTCCAGGGAGTGGTCCTCGATAACAGTGCTAGACTGTGGGAAGGGAAGGGTTTTCCCAGCCCTGTGTGGTGTCAGTTAGAAGAGGAGCTCACCCAACCAACAGGAGCAGAGAGTCATCCCAGGCCAGGGTCATG
This sequence comes from Rattus norvegicus, assembly GCF_021556685.1. Classification (NCBI taxonomy): domain Eukaryota; kingdom Metazoa; phylum Chordata; class Mammalia; order Rodentia; family Muridae; genus Rattus; species Rattus norvegicus. Next base: position 7,414,690 of record NC_141549.1, on the reverse strand, counting down.
GACCCCAGGGAGAAGCTACCTGAAACAAAGCATCCTGGGAAAACCCACCTGCGCATGTAGGGCGCACACAGTTTTAGGAGTCACTGCCCTCAAAGCCCACCTATAGGCTCGGGATTTAAACTGCTCTACCCAGAGCTCAGCATAATGGTACAGACCTATAATCCTAGCACTCAGGATGTGGAGGCAAAAGGCTCAGAAGTGTAAGGCCAGCCTCAGCTACAGTGCATTTGAAGCCAGCCCATGCTGCAGGAGACCTTGGGTCCCAGGGGATGTCCCAACACCAGCATATGGTCAGCACTAATTTGGACTCAGCGGGAATTGAGAACAACACTAATTTAAAAAGAGGACCTGAAGTAGAAAGGAGATGGGCTGGAGTGGTCCAGAGGAATTTAGAGGGAGTTGGTGTGTGTGTGTTTGTGTGTGTGTGTGTGTGTGTGTGTGTGTGTGTGTGTGTGTGTAATGATTCGGAAATTGCTGAAGACCCCAGACTCAGATGGTTCGCAAAAACAAAGGCACGCAGGCTTCTTATAGGGAACTGGGGGAATTCTTTGGAAGGATCGGGTAATCTAAAATTTCATCGGTGGGTGCTGGGCTGGGTGGGGGCGTCACAGCTGGTTAGCGGTCTGCATTCCTGTGTCATGAACTTTCAACCATAGGATGAAATAGGGCTGCCCAGCACAGATGTCCCATTTTTTTTTTTTAAAGATTTATTTACTTATGTATGTGAGCACACTGTAGCTGTCCTCAGACACACCAGAAGAGGGCATCAGATCCCCATTACAGATGGTTGTGAGCCACCATGTGGTTGCTGGGAATTGAACTCAGGACCTCTGGCAGAGCAGTCAGGGCTCTTAACCACTGAACCATCCCTCGAGCCCCAGATGTCCCCTTCTGAGGCAAGATATTTCCCCATTTTTGTGGTTATTCCCAGGTTGTTCTTTGGGAGAGGGTTTTATGGTCTTGTTCTGGATTTTATGGTCTGTCCCTAGAGCTGGTTGGTGTCTTATGACGTAGTTTCTGGGACTTATGTTCTATTCCTGAAGTTGGTTCCTTATGGCCTTTTTGGAAATCAGGCCTGGCCTTTACCATGGAGACAAATGGAGTTCGTGTTGCCCTTTCTTGTGTATGCTTAAATATACAGAGCATGTGTATGAAGTTTTTTCCTGTGTTAGTTTTGAGGGTTTACTGAGTCTCTGCATTACACACAGTTGTTTGCTTGTCAAATCTGGTAGTTTTATCTGTTGTTTTCATAAAGTGTATGATTGATGCACTCAGATAAAAAAATCCCCTTCCTCTGCCAAGTCCAGCATGGCCTTGGTGGGGACATGGCCTGTAGACGTGGCCCCCAAGTATCAATGGCTGCCCTAGTCATGTCTTGTTTGTATAACAATGTATATATTTTACATTCCTCCAAGGAATGTCCTCCCTGTTAATGTTAATGACTCCATGATAATCTGAGACAGCAGGAGCCCAGGAGGCAAAGGTGAGGCTAATGTCTTAGCAAAATGGTAAACACTGGGACCTTCAGGATAGCCCTTAGGGCTGTGGAAAAGAACTCTGAAAACATGAGTTCAAAAAAGATAATTTCTCAACTAAGCAAAATATAAAGATGCAATATGAATTATGAGGGGCTTCATGAATCTGAAGGAACAATGGCATCTGTAATGAACTGGCTTGTCAGAAGATACAAAGATAGACAAATACAAAAGGAGGCAGATTCCTGAGTTCTAGGTCAGCCTGGGACACATGGTGTCCAGGTCCAGGTGTGGTAGAAATAGTAATTTCAGGACGGGGGTCCCACCGTGCTAGCTTGACAGGCAGGCAGATCTCTGAATTCTTTTGCAATGTTAAAAAACGTGTTTGCCGTCTTCTAATAATTAAGGGGCTGAGGTCAAGGGATGCTGATTCATAGGACAATCAAAAGGGAACCTGGAGTTAATGGCTGAATTGATATATAAATAAAAACTGGGCTTTGGTCATTATGAGATGAGCTAACAGCAAGTGATCTTTTAGAATTTTTCTCTAGCAAGCAGAGGTCTCTAGAGAGTGAAAACAGCTCTTTTAGAACTTTCCAACAAGACTTCTGATTTTTGTCTGAAACTCCATGGATAGCAAACTGTTGGGAGCAGCCTCGAGATGGTGAAAGCAGCCTTCAAGTTAAAAAGCAATTGTGTTCTAGCCTTATGCTAGAATAATAAGCAATAGTCTTCAGGTTAAAAAGCAATTATATTTTAGCCTTATGATAGAACAAAAAGCAATAGCCTTAGGTTAGATCAAAACAGCACCTGCAGCTCTACATAAATTCAATAGATAGCATGAATCTAGGTGTCAGATCACTGAGTACCGGTGGTCAGGCACTGATGGTCAGGTCACTAAGCAACCCACCCTGCTGTTCCCCCGGTTGGCCGATTTACCCAGCCAATATCCTGGTTATCAAGCCAGGCCCATTCTTTGTGGTCACCCAACCCCTCCCCACATTTTGCTTCTACCAGTATATCTTCAGTCTGAGAAAAGTTAAAAATTGTCAGCTTGATCAGACTTCTTGACTTGTTGTCCGTTCTTTGCGTCTCTTGTCCCCCATTCTCTCCTAGGTGGACCCCAGACCCTGGTCGACTGCCCTGCGGGTCGGGGCAACTGGCGCCTGAACAGGGACCCCCTGGGGGTCACAGAGGAGAGAACGCCGCTCATCAGTAAGGACAGGCCTGTCTGCCCTTTTCTGAAGCACCAGAGAGTGACTTTGGATCGCTAGGACCCCATGGAACACCCGCCGTGAGACAGTCCGGGAGGAGTTCATAACGTGGCACAGGTCTTAAGGTTAGTAAGTGATGGGACAAGCATTTTCAAAGCAGTCACTATTTGTGACAGGACTGAAGCAGTCACTCAAGATGCGAGGAATTAGGGTTAAAAAGAAGGATTTAATAAAATTTTTAGATTTGGTAGAAGATATATGTCCCTGGTTTCCCCGGGAAGGAACAATTGATCAAAAAAGGTGGCTCAGAGTTGGAGATTGGTTTAAAGATTATTATGAGGTTCTTGGTCCTACGAAAATTCCAGTCACTGCCTTCAGTTATTGGTCTCTCTCTTTTTTTTTTTTTTTTTTTTGGTTCTTTTTTTCAGAGCTGGGGACCAAACCCAGGGCCTTGCGCTTCCTAGGTAAGCGCTCTACCACTGAGCTAAATCCCCAGCCCCTATTGGTCTCTTATTAATGATATCCTTAGAACCACCTCTGAATGGCCAGATCTTCAACATTTAGTCAAGGAAGGAGAGCGTTCGCTGAAGGAAAGCTCGCTGAGGGAGCTTGCTCCCCTCCCCTTACCTGTTGACCCCATACTGGGAGAAGAGTAGGCCTCTGGCATTAAGTCGCCTTCCCCCCCATCGGTCATTATTGATATGGAGAGTGCCTTTGATCCTATCCCTGCTAGACCTTTCTCCGCTGAAAAGATTATGTCCAATGCTCCACCCAATACATCAGAATGCCAACCTAATAGACAACTTTATCCTTCTCTTCAAGACTTAGGCAAAGGTGGTGTTTCTTCTCCTGAGCAGGAGGTTAAAATAGAGGCAGGAGCTGCTCGTTTTGAGTCAAAAACAGCCACTATAGCACTGGCCACAGATGGTACCAGAGCTGGTACTCGCTCTCCCTTATCTTTTCCCCCTCCGCCTTATGGCCTCCTAGATGCAGTCCTTGATTCACCCCCTGTCTCAGATGCTTGTCGCCTGCTGACCAACGATGTGACATCCTTGAGACACATGGTAGAGACTAGAAAAGGGCAGGTACAATTGCTTATAGCTCTTCGCGATTTAGAGACAAAATTGACAGAGCTGACACCCTTGCAGAGTCCCCAGCTTAAGGCTACAGGCCAGGGTAAAACTCCAAACAAGAAACAAAGTTTTAGCTTTTCCCCTCTCCCTGAGGAGCGGGGCAAAAGTCCCTAGAGACCCCTCCACCCCAGGTACCCTGGAGGAGGAGGAGGAGGAGGAGGATCGAGTTACAGATGGTGATTCTGAGGAGGAGACAGAACTTCCCCCTGACTCACAGGACCCGGGAGATACGGCTGCTGGCTCTGGGTCCCGCGAAGCTCGGGCTGCACCGGGTCCTCCACACTATCATTATCAGCCCCTAGATTTTAAAATATTAGAAAAGCTCAAAACAGCGGTATCAAATTATGGCCCTGTGGCCCCCTTTACACTGGCACTTCTAGAATCCTCTACTGAAGGATGGCTCACACCAAATGAGTTTTCGCAGCTTCCCCGAGCCGCGCTTTCAGGCGGCGACTTTGTGCTTTGGAAATCTGAAATGGCTGAAGCCGCAAAAGAAATTGAAACAAAAAATCGTGTACGTCCTGATACCAGGTCATGGACAACAAAAAAGATTCTTGGTGAGCCACCCTTTAATACTTTAGAGTCTCAAATGCAATTTTCTCCTGGTCTTTTGGCTCAAATTCGTCAGGCATGCCTGGCAGCCTGGAAAAGGTTGCCTCCCAAGTCTGGTTTCTCCTCCACGCACACTAAGGTACTCCAGGGAGCTGACGAACCATACAATTCTTTTGTCAGCCGTTTGACCCAGACAGCAGAGCGCTTGTTTGGTGTTCAAGAGCCTGAAAATCCCTTTATTAAACAGCTAGCATTTGAAAATGCTAATTCCACTTGCCAGGATATTCTCAAACACCACCGGTCAAAGCCTTTGGCAGAGTATGTTCGCCTCTGCGCAGGGGCAGGAACAAGCCATGCTATCGGTTTAGCTATTGGAGCTGCTCTTCAAAAGGCAGGCTTTAATTCTCAAAAAACCTGCTTTAACTGCAAACAAGTTGGTCATTTCATGCGAGAATGCCCCCACCCTTGTCAAAATAAAAGACCCCCAGCTGAGGGACAAGGGAATGCTTCCCCAATAAGGGCTCCACCTACCCCCCCCCCCCTGCTGCTTTAGAGGTCAACACTGGGCTAACGAATGGGGATCCAAAACTGACAGCCAAGGCCGCCCTCAGCCTCCACGCAGGCAGTCGGGAAACTTCCCACCCGGGCAGCCTCTGGCCGCCTCTTTCAGGACAGGCCCCGGGGCAATAGGGTTTGTCCCTCAGCAAGTCAGCCACACCTCACCCAATCAATCCCACCCCTCACCCAATCAATTGCCCATCTCTGGCGAGCCACAAAGAACAGCTCAGGACTGGACCTCTGTGCCTCGCCAGTACAATACTAACACCTGAGGAAGGTATCCAGGCTATATCCACGGGCATTTATGGCCCCTTCCCCCTAAATACTCTTGGCTTGATTTTGGGTAGAGCTTCCCTCTCCCTGAAAGGACTCCAGATCACACCTGGGGTTATAGACCCCGACCACCAAGGAGAAATACGGGTCCTGGCCAGTGCCACAAGTGGCCCGATACTTATACCTACACAACAAGCCATTGCACAGTTATTGTTACTCCCCAAGCTGCCAGTCAGAAATCCACATCATAAAGATGCCAGAGCCCCGGGAGAACAAGGAATATCTGAGGTGTTTTGGGTCCAGAAGATATCTTCTTCTCGGCCTATGCTTACTTTGAGTCTGAATGGAAAAACTTTCCAAGGACTTTTAGACTCGGGAGCTGACGCCACAGTTATTTCTGACAGGTTTTGGCCTGCTGCCTGGCCATTAACTGATTCAGCCACTCACTTACAAGGAATTGGACACTCTAAAAATCCACGAGTCAGTGCTCAGACTATTAGATGGACAGATCCAGAAGGAAATTCAGGAACTGTGATTCCCTATATAATACCTGACTTGCCAATTAACCTCTGGGGGAGAGACATCCTTTCCCAGATGAATGTTATCATGTGTAGCCCTAACGAGGCAGTTACAAAACAGATGTTGGCCCTGGGATAACAGGCACAGGGCATTAAAGAACCATTGGTTATGACATAGAAGCTAGACCGAAGAGGCTTGGGATCCCCGCCTTCACATTTTCCTTAGCGGCCACAGTCATGCCTGCCCCGCAGGCTCATACAGAAATTGTCTCTCATGCAGAGAAGATCTCTTGGAGAGATAATGTCCCTGTCTGGGTTGATCAGTGGCCGCTAACTCAAGAAAAACTGACAGCTGCTAGACAGTTAGTGCAGGAACAGTTAGCAGCTGGCCACATTGAGCCATCCTCTTCCCCCTGGAATACCCCAATTTTTGTCATTAAGAAAAAATCTGACAAATGGAGGCTTTTCCAGGATCTTCGCGTGGTAAATAAAGTTATGGTACCCATGGGAGCACTACAACCTGGTCTTCCTTCCCCTGCTGCCATTCCTGCTGAGCTTTTTAAAATTATTATCGATTTAAAGGATTGCTTCTTTACCATACCTCTTCACCCAGAAGATTGTCACCATTTTGCATTCAGCATTCCCCAAGTTAATTTCCGGGGTCCTATGGACCGCTTTCATTGGCGTGTCCTTCCTCAGGGCATGGCCAACAGCCCTTCCCTGGCTCAAAAATACGTAGCCCAGGTAATCCAGCCCATCAGGAGGGCTTGGCCTCAAATTTATCTACTTCATTACATGGATGATATATTATTGGGTGGTCCTGATAAGCAACAGGCCTTTTTATGCTTCCAACAACTCCAAGAGGCCCTTAGCTCCCGGGGGCTTAAAATTGCCCCTGAAAAGATTCAAATACGAGGCCCATATTTCTATCTGGAGCCATCTGTAAATACCAAGTTCGAACAGATCCGTACCCCCAAGGTTGAACTCCAGCTTTCATCCCTTAAAACTTTACATGATTTTCAACAATTACTTGGAAACCTCCAATTTATCCGCCCCTATTTAAAGGTTCCCCCCGAGGCTTTAGTCCCTCTTAATGAACTTCTTTCAGGAGATTCTCATCTCTTGTCCCCCCGAGCCCTCACCCACCAGGCCACCTTGGCACTACAGCAGATAGGTCAGGCCATCTCCTCTCAGGTCTCATTCCAGATACATTATGCTTCCCCCCTATATTTTATTGTCTGTGCTACTACACATACACCAGTGGGAGTCTTTTGGCAACAACCCCGGGCTCCAAAAGAAAAAGGACGCCCTCTATTTTGGGTATATCTTCCCTCCAATCCAAACAAGGTTTTGGCCACCTATTACTCCCTATCTGCTGCCTTAATTAGAAAAGGAAGAAAAATGTCTGGACAATATTTTGGAAAAGATCCTGACATTATTACTGTTCCCTATACTTCAGAACAAGTTGATTGGCTATTTCAGTCTAATGACGATTGGGCCATAGCTTGCGCCTCCTTTGCAGGAATTATAGATAATCATTACCCAAATGACCCCCTTATACAATTCATAAAAATACATTCCTTGACCTTTCCTAAAGTTACCTCCAAGACCCCGTTGCATGAAGGTGCCTTGGTATTTACAGATGGCTCCTCAACTGGCAAAGCTGCCTATGTTATACAGGAACAAGTCACCACGATACAGTCCCCATACTCCTCTGCCCAGCTTGTTGACTTGTTTGCCATACTTCAGGTCTTTAAAAAATTAGCAACAACCCCATTTAATCTATATACTGATAGTGCCTATGTGGCTCACTCTATTCCAGTATTAGAAACGGTCCCATATATTAAGCCTGCTTCTACTGCTTCCAAGTTGTTTGTAGAAATTCAATCCCTTATTATTAAGAGAACAGAGCCATTTTTCGTGGGTCACTTAAGGGCCCACTCTGGTCTAGGTGGCCCTCTGTCAAAAGGGAACACCTTGGCTGATGAGGCCACTCGTGCTATATTCCCTGCCCTTATAGACCCCATAGATCAGGCAAGGTGGGCTCATGCACTACACCATCTAAATGCCTCCACCTTGCGTCAGATGTTTAAGATCTCCAGAGATCAAACAAGAGAAATAGTTAAGTCCTGTGGAGGATGCGCCACATTATTGCCAGTTCCCCACTTAGGAGTCAACCCCCGGGGACTGGTCCCCAACGAACGATGGCAAATGGATGTCACCCACCTTCCCTCCTTCGGAAGGCTAAAATACCTTCATGTCACCATAGATACTTATAGTGGGTTCATTCATGTGTCCCCCCTTTCAGGAGAAGTGTCACGTGATGTGATCACCCACACTTTACAGTGTATGGCTACCATGGGAAAGTCACAGATTATCAAAACTGACAATGGTCCTGGATACACGGGGGCTAAATTTCAACAATTTTGTGCCCAGTTTGGTATTAAACATATTACAGGTATTCCATATAATCCTCAGGGCCAGGGCATAGTAGAACGGGCCCATCAAACCTTAAAGAACATGCTTCAAGGGGCTGGGGATTTAGCTCAGTGGTAGAGCGCTTACCTAGGAAGCGCAAGGCCCTGGGTTCGGTCCCCAGCTCCGAAAAAAAAAGAACAAAAAAAAAAAAAAAAAAAGAAGAACATGCTTCAACATCTAACAACAGTCACAGATGCTTATTCTCCTCTGACACCTCGAAATAGGCTCAATCATGCCCTTTTCATACTTAATTTCCTATCTCTTGATATTGAGGGCAGGTCAGCTGCTGACCGTTTGTGGCACCCTAGGTCACAAGATTCCCATGCGTTAGTACGATGGAAAGATCTCCTCACGGGACACTGGAAAGGACCAGACCCCATCCTGATTTGGGGACGAGGATCTGCTTGTATATATGACAAAGAGAATGCTGGCCCAAGGTGGTTGCCAGAAAGACTCATAAGAACTGTTAATCCACCAATGTCCAGAATGGAGCCGTCGTCTCCTCCTGAGACTTATCCCTTTTCTCTTCCAGATGCTGCTCCGGAAAAAGATCCTTTTGATCCTGCTACTGACAGAGGTGATCTCCATCCCTCGTGGCCAACAGCCCAAGTACTCTAACAATAGACATATGCCTTGGAACTACACCTGGATAGTTCTTACAGAAAGACAAGATGTGGCTTGGTCAATTTCACAAATCTCTACTGCTATCTGGTGGCCTACTTCACTCCACCCAGACCTCTGTAAATTAGCCCTCGGGGCCGGGGCCCCTTAGGACCTTGAACATCAGCTTGAGTTACAAGTAGCCCCAGAGGATAACATGCCCCACACTCAGAGCCATCAAACCCACAATTTGTTCATTTCGACCCACAGATCTGCCCAGCCTGGCTGCGATAATGCAATCAGACGCACCTTGCTCCAGGCCACTGACTTTTACGTATGCCCTGGATATCACAGAGGTCGTGCGTTCCACAATAAGTGTGGTGGCGAGTCAGATTACTATTGTGCCTCCTGGAGATGTGAGACCACTGGAACAACTTATTGGGAACCAACTTCTTCCTGGGATTACATCACAGTATCTAGAAATTTTTCTCCCCCCTCTAACTATCTCCATCGCAACCCCCTCTGTAAGGGCAGTGAACCATCCACCCAAGGTTGGTGTCTTCCCCTGGATATTAAATTTACCAATCACGGTAAGGGGCAAGGATTGGGCACATGGCTTCTCATGGGGCCTCCATTTATATCAGGTTGGGTCAGACACAGGTCTCACTTTCACCATAAAACTTCTCAAAGAACCTGTCCATGCTTCCAAGCCAATACCAATTGGGCCTAATCCCATTTTAGTACCTCCACTCCAATCTCCTTCAGAACCACAGTCCCCTACCTCTGCTAATCATGTTCCCACATTGTTAGTTTCTTCTCCCCAGAACCTCATCCTTACCCTAATAAATCAAACCTTTCTTACGCTTAATGCTACTTCCCCCGATCTTGTGGACAATTGCTGGCTATGTTATCATTCTCAGCCACCCTTTTATGAGGGAATTGCTATTCCTGGCACATTTTTTCCCACCAATGATTCTAGACATTGCCGCTGGCAACCTGGAGAATGGAATGGTTTGTCCCTCTCCCAGGTCTCTGGATTGGGCCTTTGTGTTACCCTTATAACTCCCCCCATTACAGTATGCCCACCTTTGTAATCTCACCCTTGCCCCTGATAAAAACAGTCAATACCTGTTGCCCCCTAATGATGCCTGGTGGGTTTGCCTTGATGGCCTTACTCCCTGCCTTTCAACTGAGGCCTTTTCCCCCATAAAGTCAGATTTTTGTATTCTTGTACAATTAGTTCCTCGATTAATTTATTATTGTTCAGAGGAATTTTTTCATCTCTGGGATCAGTCTTCTGACCTATCCCCCACTTTGGTCCGTCAGCGACGAGAACCTATTTCTGCCATCACCATATCAGTGCTCCTTGGCCTTGGTGCCATGGGAGCAGGGACAGGTATCTCTTCACTCGTTCTCTCTAAATCCAGGTACCAAGAACTCAGTGCTACCATCGATGCTGACGTCCAAAGACTCCAACAAGGGGTTGACGACCTGTCTGACTCTCTGTCTTCCCTCGCAGAAGTGGTCCTTCAGAATCGCAGAGGGCTTGATCTGCTTTTTTTACAACAAGGAGGACTCTGTGCAGCACTCAAAGAAGAGTGTTGCTTCTATGTAGACAAGACAGGCATGGTAAAAGAGAGTATGAAAAAGGTTAGAGAAGGCTTAGAAAAGAAAAAGAAAGAGAGAGAAAAAGATGAAAGCTGGTATCAAAACTGGTTTTCAACCTCCCCATGGCTTACCATCTTACTGCCCTCCATTTTAGGACCACTGGTGGGATTAATTTTGCTTATTTCATTTGGCCCTTGGGCTCTTAGTAAACTTACAGGCTTTATAAAGCGACAAATAGATGATTTAATGGCTAAACCTATACAGATTCATTATCATAGGTTGGCTATAGAGGATCAACAAACACAAGACAAAGATATTATCCCACCTCGGGCACTTCCCACTCCCATCTCCACCCAACCTAAGAAAGGGCATTTCTGCCCCAGGACCTAATAAGGGGAGGTGTCCCAGGCCCTCCACCCTCTTGGTGAAGGTGACAAAGTTCCTTCTACCTTTGCTAAGGGAGGTGAGATGAGACACTACAAGGGGATGCCTTTGTACAAAGTTCCTGGGCCCCCTGAGAGACAAGCCTGGCTCTTTTGATGCTCTTTATAAGATCCCTAATTAATACTTTGCCTGTGGTTACAGGGACCCATGATTTTCAACATGCTCATGGCATGTAAGCAACAACCCGAGACCACTCAAGCTAGGCATATGCAGGTCCATTGTCATCACCATGAGACGTATGATCGAGGTGTGTGCCTTGCTATCAACCACCTCCCCCTGTGAGCTGAACTGGACAGTCAATGACGGGTAAGAGAGCAACATTCTCTGTGAGGCCTAAGACAGGAGGGCCGCCATAAGCTGCTGCCTTATCCAATGACGGGCCTAGAGACATAAGAATGGTTTGCTCCAACCTAAGACAGGCGCAGTTCCTGAGGGGCTCTCTCATGGCTTAAAGTCCTGCCCGGGACCACCCTGCCTGCTTGTGCCTTCCCTTGCCTGAGCTAAGTGTTGTTTGCCTCATGGGCCTCTGTATCCAGACAACATACGTGAGCGTTAACACCAGCCAAAAATACCAGAAGTCAGGCCTCTATCCCTACCTTAGCAAAAAGAAAAAAAAAAGAAAAATTGTTACCACCATGGTCCTTCTAAGTAAAGAAAAAGGGGGAGATGTTGGGAGCAGCCTTGAGATGGTGAAAGCAGCCTTCAAGTTAAAAAGCAATTGTGTTCTAGCCTTATGCTAGAATAATAAGCAATAATCTTCAGGTTAAAAGCAATTATATTTTAGCCTTATGATAGAACAAAAAGCAATAGCCTTAGGTTAGATCAAAACAGCACCTGCAGCTCTACATAAATTCAATAGATAGCATGAATCTAGGTGTCAGATCACTGAGTACCGGTGGTCAGGCACTGATGGTCAGGTCACTAAGCAACCCACCCTGCTGTTCCCCCGGTTGGCCGATTTACCCAGCCAATATCCTGGTTATCAAGCCAGGCCCATTCTTTGTGGTCACCCAACCCCTCCCCACATTTTGCTTCTACCAGTATATCTTCAGTCTGAGAAAAATTAAAAATTGTCAGCTTGATCAGACTTCTTGACTTGTTGTCCGTTCTTTGCGTCTCTTGTCCCCCATTCTCTCCTAGGTGGACCCCAGACCCTGGTCGACTGCCCTGCGGGTCGGGGCAGCAAACACAGCACTTTTAGAAATTTTTACAGCTCATTTAGAATTTTTCTGGTTTCCAAACACCCTTTCCCTCAGAACCCCTCTCCAAGCTGAGGTTGGTCCCTGGCAAACATGTTTCTGTTTTTGGATCCTTGAGAAAAGTAATAAAAAGATTCTTAGAGGTATTTCCTTCCCTGCTGCTGTGCTTTTAAAATAGTCTCCTGGAGCCAGTCACGTGTCAGGGTTCCATGTCTTCTTGCAGATGTCATGTTGACAAATGCTGCCTGCCTTGGTGAGAGTCCATTGGAGTGTAAACTCTCTGGACAAGGTCAAGCGGTTAATCTATTCCCTGTTAAACCTGGCACTTGTACTAACATTTCAGATCTGAGAAAGTCTCCTCATATATATATATATATGTATATATATATATATTTTTTTTTAAAGATTTTATTTATTATTATGTGTAAGTACACTGTAGCTGTCTTCAGACACACCAGAAGAGGGCACAGATCTCATTACAGACGGTTGTGAACCACCATGTGGTTGTTGGGATTTGAACTCAGGACCTCTGGAAGAACAGTCAGTGCTCTTAACCACTGAGCCATCTCTCCAGCCCCTCCTCCATTATATTGACCTAGGTTCTTGCCAGAAACAATTTTCATACTCACCAGACTGAAGGAATTCTTACAGCCCTTTAACCCAGTTCCCCTGCTCTGGGCATGCCCTTATTTAAGTGTTTATGGAGTATACATGTTCAGCACGCTGTTAAACTAAAAGGGTGTACCCTTGAGGGGGGTTGTTGAACAACCCTTCCACAGGAATTGCCCAAGACTGTCAGAAAACACAGATATTTACATTTCAATTCCTAAGAGTAGTGCTGATCTGCCCACATGAAAGAACAAGTTAGTGAACACAGTCAGCTCCACTCTGCCTCCTGAAAGGCTTTCTGACTAGAAATAACAGCAAGTGAGCACTGACAACCATGATGGTTGTATGACTATTTAGTCTCCTCTAAAAAAAGGCCCATAGAAGAGTCAGGGCTTGCTTTTACTTAGGTACAAGTGGAATTTTTTCTGGAAGCAAGAATCAGTTGGACACCTTGGTCAACGTCAACTCCCCAGGAGATCTGTAGCAGCTCAGCACAGAGATTCTCCCTGGTCTCCACGCCTGCTGCACTCCAGACTGCAAACTGCCATGGCTGGTTTGCTCAGACTGAATACCAGAGATGTTGATTGGCAGCAAAGACACTGAGGCGTTCTCGGCCAGCAGACCAGAATATGCTGTTCAGCACTTAGCACCAGGAAAGAACCAGAGGGGACAAGTGCAGGCAAACAACCCTAGCCTGGCCCACCTCAGTCCTTCCCAACACTGACAGTCAGTCGGTGCAGGGTGTCAACAGTGACAGCCGGTGCAGGGTGTCAGGCACAGCTGGGGCCTCCAGACAACAGCAGGATCGACAGGGTGCTGGTGGGCCCGAGGCAGGGTGGACCCTTATGCTGACATCTCATGCAGCCACTCGTGCCAGAGGCCTAGGATGGGCTCTTCCTCTGTCCCCCTTGCCCCCTCCACTGCACGCCACCTCTGCCGGTTGGCAGGAGCCCTTTGCTAACCTCACACTCCTGTATTTCACTGGTACGATCCTGGGCCTCCTTTTCAGAACTGACTTTAATGTGTATGGGTGTTGGGCCTTCGTCATGTCTGTATACTGCATAAATGCATAGCCGAAGGAGGAAAGAAGAGGGTGTCATACAACCTGGGAGTTACACGGGTGTGAGCCACCATGTGGGTGCTAGGAATCGAGTCCAGGTTCTCTGGAAGAGCAGCTCATGCTCCTAAGCAGACCCATCTCTTCAGCACCTCCCGTCTCTTGAGAGCTCAGCTCTGAGTCCACCCTTCAGAAGACACTTGGGGGTCGATCAGTAAAGCACAGCATTGAGGCAGCTTGGAGCTTCTCACAGGTCTCTTTCCCCAAAGGCCGATGACTACCTCCTGGGGTGAACAGCATTCCCCTCAGACCCATAGCCCCCATCCCTCCTACTCGGTATGAGCTATAACAAGGCTGTGCACTGAGTGTCAGTAGTGTGGTTGGTGACAGGGATAAGACATCACCTAGTAACACCTCAGTTTGTGATGTGACTTTATAATGTCCTCACAATGCTAAATGCACAGTTCAGAGTGAACGCAGCCATTGGTGACATAACTTCAGTTCAGTCTGCTTAAACCTGAAAAACTCAAAGTAAGGCAGAGGCTGCATGGTGATGCCTTCTCTTTAAGTCCTGTGACTGAACTACATCTAGGCCCATAGGCTTCTAGGCTGTGTGCATTAACAGGGCTAAGGGCAGTCTGCCAGCATCTCCACTGGGCCTCCCGGGTCTCCAGCACTGGGCTTGCCTAGGGTCTTTTCACTTCCCTGGGCTGAGGCCACAGACCCAAGACTGTGCTTCAATCAGTGTATGAACTTTAGGCTTTTTCTCTCTCCAAATCTAAATAGAGACAGACAGAACGTTCTTCCTTTAGCAGTTTTATCAGTGCAGCTGGGATGAGCTTCTGGTAACCCACTCCTCCATCCAGACTTGGTGGTGGTGCATGCCTTTAACCCAGTGTTTTCCAGCACTTGGGAGGCAGAGGAAGGCAGATCTTAGAGTTTGAAGCCATCCTGGTCTACAGGTACAGTTCTAGGATAGCCAGGGCTACACAGAGAATCCTGTCTCAAAAACCACCATCAACAACAAACAACAAGAAAACACAACAAAGCAGAGGTGCAGGTCCTGGAAATGGCACTGTCCCCACAGCCAGTCCTAGGCGTAGTTCAGCAGGCAGCCGGCCCAGACACTGAAGCGGATTCAAAGGAAAGAGCAGCCACCAACACCTTTGCCCCAAACAAGACGCCACCTGCTCAGCGGTAGGGCAGGGCACAGGGTGCAGAGAGGCTTCGTTATAGAACAACTGACAATAACGATTACTCAGGGAATCGACACCAAGGAAAACAAAATGGTCACCCAACCCCAAGCTGTTTTCCTAGTGATTTTTCATTCCCTGATGGCGCATCAGGCCACTCACAGTGAAAGAAAACCGAAGCAATAAACATGAAGACATTTCAAAATAAAGGATGTATTTAAAATTATAAATTCAGTAAACATAAATTTTATGAATTTCTGTCCAATTATTTAGAGAAGTATACAGTTCACACAAAACCCACACTTTCCTTTAATTAACATAATTAGACTAATTTGCCCCCAAAGGGCAAAAGAAAAACCTGTATTAATCAGTTCGTGGTGTAAAGGCCAACTCGAGAAACTATTTTTTTCTAGGCCTCCCTCCATCTTAGTACTGATGACTGCTCGCCATAGACTCAAAATTCCAGAAAGACGGGGTCCCAGAAAACAGCCCTGGCTCAGGGGTCCCCAGAAACGCACAGCTGTGAGCTTCTCCTGGCTATGGAGGCCGTTTTCAGCTTCTGTAACTTGCGTGTGCAGACACCCAGATTGTTTCCAGTTGCTTTACCCACTTAATCTTGGCAGAACAGGCCAGAGTCTGCCTGCTTGCATAGATACCGTGAGCCTCCCCATGGTTTTCCCTTTGGGAAACCTTTCCCCCCACCCTCTTTTATTTATGGCCATCTCAAATCTGGCTCTCAGCCTGTCTTCCTGCCAGCAGCTCATCAGTAAATCTTTTAATTACAATTGGGTTGAGCATGGTCTTTTCCCCAAAGGTCAGAAATTCTGTAATAATGAACTATCATAGGATAATTAATGAAAGAAAAATCAATATAGTGAAAAATAGTGCCACCAATGAAGTCTGCGGGAAGTTTCTCGTGTGACTCTGTCGCTGGTTCTCACTGTCCTGAGCGGCTCTCAGGTCTTCTGTGCCTGCTCCTACCACCACTTCTCAAAGCAGATGTGTTCCTTGGGAACGTGGCTGCTTTCCAGATGCTTAGAGAAAAAGTCTGTCATTGGAGGTGGGCCGCAGACATAGAACAGAGTCTCTGCCGAAATGTGCTCTCTTATCTCCTTCTCTGTTATTCTTCCATCTACCAAAAAACCAGAAAAACACCAAATGAGGTTCGGCACGTTTGAATGCTGACCAACCAGAGCTGGGCGTGGGTGTTCACAGGCAGCACCGTGAGCCCAGACCCTCCGGGCTTCCCAGGCCTGCGGTAAGCAGAGCTTACCCCCCTCTGGAGAGGAGAACTGCCTTCAGACTCACGGGTAGAGAGAGAACTAACTCCAAATGCTGTCCTCTGGTCTTCATACAGACCTGTGTGTACACATGTGTGTGGAACACACACACACACACACACACACACACACACACACACACACACACACACTGTGGCGATGGAAACCTTTAATCTTAGCATTTAAATGGAGGTAGGTGGATCTTTTTGCGTTCCAGGCTAGCTGAGGAAACACAGTAAGACCTTGTCTCAAAAAAAATCTAAAACAAACAAAAGGTAAATAAAATAACTTTGAAGACTCCTTCCAAATAGGAAAACTGAATAATTTAAATAGCGATTACTAGCATACGGAACTGACTCAACCAAAGCAAGACTATTATTTTTTTTTTTTCCTTTTTTTCGGAGCTGGGGACCGAACCCAGGGCCTTACGCTTGCTAGGCAAGCGCTCTACCACTGAGCTAAATCCCCAACCCCGACTATTATTTTTTTGACTATATGTTAAACGATGACAGCAAGGACCTCTAAAAATTGTGAAAAATACACATTTAATATGAATAGTAGGAAACCTATCTATAATAAGTTAACCCAAGTCTGAACATATCAATTCTCCAAGAATGAGATTCCCAGCAGGGGATTTCTAACAGTAAAAATGCTTCTTCTTAATCAGCTGGCTTGTCCATCCAGTAACTGTGCAGCTCGACAAAAAATAAACCTCTCTTTAGAGGACTCACCTGGGGGCTGGAGAGATGGCTCAGCGGTTAAGAGCACTGACTGCTCTTCCAGAGGTCCTGAGTTCAAATCCCAGCAACCATATGGTGGCTCACAACCATCTGTAATGAGATCTGGTGCATCTGCAGACAGCTACAGTGTACTTATAATAAATAAATAAATCTTTAGAGGACTCACCTGTGACATAAGGCTTAAGTTCAGAACTGATTTGGGTCGTCTGTTTTGTAACGTGAAAACTGCAGGCAATCTTCTCAGGAAACTCATGTACTAAGTCGAGGATATTTTTCTGAAATGACAAACATATTGATTGGATCAAGCTACAGTTAAAATAAACTATAGTTAGGTATGGTGGCACAGCCTTTACGCACAGCATGTGGCAGGCGGGAATAGGTGGCTCTCTCTGAGTTCAAGCCAAATCTGGTCTACGCAGCAAATGTCAGGGATAATGTCTCAAAACCACCACAACCTGGTGCTACCACCACCACCACCACCACCACCTCCTCCTCCTCCTCCTCCCGTTTTTGAGACAGAGTCTCACGTAGTCAAGTTAGCAGTCAATCTGCTGGTTGGCCACAAACACCTTACTTCCAGCCTTGCCATGCTGTACTGCCTGGTTTTGTGTGTCAACTTGACACAAGCTGGAGTTATCACAGAGAAAGGAGCCTCCACTGAGGAAATATCTCTATGAGATCCAGCTGTAAGGTATTTTCTCAATTAGTGACCAAGGCGGGAAGACCCAGTCCATTGTGGGTGGTGCTATCCCTGGGCTGGTGGTCCTGGGTTCTATAAGAAAGCAAGCTGAGCAAGCCAGGGGAAGCAGGCCAGTAAGTATCATCCCTCCATGGCCTCTGCATCAGCTCCTGCTTCCTGACCTGCGTGAGTTCCAGTCCTGACTTCCTTTGGTGATGAACAGCAATGTGGAAATGTAAGCTGAATAAACCCTTTCCTCTCCAACTTGCTTCTTGATCATGATGTTTGCACAGGAATAGAAACCCTGACTAAGACACATGCCAAGGGCTGGGGCTACAGGTGTGACACCATGCCTGGCCCTAGTGACTTTTCTGTTCCATTAACTTCTAGATTCTATCCCACTTGGTGAACTGAATGAAAATGGGTCTCACCGGCTCATGCTTGACTACTTGGTCCCAGTTGGTGGAACTGTTTGGGAAGGATTGGGAGGTGTGGCCTTGTTAGAGGTGTGTCATCGGGGCGGGCTTTGAGGTTTCAAAAGACAAATCCCACTGCAGTTACCCTCTCTGCTTCCTGCTTGTGTCAAGATGAAGCCTTCAGCACCGTGCTGCCTGCCTGCCTGCCGCCACGATGGTCATGAACTATACTGAAACCAGAACTTCCAGGTTAAACTTTCTCTTACAGGTTGCCTTGGTCACAGTATTATATCATAGCAATAGAAAAGTAACCGCGGCGGCCCAAATCTCATCTTATATTGTGATTTAGCTGGGGACATTTTTAACTGTCCTGGGTGGACTATTATCTAATAATTATCATTTGAATTGATTAAGCCTTGCTAAGCCTTCTGTGTGAACCTTTGCAGAGAAATCTGAACCTACAGAAGAAAACACGTTCCCATTTACGTTTATTTCTTTGTATTGGCACATATTCACTCTTCAGTGATGGGCTTCATAGAAGACATTTCCATTGGATGATTGGTTTATACATTCTGGTATTACATCAGGCACCTCAGCCATATTCACCCCACCCTTCTCCCTTTACTTCAGTCAGTCCCTTAGGTCTCATGCCTCCTTGTCCTATGACCTGTATGACTTTTCAGTGTTTAATTAGCATACAATGTAACAGGTTTCATTACTGCCTTCTCATATGCACTTTAATTTGGCTGCGCACCCCACCGCACACACTCCTTTCCTCCTGCCCCGAGCTCTCATCAGCCTTCAGCCCAGCAGCCCCCTTTGCACCCGTCATGTCATGTCATGTCACCTGCTGTTTATGAACTACCCGATTTCACACACGGGCATGGAGTGCACGGTAGACATATCTGCCACCTTACCTTAAACAGGAGTTCACTGGTGTTCTTTGCGCTGTAGAACAGTTTTATTGTTCCTATATCATAGCCTCTCCTTTTTTCTTTGTGGTCCCGGTGGAGATCTGCCGAGTGGCGCAGGATAGAAAGCAGGGGGTTAATCCCAACCCCTCCAGCAATCAAGACGAGGTTTCGAGGGGCATCTGTGGGCTGAGGGTCAAAGAAGAACTCTCCACCTACTCTGAGAGCCACTTCTGAGTCAAGTGTGCACTGAAGCAAGAAAGAAAAGATCCTTTGGTCCTGTGCATGGCAAGTGTCAGACTAAACATCTATGTACGTGAGACCACGGGCTGACTCTCTGCCTGCTTGTCAGTGTCTGGGATGATCTGCACAGCTTGTTCTCAATTCTCCCAGAGCCCTGGGGTCTGATTCTACTTGTCCAGCATGTGTGCCATTTGCCGCTCCAACTTGGTGATCCCTACGACATAGCCATTCTGGTCTAAGCAAGGGGGCTTGCTTCAGAGATTTGCCATTGGCATCACAGGTGAGGGGCTGAGGTGACAAAACCGCTGTGGATGCAGGCAGGACAACCTCTGGGGTAGGCATCCCTTCCTCAGTCACGTTCACATGTTCTGAGCTGAGAAAGACCAGATGGAACTGGTGTGCCCTCACACTGTAAGGCCCGGGGTTCCCTCCTGAGCTGAGCGTACCCAGTCAGACTAGTGTGCAGGCTTGGCCCACACAGCTGTCTGCACACATCTCCCTCTAGCAGCCAGAAAAGCAGTAGGAGGCTGTACATGCAGGCCACGTGTCACACCGGCCTGCCCATGTAATACACCAGTAATCAGTGAGGTCACTTGTAGAGGGCCGCAATAACATTCGCCACCACAAGATGGCGCTGGCTTCCACTGTGCCCCACGTGGAAGGCTGAGATAGTTTCGCCATTACAAGATGGCGCTGGCCTCCGCTGCGCCAGCCGACTTCCTTTCAGGAAGTTAACTGTGTGCGCATGTGCAAGAGTGCCTTCGTGCCAGGTCTTTGCCCACTCCGGGGCGTGCCTAATGAGATCATGGGTAAGCAACCAATCAGGTGTGGATGCGCCGCGCTAGGGTGTATATAAGCCGCGCCATGCTGGCGCCCCGCGCCCTCTATTATTAATAAATAATAAGCATTTGGCTACAGAAGGATTCGTGTGTTCCCGTGTATTCTTGCTGGCGAGACAGCGTGGGACATTTGGTGCCGAGAACCCAGGACGCCACACCATCGCCAGGCGCCGAGAGATCCTCCGTACGTGGAGAGAATCCAAAGCTGCAGGACGCGGGTAAGCTCCTGAGAGACATGCTTAGCCTTGACCTTTTCCACTTCACTCCCCTGCTAGATGTGGCAGAAGGTTTTATTATCGTTTTGGCAGCCCTCGGGCTTTCTCTATTGGCCTTTGAGTTTCTAGCTACCGCCAGACAGCGTCGGAGGTCGCATGGGAGCCGCCCAGCTGTAATAGCAAAGCAGAGAGCGCTGGAGGAGGTGCAAGGCGGCATGTCAGAAACAGGGTTGGGTAAAAAATTAAAGAGCTCAAGGAAAAAAGATAACAAGCAGACAGTCCCCTCTAAAGACTTCAGATCTGCGGAGGTGAGAGATTGGGGAAAAAACGCCCCGGGAGAGATAAAACAGAGAAGGGAGAAAAAAAGGTCTTGAAAAGGAGAAGTCTTTATCCGGTAAAGGAATTAAAGGCTTCAGAGCTTGATAGCTCAGAGACAGACGAGCTTAGCTCCTCTGAGGAAGAGGATTTAGAAGAGGAGGCAGCTCGCTATGAAGAAGGAGGATACAGATGAACAACGAGCTAACAGCTTGGGTAAACAGAAGGAAGTAGAAGGCGGAAACCATGCGGTTTCCCGGCCTATAAGCCCCAGCGCCCCTCCATCTTATCTGGAGAAATTCCACTCAGATTCCTTCCTCACTAAAGAGGAACAGAAAAAGATACAGCTGGCATTCCCGGTGTTTGAGGCCGCCGATGGAGGCCGTGTTCACGCACCAGTAGAATATGTTCAAATTAAGGAACTTGCCGAGTCGGTCCGTAACTATGGAGTTAGTGCCAATTTTACTATTGCTCAAGTCGAAAGGCTTGCCACTCTGGCCATGACTCCAGGAGACTGGCAGACAACAGTGAAGGCTGCGCTCCCTAATATGGGACAATGTATGAAATGAAAAGCCTTATGGTATGACGCCTCTCAGGCACAGGCCAAAGTCAATGCCATTGCTGAAGGCGATCAGAGAGACTGGACGCTTGATCTGCTAACAGGACAAGGGCAGTATGCCAATAATCAAACTAACTATGACTGGGGAGCATACGCTCAAATTTCCGCTGCCGCCGTTAAGGCGTGGAAGGCACTTTCCAAGAAGGGAGTGTCCGGGGGACACTTAATGAGAATCATACAAGCCCCCCAGGAGCCATTCTCAGACTTCATGGCTAGGATGATGGAGGCAGCAGGCAGGATCTTTAGAGACCCTGAACAGGCAATGCCTTTTGTGGAACAGTTGGTCTATGAGCAAGCCACACAGGAATGCAGAGCAGCTATTACATCTAGGAAGAGCAAAGGATTACAGGACTGGCTGAGAGTTTGCCGAGAACTTGGAGGCCCACTTACTAATGCCAGCCTCGAGGCTGCTATCCTACAGGGCCAAAAGTGCTCAGGTACAGGTGATCGCAATCTGAAAAAGGAGTGTCAAGCCCGCACAAGGAAGAGAGCACCAGGACTGTGTACTAAGTGTGGGAAAGGCTATCATTGGGGTAGTGAGTGTCGCTCAGTTAAAGATATCAGAGGCAGGCTTATTCAACCCGGGCCTCCCCAGGCAGAAGGGGGTGAAAACACTCCAAAAAACGGGTATCTGGGTCCCAGGTCTCAGGGCCCCAAAACATATGGGACTCCAGCTTACAACAGACGGACACCATGGTTCACAGAGCCACAAAAGGCTCAGCAGGAGTGGACCTCTGTTCCACCACCCAATTCATATTAATGCCACTGATGGGTGTGCAACCTGTCCCCACCGACTACAAAGGCCCCCTACCCGTGGGAAGTGTCGGCCTTATTATGGGTCGATCCTCCTTAACCTTAAAGGGACTTATTGTTCACCCTGGAATAATAGATCAAGATTACACAGGAGAACTTCAAGTTCTCTGCTCTTGCCCTCAAGGCGTTTTTTCCATCTCCTCAGGTGACAGGATTGCTCAGTTGATTATTCTTCCAAGCGTACATGATCATTTTCCTTCTTCCAGGGTCCCTAGAGGCACCTCGAAGTTTGGCTCTTCCGGGACTGATTCTGCTTATTTAATGATGGACCTTAATTCCAGACCCTCTTTAGAGTTGAATATAGAAGGGAAAACTTTTACGGGAATTCTAGATACAGGGGCTGATAAGAGCATTATCTCCTCTAAGTGGTGGCCTAAGGCATGGCCTGTCACTCAATCATCCCATTCCTTACAAGGACTAGGGTATGAGGCCAGCCCCACTGTCAGCTCACGCTCCTTGATCTGGCATGCTCCAGAAGGCCAATCAGGAAGGTTCATTCCTTATGTCCTCCCTCTTCCTGTTAACCTTTGGGGGAGGGATGTCTTACAGGGTCTAGGTCTGACATTGACCAACGAGAACTCTCGACAAGCTGTCGAGATTATGAAGAGAATGGGCTACGAGGAAGGGAAGGGATTAGGAACAAAGGAACAAGGAAAATTAGAACTGGTTCCACAAGAAGGTAATATAGGAAGGCAGGGCCTGGGTTTTTCCTAGGTGCCATTGAGGGTTCTATGCCCATACCCTGGCTCACGGAGGAGGCAAAATGGGTTCCTCAATGGCATCTATCCTCTGAAAAATTAGAAGCTGCCACTAAATTGGTTAATGAACAATTACAGCTTGGTCATTTAGAACCGTCCATTTCACCATGGAATACTCATCTATCCTCTGAAAAATTAGAAGCTGCCACTAAATTGGTTAATGAACAATTACAGCTTGGTCATTTAGAACCGTCCATTTCACCATGGAATACTCCTATTTTTGTGATAAAGAAAAAATCAGGAAAATGGAGACTTCTCCATGATTTGAGAGCCATTAATGCACAGATGCGTTTATTTGGCTCGATCCAACGAGGCCTACCCTTACTCTCCGCCTTACCTAAGCAATGGAAGATAATAATTATAGACATTAAGGATTGTTTCTTTTCCATCCCCTTGTGTCCACAAGACAGACAGAGGTTTGCATTTACTATACCAGCTACTAATCATCTTGAACCTGATAAGAGATTTCAGTGGAAGGTCCTGCCTCAAGACATGGCCAATAGCCCCACTATTTGCCAACTATATGTACAACAAGCCCTTGAACCTATAAGGAAGCAATTTCCATCTTTGCTGCTGGCTCATTACATGGATGATATTTTAATGTGTGATAAAGATTTAACAACCTTACAGACCTCATATCCCATCTTAATCAAAACATTGGGACAATGGGGACTACAAGTCGCTACAGAAAAGGTTCAAATTGCAGAAATTGGTTCATTTCTGGGATCGGTCATTTATCCTGAAAAAATAGTTCCCCAGAAATTAGAGATTCGCAGAGATCATTTACATACCTTAAATGATTTCCAAAAATTATTGGGAGATATAAATTGGCTGAGACCATTTTTAAAGATTTCCTCTGCTGAGTTGAAACCTTTATTTGATATTTTGGAAGGGGACTCTCATATCTCCTCTCCGAGAGCATTGACGCCAGCCACAAACCAGGCCTTACAAGTTGTAGAAAAAGTCTTACAGGATGCTCAATTGCAGCGCATTGATGAAACCAAGGCTTTTGATTTGTGTGTTTTCAAAACTATGCAATTACCAACAGCTGTCTTGTGGCAGGATGGGCCTTTATTATGGATCCATCCCAATGCATCTCCTGCTAAGATTATTGACTGGTATCCCGATGCGGTTGCTCAGCTTGCACTCTGCGGGTTGAAGGCAGCTATTACTCATTTTGGGAAAGAACCCAAAACCTTGATAGTACCATATACAGCCATTCAGGTTCAAACATTAGCTGCTACCTCAAATGCTTGGGCAGTGTTAGTTACTTCTTTTGCTGGACAGATTGATAATCATTATCCAAAACACCTGATCCTACAATTTGCTTTAAGCCAAGCCATTGTGTTCCCACACATAATGTCTCAGAAACCACTTGTTGATGGGGTTGTAGTGTATACAGATGGGTCAAAAACTGGTATAGGTGCTTATGTGGTCAATAGTAAGGTAGTATCTAAGCAGTATAATGAAACCTCACCTCAAGTTGTGGAATGTTTAGTGGTGCTAGAGGTCCTCGATACCTTCCCAGGCCCACTTAACATTGTGTCAGATTCCTCCTATGTGGTTAATGCAGTTAAGGTTCTTGAGGTGGCTGGATTAATCAGGCCTTCCAGCAAACTTGCTCAAATTTTTCAACAAATTCAATCTACCCTTCTCGGCAGGAGATCCCCTGTATTTATAACACATATTAGAGCTCACTCGGGCCTTCCTGGTCCAATGTCCCGCGGAAATGACCTAGCGGACCAAGCTACAAGAGTGATTGCAGTTGCCTTGTCCCCTCAATTAGATGTAGCAAAAGAATTTCACAGACAATTTCATGTGACGGCTGAAACTTTACACCACCGATTTGCTTTGACTAGAAAAGAAGCTAGGGAGATAGTTACCCAATGTCAAAATTGTTGTCAATTCCTGCCTGTACCCCATGTGGGAGTTAACCCACGAGGAATCCGACCGCTACAGGTCTGGCAAATGGATGTTACTCATATCCCTTCTTTTGGAAGACTTCAGTATCTGCATGTTTCTATTGATACATGCTCTGGCATCATGTTTGCTACACCTCTAACAGGAGAAAAGGCCTCGCGTGCAATTCAACATTGCCTCGAGGCGTGGAGTGCTTGGGGTAAACCCAAACTCCTTAAGACAGACAATGGACCAGCTTATACTTCTCAAAAATTTCAACAATTCTGCCACCAGATGGATGTGACTCATCTGACTGGTCTCCCATATAATCCTCAGGGACAGGGCATTGTAGAACGTGCCCATCGCACTCTCAAATCCTATTTAATTAAACAAAAAGGGGGAGTCGAGGAGGCTCTACCCTCAGTACCAAAGTAGCTGTTTCCATGGCACTCTTCACCCTTAATTTTTTAAATCTTGATGCCCAAGGCCATACTGCGGCCGAACGTCACTATTCAGAGCCTGATAGACCAAAAGAGATGGTAAAATGGAAAGATGTTTTAACTGGTCTATGGAAAGGCCCGGATCCTATTTTAATAAGATCCAGGGGAGCGGTTTGTGTTTTCCCACAGGAAGAAGACAACCCATTCTGGCTACCGGAACGACTGACACGGAGAATTCTGATGCCTGGAAATGACTCCTGGATGGATCCCTCGGAAACTACCTCTAGCCCTCACACTGCCTCTTTGGATTTGGATTCCTAGTACTTCAAAGAATGGGTGGGGGTGGCTCTGTTTGGTGCAGCCCTATGCTGTGGATTAGTGTTCATGCTATGGTTGGTTTGCAAACTCAGATCTCAACAGAAACGTGACAAGGTCGTCGTCACTCAAGCACTTGTGGCCATTGAACAAGGGGCCTCCCCTGAAATTTGGTTATCTATCTTCAAAAATTAGTCGGTATCTGAGTTCTCTGCTCTTGCACCCCATGGATCCGTGGATCCATTGCACTGGGATGAGAGAGACTCAATGATTCTTTGATCAGCCCTTCCACATCACTGAGGTTTCCTCATTGCACGCGATAGGGTGATCATGATTTCCCCACTAACTCATTTTCTAGCTGGCCTCTTTTTAGAGTTCGCCCTAGGTCATTTAACAGTTACTGTCACACAGCACTGCGGTATCCAGAGACGGACAACTTTCCTCATGCACGGTACACGGGGCCCGGTGGCGATAGGGTTACCCTTCGATAAGGCTGTGACATAGAGGAACGACCTAAGACAGGAGCCACAGGGGTTGGGGATTTAGCTCAGTGGTAGAGCGCTTGCCTAACAAGCACAAGGCCCTGGGTTCGGTCCCCAGCTCCAAAAAACAGAAAAAAAAAAAAGACAGGAGCCACAGCAGATGGACGTAACTGCAGGGACCTAGACCAGCCTAGACAATAATTTATTGTTATTAATTAATAAAATAATAAGGGGGAGATGTAGAGGGCCGCAATAACATTCGCCACCACAAGATGGCGCTGGCTTCCACTGCGCCCCACGTGGAAGGCCGGGATAGTTTCGCCATTACAAGATGGCGCTGGCCTCCGCCGCGCCAGCCGACTTCCTTTCAGGAAGTTAACTGTGTGCGCATGTGCAAGAGTGGCTTCGTGTCAGGTCTTTGCCCACTCCGGGGCGTGCCTAATGAGATCATGGGTAAGCAACCAATCAGGTGTGGATGCGCCGCGCTAGGGTGTATATAAGCCGCACCATGCTGGCGCCCCGCGCCCTCTATTATTAATAAATAATAAGCATTTTGGCTACAGAAGGATTCGTGTGTTCCTGTGTATTCTTGCTGGCGAGGTCGCGCGGGACAGTCACTTACAGCACACTTGACTCCAGATGCCTCGATAGAGTCTTCTGGAAACCTGTGACACATTTTTTTCATTGTCACAGTGATTTGGGAACTTAAGTGGCACCCAGAGGATAGGGCTAGATGTCCCATATAACTGATGGCTTCCTGGATCTGGCTCTTAATGAACTGATGCTAAATCTACAGGGATTTTGTGAGCTGTTCTTTATTGGCAGTTTGGAGTCAGCCACTGTGGGAATATTCAGAACACAGACATTTGCACATAATACAACGGAGGGTTTTTTAGGATTCGGAGCTCTAGGTCACCCACAAGGCATCATTGCAAGGCACAGGATGGTCAGGATGACCTCGGAGTGACCCACAGACTGTTCACATGGGAAAAGCCAATTTGTAATGATTGAGGCCACAGACTAAATCTGTTAAGTCGAATGTTTCTGTTGCTGTAAACAACTATTTGAGAAAACAACTGAAAAGGTACAAATATTTGCTCTTAGCTCCCAGTTTCAGAGGTCTTAGTGCGTGGTCAACCAGCCGGAACCACTGTTTCTAGGCTGTGGGGAAGCAGAGTGGACAGAAGGACACAGAAGCCAATCTGCTCAGCACATGGCAGCCAGGAAGCAGAGAGAGAGAATGCCCAGGTGGGGGTTTCTCCCATTTGCACTGTATCTTTCCCCCCACTCAGCCCATGGGGTGCTGGCTACCCACATTCAGGGAGTCTATTCCACCCTTGGCTAATCCTCTTTGGGAATGGCCTCAGAACGCATCCAGAGGTGAGCCTTACTCGTGGGTCTTACACTCTCTTCTCCATCAAGTTCACAATCAAGATTAACAATGGGTCACTTCACAAAACAGCTCAGACAGCCCTGCACAGACCTCAGTTCACCTGAACCCCCCCAGAATCTAAGTAGTGGGAACATGGCCCTGGGCTCTGCTCACTGTCCTGGAGATCACAGCTTAGGTGGTGACATGAGTGTCCTTCTGTCCCCTGTGTCAGCTGCACTTACAGACCATATCTATTTGTGGTAACTGCTTATAAAGTCCTCTGAGTGCTTCATTCTATCTTGTGTTTCCACATGCCCAGACCTGAGTGTTTAGAAGTATTCTTTAATTATGGGTCCCCTCCTTCCTTCTTCCCCCTCTGTTTTTCGGCCAGAGAATTGTGATTCTGGGAGCTTCCTTTCAGTTTTATGTATTTTTCCTATAATTATAAATGTTGCTCCCAGATGGTTCCAGATCCATGGAAGCACTGGATCTGACAGGCTTACCCCATGTCACTAAGCTGAGTCGCTTCTGCAAGTGTGGCACTGGGCCAGCAGACTGCCACCATGACAAGCCATGACACACCATCGGGGTCTACAGTTAAGACGTCTCAGTCACTGTGGCTCTCAGAGAAGAACACTACTAGGGGGGTCTAACTCCTTCTTGCTGGAATAGCTAACCTTTCTCCACCTGCTTCTTTAGCACGTTGGCTCGAATTGAAATGGTGGCGCCCGTCAGTCTCTTCCTGAGCTCCTTCTGTGTCTGCCCTTTACTGTACCGTTTTGATTATCACTATGCTATTTTACTCCTAAAATTTTAAGTGATCTTCTTCTTGTTATTGTTAGCTTAAGACAGGGCTCACTGAGTAGACCAGGCTAGCCCCGAACTATAAACCTGCAGCTGAGATGCACGTGTGTGCATCCGCATCCTCCCTGTCCTGTCCTTGTTCAAAGTTGTTCTAGTTCTTTCCCTGCCAAGTACATTGAAAGGACCAGTACTGGCTAAGACCAAGTTCTCAGCACAAAGGAGATTGATTTGCCCCAGGGGGACAGAGAGCAGGGAACAAGAGACGAATACAGGAGATAGAGGACCAAGGAGAAGGGGAAGGTTCATTTGCTCTGAAGGGGTGGGACAAAGGACTGTCTCTGGATAGAGAAAACAGACACAGCCCGCGAGAAAATGGCAGTTTATAAAGGTGAAGAGGGAAATCCTGAGTTAGGATGAGGTGTTTGATTTTAATTGGGCGTGTTAATCAGGGGACTTTTGATTGTTGGACTTCAGTACTTCACTAGCTGGACCTTGGTAATCAGCCTCAGAAGGAGGAAGTGGCCAAATAAGGGAACAGACCTCGGTGGGTAACTTTAGGAATGGAATGGAATGGTTTCTAGTCAAGCACAGGAGTAGGGGTCGGGAGAAACCTGCCAGAGCCATGCTTGTCATTCTCGGGCCAGCTAGAGCCTTTCCTAAACCCTAGAGTCACTGTGTATCTGATTCTTGTTCAACGTTACAACAAACCCGCCTTCCTGGTGTTGGGTCTCCCAGTCCAAGAGCACTGTCTGCCGTGATTCCATTGACCCATGCGGGGTGGAGAAGGTCAGTTTGCTTGGGTTTTTAATGATCCTTACTGGGGGATGGACCAAGAAAGTGACCTAGTTTGCAAGTTTTCACTGCCCAAAAGGTCTCAATGTAGGATGATGTCATACAGGCGAAGGCAGGTACAAGATAGAATGAGGGGATGAGAAGGAAGGATGGGTGGGAGAAAAGTTTTAGAGAGGAGGAGACTGGAGCGAGGGAGAAGCAGAGGAGAGAGCATGGAGGCGGATGTTAAGATTCCCCTCTCTACAGGTTGTTATGAATATTAAGGGATGGAGGTGTACAGGGCTGTGTGTGTCTAGATGAGCAAATTATAGCTTATCAATTGGATCAGAGGATGTTGTGCTGTGTGTTCTTTCATGTGGTGATTTAAGTTCAAGAGAGTGTGTGGTGGCTGGGGACACTGGGCCGCCAGGGAATTGGGATGCGTATTTCTGGCATGATGGCAACCTGACACCAGGCAGAGTGAATGCAGACATATATCATAGAAGTTATTAATATATAAAAATCTGAGGCTACTGGTAGAGAGCTTGACAGATCAATATATTTTGGGCTAAAGTCCTGGTTTGATAAATTGCTTACTTATTGATATTAGAATTGATAGAAGGTGTTTAGTTTGTTTTATGAATTACCCCGCTAAAGGCCATATGGCTCGTTGATGCCGGCTAGCGAGGGTTTGTGGTTATTTTTGTTATTTACCACAACAGGAAGCTCAGATTCTTTTTTTTTTCTCTTTTTCTTTTCTATTTTTCGGAGCTGGGGACCGAACCCAGGGCCTTGCACTTGCTCACTGAGCTAAATCCCCAACCCTGCTCAGATTCTTTTAACTTGGGCTCCACAGAATTTTGGGTTTATTTCCTGATATCACAAAGTACAAAAGCCTATCAGGCGCATTGTTTAACACTAATTAGCTTACTTCCTTTTTTAAAAAAATTGTTTAACCTTCATAATGGGTGTGACTTTTGAGTTTTATGGTTATATTATTGCTCTGGGAGAGAGTGCAATATACAAGCTTTTCTGGTTACAGACTAAGGAACACAGTACTTTGGGAGAAAGTTTTGGTTTTTTTTTTTGTTTTTTTTTTTTATTAACTTGAGTATTTCTTATATACATTTCGAGTGTTATTCCCTTTCCTGGTTTCCGGGCAAACATCCCCCTCCCCCCTCCCCTTCCTCATGGGTGTTCCCCTCCCCATCCTCCCCCCATTGCCACCCTCCCTGGAAGAAAGTTTTTGCCTTTGTGTTTTTAAAAAGTGATTAAGCTCAGGAAACCTCAGAGTCATACGGATGAGATTTGAGAGAGGGAGACTGCCTGAAGAACTAAATTCAAGAGAATCAAACAAAAAGATATCTCTATTCTAAACTTTTATCTTGAGAATTATATATTGGAGAATGTACCTGCTTGGACTCCTGATCTCAAGGCCTTTCAGCTGGGTCCAGTCAAGACAGGCACCTCAGGCTACATTTGCTCCATTTTTCCTACCGCCTACCCCCAAGGATATCTCAACGCCCATGTACAGCTTGAAGAAGTTATTGAAGAGTCATCACCCCGATTCCCTGGGCTTTTGGGGACTGAAAGTGGTTATTCTAAGGTTGTTTTTATGAGAAATTTAGAAATGGTTGTAATTTAACAGGGAGGAATTAGCTAGATTGAGTTGTATAGTCATAATCTCATTTGGTAACTAAGCTAAAATCATACCTGCACTTTGGTATAGAATTTATTTGTTAAAAAAGTTTAAAGGTGGGGTTGGGATTTAGCTCAGTGGTAGAGCGCTTGCCTAGCAAGCACAAGGCCCTGGGTTCGGTCCCCAGCTCCAAAAAAAAAAAAAAAAGTTTAAAGGGACAAGGTTTAGAGCCAGTCCTTCTATTGATGCCATTACAAGCTTCTGATTTGATTACACATGTGAGTTAAGGGCCAAATAGCAAATTCATGGCTCTAAGTTTGTTAGAGTGCTTCAAGGTAATAAGATAGTTAACGGACAACAGTCCAGGTTACCTTATATAGATAGGTGGTTTTCAAAAACATCAGAAATCCACAAAGTATGAGGTTTAAAGTTATTTATCTTTGGATGAGACACTTCTGCTCTTAACAGTTCCCTCTGGCGGATTTAACAAACTGAGCACCTCCACCTCCAGGTGAGGTAATACTTTGTGGCTACGTAGCCACAGGGCAGAAACTGCCCATTCCACCTACAGACTAACACTGTCCAAATAGGGACACCTTATGCAGAATAGTTGTTAACTGATAATCTCTACCGAGTCAGAATTATCAGCTCTTCGAGGTTTCTGTATTTCAACAGTCTGTCAGTTGGTTTTGGGCCAGAAGGCTGAAGACTTGCCCTCACATGTTGCTAACAGAGGACTGTGCTAGTGGAGATTTGTCTCTACAACCTCTCAGTTCTGGAAGCCGTGTTAGGCTTCCTTTGTGTATAGATATTTGGTTATTCCCAGATTTCTGATGGAGTTGAAGACTGTAGTCTCATAGCCTATCAGGGTGTTTAACTCTGAAAATACATATTTTATTGGATACTTATCAGATAGTATACAAGCTAGCCAAGATATAATACAGATTTTAAGCCTTCCTTAAGCTGGAATGGATAACTAAATGTTCTGCTTAACTGATAAAATGTTGGACTAGGTGTTAGATATATTTTATTCTTTTAATTACAAAATGATAATAGTTGTGCTCAGCTTATATCTGAGAGAAAAGTTTTTTTTTAATTAGACAAAAAGGGTGAACTAGATGGGTGGAGAGATTGTTGCCGGGCTCAGAGAGAAGCCATCGGCGTGTGATACGAGATGGAGCAAACAGGTAAGAGTCTCTGCTGACTGAGATGGAGAATCAGATATCTTGGGGCGCTGCGGTGCCAGAGCTAGTTCAGGGTAAAAGAACTTTTATAATTTTACAACTTTTTTTTTTTTTTTTGATGATTCTTACTGGAGGATGGATCAAGAGAGTGACCTAGTTTGCAAGTTTCAGTGCCCAAAACAAGGGCATGTTACTTGCTACAAATATGGCTTGTTTCTGATTCTCTGGGTAGCTCTTCTCCTCACTAAGCTGAACTGCAGCCAGTACACTCAACCTGCTCTCCCAGCTGCTCTGCTGAACGATGCTCCACGTCCCCCAGCACGCATCTGTCCTGCTGCTCCGGTAACATCTGCTCCTGTTGGCTTCCTTCCTCTCCTTACACGCAGTTCCCACACAAGCAAGAATTCTCTGCAACCTCTCAAAACACGCCGATGAGAATAAAGTTAGTTTTTGTTTTCTGTTCTCTTTTTGTTGACTGTCAATACCTCCTGGGGGCTGGGGGAGTGAGACAGAGCTGCATTTCTGGGCACACTTTGGTTACAGAGATGATCAAGGGCTGAAATAGGATGGAGGTTATATGTACACATAAGCCACGCTATCTAGGGTAAGGAACAAGGGGGGACAGAAAGAAAGAAGGTCAAATGTGAAGTTCACTTTGTCCCTGGTGTTCTAACAGGTATGGAGGGCACTGTGTGCAGGGTCAAGGGTAAGCCTCGGGATACAGCACCGTGTATAAGCAAGGGTGAGATCTGGACCTTCTCAGAA
Organism: Rattus norvegicus; assembly: GCF_021556685.1. Lineage (NCBI taxonomy): Eukaryota > Metazoa > Chordata > Mammalia > Rodentia > Muridae > Rattus > Rattus norvegicus. The sequence continues at coordinate 7,382,280 of NC_141549.1, read as the reverse complement.
CCGGCTGTGAAGAGGCCGGCGTAGCAGAGGGAGCACCACAGACTCAGCTCTACTGTCTGTAACAGCCGGGGTTCCTTACTTTAGGATGGCCACAGAAAGATTATTTACTTAACAAAGGTCATTTTCAGCACATATAGAATGCTAGGTAAAACTTTTACCAATCCTTTAAAATCAGTTCCCCAACAAGGTTCTGCGTCCCCACCTTTCCTGGGGAGCTCAGTGTGAGTTTTCACCCTGTGCATCCCATGCCAAGTACTGGGACCAGACTGACCCAAGCCGTTCTCAGAGGCCCTGATGAAAGGACAAAGGGAACTTAACTTTGTGTCCTTGTACAGGAATGAATTTGCTAGGGCCTGCCTGAGGTTGGAGCCAGTGCCTGGGAGGAGGCAAGGTTGTGGTTTCTGTAACCTGACTCTTCCCCCTGGGCTGTGGTTGTCAGTCCTCAGGCAGCTGTGTATGAGGTATCCGGTGTCCTTTTTGCCAACAGTGTCCGGCTTAGCTCGATGCTGACCTGGGGCATTTCCCCCTTTCAATCAGTATAGACAGTGCTGTACCTAACAGACTCGACAGCAGACCTTGGCCTAAGTTTATTTCTCATCCCTGGTCCTCCCACTCGACACCCGCCACTCAGGACCCTTGTTCCTCAGGTTCAGGTTACAGGTGAACCCACTGAGCAGAACACAAACTTAGTGAGAGGCAGAGGTGCTCAGACCTCCACATTTAACAGTCAGTTGAGGGTCTAGAGAGATGGCTCCGTAGTTCAGAGCACTTGTCCCTCTTAGAGGACTCAGGTCTAGTCCCGGACACCCGAGTGCTAACTCACAACCATCAGAGGCTCCAATTCCAGGGAATCTGACCATCTCTGAGGGAAAGAGACGCGCATATGGTGCACAAACAAACATGCAGGTACAGTACTCACACACACTAAAAAGTTATGTTTAAGGTGGTTGCTCACCTTATTGTGAACCCAGACAGCAGGAGGATGGTTCGTGTATTTCACTGCCAATTCTATTATTCTCTCTCGTTCTAGCTGTTGGGGACTGGAGCAAATTGAAAACCCACCAACCACTGAAACTCCTGGGATGAAGAAATCAACCCTAGAAGGACGGACGAACAAACCATCACTGTTGCAATAATTTAAAACCTGTCAGCAGCAGGCGATGAGACAAAGTTGGTAACACTTTAGTTAGACTAAGAAAAACATCAACTGCTAAATTAATAAAAGATGAACAAGTATAACTAATCTTACAAAAATTAAAAAATTCTTCATGAATATTATGAAGAATTATTATATGATGTAATTTAGATGAACCACATATTACTAAGAAGATATCAACTATCAAAGATGCACCAAGAAGAAATGGAAAAACCTGATCCGATCTACACAAGCTCAAAGAACTGAACTATAAGACATCACAGTAAGAACTTGGGTTCAGGCCGCACCACTGGGGAGTTGCCACATGCACTTAAAGTAGAATCAAAAGCAACCCTTGAGAAACTACCCCAAACAGGAGAGACAAGACACTGTGGCACTTACTCCAATGAAGCTGATATTATCCTGATAATCAGTCACTGAACAGAAACAGGACCAATATCCGTTTAAATAAAGACAGGAAATTCCAAGAATGCAAGGCTAGCTTAACGTCTATCTTCATTTGTTTTTTTTTTTTTGTTTTTTTTTTTTTTTGGTTCTTTTTTTTTCAGAGCTGGGGACCAAACCCAGGGCCTTGCGCTTCCTAGGTAAGCGCTCTACCACTGAGCTAAATCCCCAGCCCCTTCATTTGTTTTTTAATCAACTTGAGTGCTAGGTTCAATGAGGGATGATTCTCAAAACGATAAGGTGGCCAGGCGTGGTGGTGCACACAGACCTCCAAGTTTGAGGCCAGGGCCCTTTTCAGCCACTCTGTCTATTCTATTTGAACAAAGACTGATTTTTGGAAATGCATCAGTGCCCAGCAACCCTAACTGGAGCAGATCAGTGTGACTATCTGCAGACACAACTGTCAAGCTATGGTTCCCCAGATCAGCACTTTGCTTCGTATGAAACTGGACTACAAAAGGTAGGTTTCAGACAGACAGAGGGACACATGGGTTCCAACCAAAAAAGAAATCAAGTTGTCCATGTCCAAAGAGAAATGACCCAGAATTCCTCTCTGCTGGTGGAGAAGTCCTTTCCAGAAGAAAGTATACTTCCTGCCTGATAGCACTTTCATATATACACACCACACACTTGACAAGGGACACTGCACTCACCACTGGCCAGCCTTGAAGGAAAAGTCTTTATCAGCAACAAGCAAACGGAGGCTCTTCACTGATGGAGACTCGTGAGTGATCTCACACACCTTAGCTGCAGCCATGACCTGAGGCAGAGAGGTCTGGGGCTTAGAGACACATGGTTTTGGTAAACATCCCAACAAGGCATAGCACACATGGCTTTGCTGTGCACCAAGTGTGCAAACTGAATGAACTTCCTGAGACTGACAGACTACAGTGCTGTCTCACTCTGAGTACAGGTGTCCTCACAGGGACTATGTAAGAGTCTGTGATGTGATGAAGTCCCCTTCAGCAGTGGCCAGGGGAGGCCGCAGTTGCTTCTGAGTTAAGAAGTCTGTGGCTAACAGCAGACGTTCACAGAAAGCATCATGCGCTTTTTAAAGAGCAAAGAAACAGGAAACTGGGTTTGAACTCATGTGCTTCCTTCTTGCCTTTTGTTTTCTGAGTTGGGGTCTCACTATGCAGCCCTGGCTGGTCTGAAACTAAGTGGATCAGGCTGGCCTTGAACTCACTTGCCCTCGCTCCCTAACGGTGATTAATATGTGTGCTGCCATGTTGGTTCATGTGCTTATGTCTTAATTTGTTTTATTTTTCTAAAATGTAAGCATTCGTGACCTTAAAACAATAATACCCCAGAGCCCTTTCCTCCTGGGAGTTTTGGGATGATTTTGCTGAGTGGCTTGGGAACTACTCAGTGAAGGTCATCCCATCCTTAGCACCCATCAAATGTAAAAGATGTCTCCATGTCCTTCTCCCCAACTCTGCTCTGTCTTCTTCCTTCTCCAAAACCTGGGCATTACCAAGGGCAGAAGACAGACATGACTCCCCTCAACTTCCTTCTGTTCAACCCCACCTGTGGCACTGGGCAGGAGCTGATCAAACACAGTCCCCTCACCAGAGGGCCCCCAGCCAGCTCCAGCAAGGGACGCTGTGGAAACCCCTGACCCTGAAGCTAGCGCAGTCTGGCCTTTTCCTCAACAGGACTCCCAGGTCTAAACCAACTCTTGGTGGGAGATCACTTAAAAAATCCCACTAGAAAAACTCTTACTACGTCAAATAGCCCTTGAACTTTCATCCTCGGTCCTCTGCTGTAAACCCCCTGCCTCTCTCTCTGTTCCTTGTTAACCCTTCTTCCTCCTGTCTTGGAGAACATGTGGGTGAGCCTCATGACAGCTCCCTATGCCTGAAGCTTTAAAAAGACAGGGTCTCCCTACACAGCTGCCTGGAGCTTGCTGTCCTCCGCCTTAGTAACCTACAGACTAGCGTCACCAGGAAATGTCCCTTCTACCTATACCCCCGATCCCAACCTCTATCTGTGACATAGTCTGCATTACCAGCCAGCCTTTTGTTCAGTTCTCTAGTACCTTCCTGTTTTATCAGACATGGCATATGATGCCACTGGCGTTACCTTGAACAGCCCCGAAGCATTTACACAAAGAAGCAGAGCACAGCTGCTAACAGAGTGGGCGCCACAGTGAGGCAGTCCAGACTTTAACGCTGGCACTATGGCCACCAAGTAACTCAGGCTAATGCCCTCATTGCCTTCATCTCTGAACTGAACCAGTGACACCTTTGTTTCAGAGGGTTGCTAGAGGCACTAAGGTAGATAATACAAACAGAAGCACTTCTAGCGTTGCTGGTCCACAGCAAGTGTGTGTTGTTTGTTACCGTGTGCTTTACTACCCCATCTCTGTGGCTGGGAGGACCCTCTGGAGGGGACTGAGGTCACCCCTGACCCACAATGCTGAGGTGCTTGCCCCAGGAATCATCTAGTTTCCTTAGCTCCTCCCCCTCTTCCCACTTCTCGTTCTGTTTGGGAAAGTAAAAGTTAGACATAAAGAGGGGGAAATGAGGTTGGAAATGTCTTCCCCTCAAGACAGCACCAGGAGAAGAACTGTAGTCCTGGACTCCTGACTCCTCGGTACCAGCTGCTTCCCTTTCAATCACACCTCAGAGCTTACAGCAGCCTCTCTCCGTCCTGCACCAGGATCACAGGACCCTCCTCCACGTCCCCACACTTCTGCCCATCTATTTCCTATATGCCTATTAACTTACTCGGTTGAATCAGCTTTACATACGTCTCAAAAAGAAAAAAAACCAAAATCGCCTTAGTACCAAAGCAATTCTCTGAAGCAAAATTGTTTTAATAGTAGGGCCTAAAAGCCTGTTTGTTAAAGTGTCTCCTTATATTGAAACATAAAATGAAACTATGGCAACAATATAATTTCTGACCATGTTTGTAGAAGTGCACATACACAGGATTTTCCCTGATTTACAGAGATGGACAACACTAAAGTAAACACACCTGCATGTGTGAGAAACGTGTTTGAAATGGAAACGGCTACTCACTGGGATAAAGGTGAGGATCCTCTACTTCCCAGGCCTCGGCACCCTCAGGTGGCAGCTTAGCTTTCTACAGTCTGGGCATGATTGACAGGCTGCAGGGGAGGGGCAATGAGCTCAACCACCTTTCTGTCTCAGATGTCAGTGCTGCTCTGACGAGCTAGAAGGTGCTTCCAAAGCAGGATAAACAAGGACTTTGACACACAATGGCAAAAAAAGGAAAAACAGGTAAGCCCTTCACAATGTGTAGGCTCTACAAGTTCCCTCTCCTGTAGCACACCTCAGTGGATCTGTGAGGAGGGGGCCTAGACACGGCTGGGCTCCCTCACTGAAACATTCACTCATGCCAAACTTAGCAGACAACCTTAGTACTACTCAGCTGTTGCTTTCTAATTAGTTACAAATGCTCCGCTCAGGAGGATAAAATCTCCCTGACTGACCTTCATGGGGTCCAGCCTCACCTAAAGCCTCTCCTATAAGCCAGTCAGTGTGTAAGCAGCCAAGCCAGGAACCCCACCATGCCCCACAGACACAAACCTCCCGGCGGAGGACAGTGGCGGTTCTCTCTAGGTGGTCAGTTTTCCTTCTGGATCTCATTACGCTTTTTAAAAGAAGGAAAAATTAGGTTATTAAGCATTATCCTTATAAAATAATAAAACCAGCTTCCCCTGCCACCCCGCCAAATCATGGCTACTGAAAATACCATTAATTGTGGATTGTACGAAATACTGAAACTCTACCAGTGATAAGTTGCACACCCAACAGTTTCCAATCTGATGGCATGCACACTGCAGTCAGCATGCCATCTGTCTCTCTCGAGTTTGAAGGACCCCCCCACCCCCAAACCATCAGCACATCAGATCTCTGAGAATCAACCCACGTGACCCCAAAGGCTGACAACTCACCTGGCTAAGGTAAGGGAACGCAGAGTGCTGGTAGGCAGTGCCCACGAAGCAGCCTGAGTGCAGATGGCTCCCACAGAGCCTCGAGACAACCCAGGAATCAAGACATGGGCCATGGTGCTGCCTGGGCAAATGGAACTGAAATTTAAAATCATTTTCAGACAAATAGAGAAATGCCAGACTGTGTTAAGGGCAGGTAAAAAAGAGTTTGGGGGCTAGAGAGATGCTTTCCAGTGATTAAAGGAACTGGCTGTTCTACCAGAGGCCTGGGTTTAATTCCCAGAACCTACATGGCAACTCGCAACTATGTGTAACTCCAGTTCCAGGGTATCTGATGCCCTTCTCTGATCTTTGCAGATACAAAGACATGTTACACAAACACAGGCAAAAAACCCACAGACATGAAAACAAAACACCCACCCACATGGTGGAAGGAGGAAACAATTCCCACAAACTGCCCTTTGACTTCCAACACACAAATCAGTAAGTAGCTGAGGTGCTTTGAATAGGGCCGGCCCCCAGAGCCTCATGTGTGAGAATGCTTGGTCACGGGAAGTGGCACTATTAGGAGAGGTGACCTTGTTAGAGTAAGTGTGTCACAGTGGAGGTGAGGCTTTGAGGTCTTAAATGTTCAAGCTAAGCCAGTCTCCTCCTTGCTGTCTGTAGATCAGGATATAGAGCTCTCAGCTCCTCCTCCTGCACCATGCCTGTCTGCACGCTGCCTGCTGTGATGATTATGGCCTGAACCTCTGAAATGGAAGCCAGCGCCAATTAAACATTTTTCTTTATGATGTCTTTTCACAGCAGTGAAACCCTAAGACAGTAAATAAATAAATAAATAAATAAATAAATAAATGCAATGACATTTTTTTTTTCTTTTTCTTTTTTTCGGAGCTGGGGACCGAACCCAGGGCCTTGCGTTTGCTAGGCAAGCGCTCTACCACTGAGCTAAATCCCCAACCCCTTGCAATGACATTTTAAAGTAAAATTGCTCAATGATTTGGTCTTGGCACGATGGGACATGCCTATCTTTCCAGCACTTGGAAACCTTGAGACTGCTACGGTAGTTTTTCCCCTTTAAATGTGCTAACCCAAAACCAGTGTGTTAGTCACTGAAAGCAAGCAGAACTTACTTTAGAAACCCATAAGGTTCTGGGAGTCCTCAGCTGGCTGACACAGTGCTGTACTGAGACCTCTAGATTCGCACCAGCCAGAACACAGAGAAGTTCCCACAAAGTTCCTGCAGTACGAAGACAGTAACTCAAGTCTTACTTGCAAAAGAAAAGGCTCCTTTAGAACTAAAAGTGTGAAGCCCAGTGGTAGAGAGCTTACTTGGCACGCACACAGGCCCTGGGTCTGAGTCCCAGCCCCAATCGAAGGGAGTGGCCTCATTACAATCAAAGGCCCCCACTCCCAATTCCTCTCCATCATTAAGCCTTCCCTCGTGCGGATGTTTCTTTTTGATTGCTCTTCTGCTGCCCCTTGATTTCCCTTGGCCGGAGTCAACCCCTTCAACACAGGCTACCCAGCCCATGAAATACCTCCCTCACTGCTGCAATGTGCTGTCTGTGGCTGTCCTTCCTGACTGGCCACAAGTGCTTCTCATTATGGTTCTGCCCAGCTTGACCTGGTGCTGTGCTGTGGAAAGCCCTAGAAAGACGATTCACTTTATATGACGTTCTGGACCAAATCCCCTACTGAGTTATCTTCCAGTGAAAGGTGGACACTTTCTGCTTATTGTCTTAGAACTCCTGCTAAAATAAACATTTTTGCATTCTCAACTGAACTGAAAACTAAGGAAAATTAACTTTTAGAAGCTGTTCGTTTGCAAAGATTGATTTTTGATAACAGTACCATGCCCAAGAGAGACAACAGGTAAGTAAAGGTATTTTTATAAAACTGTTGCCTTCTGAACTTTATTCTAGTTCTTACACCAAGTATTAAAAATAAATAAATCAGATTGGCAAGCTGGTGCAGTAGATGAAGGTGCCTGCAGCCAAACCAGAGCATCTGGCCAGAAGAAGGGTGAGAACTACAGTAAAGGGGTGGCTACAGATGATGGTGATGATGAGGGAGGAAGGGGTAATGGGGGACTACGGGGAGCATCAGTGAAGGCCTCTGGGGGTGATGGCAGCTGAGCTGAGGGCAGAGCCCTAGAGGCAGCCAGGCAGACGTGAAGAACACTGCAGCAGAGATCTTGGAAAGGACAAAGCCCAAGCAAGAAACAACCCTGGGGAGTGGGAGGAGCTGGGTGAGAAGGACGGGAAGCTGTGTATGTGTCCTGGGTCACAGGAGGCCAATGTGCAGGTACGAAATTTACCTGAAGAACACTTGAAGCACCTAAAGGAAGTTCAGAACAAGGACGTGATCTTCGTATTTTAAATGGTTACCCAAGTAGAAGCAGGAAGTCAAGACTCTAGTTTAAGCTTCTGGCAGAACAGCAGCCAGCGATGGCAGGACAGTGTAAAGAACGTTTGGGGATGAGGTCCCTACAACTTGCTGAGAGGTTCCTACTGAGGGAACTGCCCTGCTGGCTTGCTCTCATTCTGCCAGAATCAGACTATGCACAGCAGAGTCATTTAGTAAGGGTCTGGCTCTAGGATTAAAGGGGCCCAAGTTGACATCATGGCCTTTGAGCTTTGCCTTAGCGAATTCTTTAGTCCCTAAACCTTGTTTCCTGGTGCTAAAGACATACCCCATCTGTTCTCCACTGTGTTATTCTAATGACAGAATACACCTAAGAGTTATCCAGAACCCAGTGTCAGCTACTATAAACAAATGGCTCATTAGTTTTCCTTTTTCTATTTTAAACACACACACACAAATGATTTGTTGAGAAATTACAAAGAAAAGCTAGCTGGCTGTAACTTCGGACTTTAGGATGCCCGGGAACACTGTTTTTGATGGGTCTGGATTGCTTAGATCAGGACTTGGGGTCTAATTAAGCTGGGAGAGCATGCATCTGGCATGCAGAAGGTCCAAGTTTGGATTCCTATCCTGGTCAAAAGAAATGTCTTTAGAATTTATCATTTAAATCTTTTTATTATTTTGAGTGTTTGCCTACAGGTGTATTTGTGTACCGAGTGTGGGCCTGATGCCTGTGGAGGCCAGAAGGGGGAGTTGCATTCCCTGGGACTGCAGTTACAGTTGTGAACTTCTATGTGGGTGCTGGGAATCAAACCCAGGTCCTCTAGCAGAGCAATGAGTGCCATCAACCAGTGTGCCAGTTCTCTAACTCATTATTGCTATTACCATGATTATTATTTTATGTGCATGGGTATTTTCCCTGCATGCACATCTGTGCACCATGTGCATGCCTGGTACCCTCAGAGGCCAGAAAAGGGTGGCCTGGAACTGGAGTTAGACGCATAACTAACCTCAGTGTACGTGCTGAGAATTTAACGTGGGTCTTCGAGAAGAGCAGCCAGTGTTATTAACTGATGACCCAGCTCTTCAGCCCTTTGTGTGTTTGCTTTTTAAATAAAAGACCTAACAACTTATACACACTATGAGCCTCACGTGGCGATAGCCTCTTCCCGAACGTGGAGCTCACCCACTCGCTGGCCACTGTGCTCCAGGGATCCACCCGTCTCTGTGCCTCTGTCCCTGCTTGCATCAGTACAGGGTTACAGATCGATATACTTGCCAAGCCATTCCCTACCAACAGCTGCATCCATTTCTGCACATTCAAGAATGGCTCAGAAGAACTAAAGATCATCTGAACAGAAAATAGACACTAGAAAATCAGTTTCCTTCCTGTGTCCCAGAGGCTACCTGTGAAGTATTTATATTTACAAGACTTCCACCGGATTTCTCTTCTACTCAGACAGGCTACAAATATCTAATTGCTGTGTAGATCTCCAATTATGTTAAAAAAAAAAAAAAAAGGAAGTGAGATCTTTGAGACAACCTTCCATACACTTGTTTAAGTTCTGGATTTTTCCTCCCAAAGGCTTTTCTGCCTTTAGGTTTTCACACTTCAAAAAGGCTTCAAAGTATAGTGTCCTTTCAACATGCACAAAGTTGGTAACATGCAAACAACTGTACATACTTAAACACAGCATCCATTAGAAATGTAAACTACATAAGCTAAAGGTGATTGCTGAACTGTTAATTCTTGTGCAAATGTTGGATTCCAAAGGATCTATTCTCAGAAGAGGAAGTAAGAACCAAAAAAACCGTAATTTTCTAGCCTTTCACGTCAGACTCTGATCCAGTTACACTGCACTCCTCCAGTGAGATGAGTACTTGCTTAGTAATAATTACAACAATGCTCTAAAGTCCCTGGCCATAACCCAAACAAGCCCTCGCAGCTTTCAGAACAAAGCGCTTCTCATCTGCATTTCGATTCTAGCTTCTAAGAAGAGGCTGCACGCTGACTACACTACCAGGGACACCATTCCTTTTACCAAGAACTAAAGTTCACATAAAGAACTTGGCTTTAGAGACAGCCAAGTCCTTCGTTATGGCCTAGGTATGTAATCTGGGGCAAGATGCCAGTCTCTGAATCTGTGTTAAGAATGGATAAAATGGATTTTTGAACCCCAGGATCAACAGACTTACATTTAACGCATAGGCGACCCACAAAAAAAACCCCAATAATTAAAAGTGATGTTTCTATGGCTACTGCACCCGCCACTGCAGTGAATATTGAAAATACGGCTAGAACTCGTCCCTGTCTTGCAGATCTTGGTCCTCTACAACACAATCGGGGTATCAGAAGGTGGCTGGGGTGAGAGAGGTAGCGGTGTACCTGCAGGCAGGAACTCATAACAGGCCAGGCGTCACTCAGAGCTCAAGGTCGCCTGAAACGCTACTGCAGGAGCGCTGTGTGTCGAGGAGGACTGGAGAGGACGCTGTGTGGCTCCCTGAGTCTCACTGACCCCCTCTTAAGAGGGAGTAGCCTCTATCAACTCTTTAAATGTTCTCTGAAGCCAGCGATGGAGGACACGACTCCACCGGCATAAAACACTCGTTTATATCCCAAGCCCAAACTCCCCGGGCCCAGAAGTGACGTAGCCCCCATGTGCGGGAGCCCTTCACCCTATTGGTCGTTGGCAGCCGTGGACGTAGAACTGCGCAACCCTGCTGCGCAGGAAGCGCCATCTTTCCAGCGCTATCTCCATGGTGACCGCGACCAGGTCACCCATTTGGCCGCGGCGGTGGAAGTTACGTCATCGCCTGTGCGTCCGGAAGTGACTGTTCCTGCTCCAGGGAGGGCCGCCCGGGCCTACCCTGCCTGGGCGCAGCTAGGCAAACTGATGCGGTCCGGACCGGGTGACCATGGCGGTGTTTCATGACGAGGTGGAGATCGAGGACTTTCAATATGACGAGGACACAGAGACGTATTTCTACCCCTGCCCCTGTGGGGATAACTTCTCCATCACCAAGGTACTCTAAAGGGCTGGCCGGCGACTCCTAGAGCTTGCGCATTTTCGCTTCCGGCGTCCCTGGGAAGGCTCAGTCATCCACGTGTTCTTCTGAACCTCCGCCCCTAAAGTAGTAACCTGAGCTGTCAAGGATACAGGGTCTGGTTACTGGCGCTGTTCTCCCTAGCCCCACCTTTAGAATCTTTTTTTCCTGGGAGGTTTTTTTAAAGAAGAGAACTCGATTTTGTACCCCAGGGTTTTGGAGGCGATCGAACCAACCTAATCTCCCTTGTTGTTTCCCTAGATGAGACTTGGGGGAAAGTTTTTTGTGCTGTTACCTAACCAAAGACTTGTACATAGACGTAGGAGAGGTTTGTGGGAAGTTGACGAAAGGCGATGCTGACTACATGTTGTTTGATTGCGTTGTAGGAAGATTTGGAAAATGGAGAAGATGTGGCAACGTGTCCTAGCTGCTCACTCATTATAAAAGTGATTTATGACAAAGTAAGGGGTCTATTAAAAGGGATGGGTGGTGTGAGCTAATGACAAAGGCCTAAAGCAGCCTGTCTGATATAAAAGTGTGGAAGAGTGTTGGGTGTTTGTTTGTTTGTTTGTTGAGACAGGGACTTTATGTAGCCCTGGCTGTACTGGGACTCACTATGTGGACCAGGCTGGCCTTGAGTTCACAGAGATTTGCCTGCTTTGCATCACAAAAGCTGGGATTATAGGTATACACCACCACACCCAGCCTAGAAGAGTGTTTCTTAACCCTGTGCTAAACGAAGGGCTATTTTTACAAAGCCCTTAAAAATTGCCAGTAACTGTTTGCTAATCTTGTTCAAGTTTAAATTATGTAACTTATGATCACTTTGGAAGGAGCAATAAAGAAATTGCTTTGTAATGAAATTGGCGACTTAATCAGGAATAAAAAATTATCATGAAGGTTATTTCATTGATGTTCTTCCTTTTGAGATTTCTCGTGCATTTAATATTTAGTTTAGTTTGTTCAGAGCTCTAGGACATTTTTAGAAGATTGCATGATATTGATTGCCTGGCTTATGTATAGAATCTACCCAGTTTGAGATATAATTCCTGGATGCAGTGTTACAGTTTCATGTTCCTTTGTATCCAGTAAGAATGGCAATAGGAAAGGGGTAAATGCCTTTATTTCCCACCCAAAGTTTAGGTAGAGCTTTGGAGTCTGAAGGGTAAATTCTAAAATGAGTGTTGGACAAAACACAGAACTTTGTGGGAGAAGCTGTTATTAATTTAGACAATAAAATGTAATGATTCATTTTTATATTAAAATGGTTTATGGGACAAAGACCAACAGGGACAGGCTAGGGGCTGACTCTGTGGGGGATCACTCTGTAGGAGATGTGCAGTGACTGGGAAAGTTCTTGTGGTCGCTGGAATAAGCCAGGATGAAAGATCAGAGCCTGGACTTCATTTACAAATAATTACTATTGGAGGTCTGTGTTGGGAAACACAGAGACATTCTTTTTATTACTCATTTGAAGAGCTTATGTATTTGAATGACCAGATATTGAACTGATTAATGTAAAACCTTGGAAGGCGTGACATGTTTATTTCTGGGAACTGGTGGCTCCCTAGTTAAGATATTTATGTGACACTGCTTATTAACTAATGGCCTTAGGGCTAAACACCAGCATACTTTTAGACACCAGTTCTCTGTACAAAAATAAAGCGTTATTGGGTCTGGGGAGATGGATTAGTGGCTAAGAGCTTCCAAAGGAGTGGGCATTTACATCTTCCACATGGGGGCTTCCAGCCACCTGCAACTCCAGTCCTAGGGAATCTGGTGCCCTCCTCTTCCCTCACAGGCACCCACACACATGTGGGGTACACGCATACACATAAGTAAAAAAGAAAAATAAGTCTTTAAAATGTTCCTTTGTCTCCAGTTGTGCCAACTGGGATAGCTACTGATATCTATTGGATAGATCGAGGGCTACAATCATACAGCACACAGCTCATCTCTGAACAACAGTTAGTTCTTGGTACATAAGACTTAAACTTTGTAATCTAAGTTTGTTGGCATTTTTATAATATTATGAATGGATTTTTCCCCAAATTTTCACATCTTGATTTTTTTTCATTGCTAGCATTAAAAGAAAGAAAGAAGGAAAGAAAGTAAGGTGACAGAACAGGGAAAACTATAGCCAGATTGATTCTGTAACAAAGGAAAGTGATGCTAATGCATTTGTGGCACAAAGAGCTGGTGGCCAATAGCATTTCTTCTTCTTCTTAGGATCAGTTCATGTGTGGAGAAACAGTCCCAGCTCCTTCAACCAACAAAGGGTTAGTTAAGTGCTGAGGACGCTCTCAGAACCCACATCCAGAACAGCGGGGGCTGAGCCCAGGTGGCTGGATCCGGTGCAGAGTTACCAACCTCCTCAGTGGGCAACTATCCTGTGGATGGCCTCATGGGTGTGATCTACATCAGCCACTGACCTCGGCGTGAAGAAGTGAGCCTGTGACACATCAGCCCTGGATTCCATGCTTACCTGACTGGCAGGATTCCTCTCTGTCCATCTGAATTTAAGGAAGAGCCCTGTGAACTGATGGTTTTTCCTTCAATTGGTTGCATCATTTGAATATCTGAAAATTCATTTTCTGAAAATAACATCATCCGCTCAGTCCTGAGAGTGTTCTTTTATTTTTTAAGATTTATGATTTTATTCTTAATTGTGTGTATATGTACATTTGTGTGTGGGTATGTGCATGTGAGAATCATGTGAGAATCGTTGCCCAAGATGGCCAGAGGCACTGGATCTCCTGGAGCAGGAGTCACAGGCAGTTGGGAGCCACCTGACATGGGTGGTGGGACCCAAACTTTGGTTCCCTGACAGCACTACACACTCCAACCTCTGACCCCTCTCTCCAGCCCATGGTGGGTTCAGATGAGGCAGCCTGCCTTTCCAGTGCTGCACTTCCAGTTCCTCCCACACCCAGTCAGCCTGGGCTCGCCGTGATCGCATTGTCCTGTGCTCGGTCACTTCTGTTACTTTTCATGCACAGAGTACAGTCCTGCTGTTAGACTGTGAGGCCACGGTTTCCCCGTAGCTTCCAGTTAGTGCAGAAGGAAGGACCGTCTGAAGTGAAATGGTAAAAGAAATGCTGCCTAACGCCCTGTGCATCCTTATGTCAGGACAAATGTAAAGGAAACAGCCGACGGAGGGTACCCCTGGCGGCAGCGAGAGGCGCAAGGCCTGCTAACTCGGCAAGTGGAAGTACGTGAATAGTTGCCAGTGGGAACAAGTCTTTCTGTATCACGGCCTTGATTTCTTGAAATGCCTGATGGGATCCATCTCAGACGGGCGAGGCTGATCTTCATACGCAGTAGTTGTAACGTAGCACAGCTCTGTGTCGGCGTTAGGCCTAAGGAGTGCAGACTACAACAGGGTGAGCTCTAACAGACACGCCCGTGATGCACACCTAGGAACACTGCACATAACAGAACCCAAGTCAACACGTACCCCTGCTGCGATTCTTCCCCTGAAGAAAGAGACGTATGTCAAGATGGCTATTAGTCTTTCTCCACTGCAGTCTGAGAGCATCAAGAAGTTAGATTCACCCATTCAGAAATTTAAAAAGTTCCCTTGTAAACACAGCTTTGCTGTGAATGCATAAAGTTTTGAAAATCCATTGCTTATCCAGCAGATTGTTTGGGGTATGGCTCCTGCAACTAAAAAAAGCCAGAAGGGACTGGAGAGATGGCTGGTAGGCTAAGATCTCTTGCTGTTCTTCTAGAAGACCCGTGTTCAATTCTTAGCACCCACATAGCAGCTCACAACTCCGCCTGACTCCAGTTCCTGGGGCTCTGACTCCTTCTTCTAACCTCTAAATACCAGGCATGCACATAGTTCAGAGACATACATGCAGACAAAAGACCCATACAACTAAAGAAAAATGTACTTAAAAAGAAAGAAATGGGGGCTGGGGATTTAGCTCAGTGGTAGAGCGCTTACCTAGGAAGCGCAAGGCCCTGGGTTCGGTCCCCAGCTCCGAAAAAAAGAACCAAAAAAAAAAAAAAAAAAAAAAAGAAATGGCCAATAAATACATTGTATCCACTCATTGGAGGTTTAAATTAAAATGTGTAACCAGGTTTTTTAACCATAGAGAAGTGTGTGGTTCTAGGCAACCATTAGGCTGAGACTAAGTTAAAAGTTGTCTGAAGTGTGTTGTCCAGTACATTCTTTGGGGGAGGTGGGAAGGTGTTGAACCCAAGGCCTGGCTCACGCTGGGCAAATGCTCCAGTGCAGGGCTGCATCTCCGGCGGACAGTTCTCATAGGAAATCTCACTGCTGTTTGGTGTCTCCCAAATTACCGTACAAAACAGCCGCTACTCAAACAGGCGGAGCAAGGTGGTTCTGGTGAGAAGGAGCTACATGGAGACACAGATTGTCTGTGCTCCTCAGATCGATGGTTTTGGAGAGTCCACTAACAGTCGTCGTCGTCCTCCTCCTCCTCCTCTTCTTCCTCCTCCTCCTCCTCCTCCCCCTCCTCCTCTTCCTCCTCCTCCTCCTCCTCCTCTTCCTTCTCCTCCTCCTCCTCCTTCTCCTCCTTCTTGCTGCTACTGTTGCATTCCACAGCAGATGTCTTGTTGCAGGTGTTCTGTGAACACAAAGGAGCAGGAGTCCAAGTTCAAACACCTCAGGAGACAAAGCATGGACAGACTGGTGGTGAGTGCCTGGTGGGGTGGATGTGATTTTGTCTTAAAGCAACCGAGCAACTTTATAGAAGCACCAGCTATTAGCCCCGTATTAAACAGAAAAACCCAAGGTCTTTCAGATGTGACTGGAGTCCCAGACGCTTCCAGAACACCTTTGAGAACCAGTAAGAGTATCTGCTCTGCTTGTGAGCTCTGTCGTCTTTGACAGGGCCTGTGGATGGATAACTCATCTGTACAGCAAAGTGATGGACGGGGTCAGGTGATCTCTCAGCTGTCAGTTCTCATTTTAGATGTGGTTCCTTGTCAGAACACAAAACTATCATGAGTAGAAGCTTCATTTTTCTTTCACAACAACACACTTCAGAGTGAAGTTTCTAGTCAGTTCTTCAAAGGGTTCTTTCCTCTCATGCTCATGCTTTTCTTTCCTGAGGTGCTTGAACTTGGGACTCTGCTCCCTTTTGATCACAGAAGACCTACATCATTGTGTTCACATATGTGTCTGAAGGCACAGCCAATGATTTTTGTAGTACTGTAATGAATCAATTCATTAGAATGACTTGCATCGCCAAGCTAATAAAATGAGACCATGCAAATTCATGTTTTCTTGAAGCTTTTATCCCACCAAATACTAAAATTTTACATTAAAAGGTTTTGGTGTCACGATTTTACATAAGGTAGAACTCTTAACTTTTTCATCGTAAATAGGTTTCTAGTCTGGGCGTTAAACTGGTTGAAATCTAGGCTGGATTTCCAGGTTCATGGCCTCTTATTCAAGGAACTGAAATAAAGGCTCATTGCAAAAGCAGCAGGGACGCCATTGTCCTGATTAGGAAGGAGGCCACTTGGGACAACATACCCAGGAGCTGCAGATTATTGTGAGGGCTTCTTTTCACAGGGTCTGAAAAGGGGGACATTGGTTAGTAGTGAAACAGTTTGGATGATTCCCTGCTTTGATTGACAGGTTAAATTATATAATCACTTCTCTCCTGTGCTTGTCCCCCAGATGTATGTGATTTTAATCATTCCCACACTGAATGCTCTGTAGTTCTAAGATGGTAAAATAGGGGATTATCACTGAGAGTTCGCTGGAGGACAGCTTGTTTTACTGTGCACCCAAAACTGGTTCAGGCCATGTTGTCATAGTTGCAGGGTAGTGAGTGTGGTGGAAATGTTTAATCCTGGTCCGGGGTTTCTACACTGACTTTGACCATTTTGTTCATGGATAAAAGACACACACACAACTTTTATGTTTATAATAAGCCTTAATCAGCACTAGAGCTGGGCAAATACCTATCTTCTATGCTATTAAAATCTATTTCCCTGAGTTATTACTATGTTTCATCTGGACTGCTCTTAAGTCCAATTGGCCAGGCCTCAGGGCCATGTTTTTTGACTCCTAACCCATGGTGTCTTTCTCTCTGTTGTGGTTCTCTCTCGGCACCCTTAGATTCAGGAACCAGAAAACTTGCCTATGTCTCTTCAGCCCAGCTATTGGCTGTTGGCATCTTTATTTACCAATCAGTAGTAATTGGGGGGGCAGGGTCATATGGTATCACTTGGGTCTACATGTAGACTCTCTTGTGCAGACTCTTGTCTGTGTGGCAACCAGGTCTTAGCATTAAACAAAAGACCAAACCTCAAAAATTCCCTTTTCTAGTCCAATAAAAGGCTCTTTTCTCTCATATAAATTGAACACAATTATAACAATTATGAGGTATAATATATATTTATAATGTCTAGTCCATTATATTTGGCAATGTAAAGTATTTTATCATCTATCCCAACTTAATGAGTTTACAATTCCGTACCATCTTTGATATCATCTGTATCATCTTTGATTTTTAACTTGGACTACCATCCTAAAACCATCTTTTAACATCTAGAACACCTCAAGTTTAATTGTGAGACTATAACTATGTAGTCTGCAACCCTATCATTTGAGAACAAATAAATATTATTTGAGTATTCAGGAAGCACAGGGACCCGGCTCCCAAAAATCATAGAAGCAACATAGATAGCTTACTGCTTGACCAGTCCAATATTCCTTATAACATTGGAGTGTCTATCTTCATTCACAGCCTTCCATCCCAGAACATCTGACAGACCTTAAATGAAGCAGGAATTATGAAGGACTAGCTTACCCTGACTTGGCAGAGCTTAGCTGTTGGACCTTCCTGGGTCCCCTGCAGTGTTTGACCCCTGCTGAGCCCTGAATGCAGAAGCCTTTGTTCCTAACAAAGGAACACACCTGGGCATACACCTGGTCCATTCGTTCCTGTCTTTTGTTCTCAGTCTTTGTTCCTGGGACTTAGGCTGGTCTTCCTGGATTTCTCCCCAGTAAATTTGGGGCACAAATTCAGTCTTTTGTTACTGAAGCCTTAAGGTGGGGGGGGGGGTGTTCCCACTGTGCTTCCTGGAATTTTCCACCTGGTCAACTTCAGGTATATATTTGGTGAATAAAGCTACAGAATTGGCATTCTCTCTTAACACGAATGACCCGCACATGTGTGTTTTTTAATCCTGCAGGCTTACGCCCAGATCTCAGTGTCATGTCGGTGCGGGTATCGACACTTAGCAATTGCCTATCCTGCGTCTGTGCTTTTTAGATAGCATTCTGTCTGCAGATAAAGTTTGGGCATTTCCCCCGGTGGCTAGCTTGCCACACTTGAAGCAACTCTAGGTGGAGGGTACTGATGCTCATCGTCTCCCTTGAAGTGGAGTGGGGGCACTGTCAGGAGCAGAACTATCTCACAGTCAAAACATCCTTTAATAATGAGATGATTTTAAATGTCATGTGGATCTCTGATGCTTTTGACAGCCATCTATTTATAGCATATCGGAATAAGCAAGCATTGTCTGTCTCCAGCTACCTATTGTCCGTACAACCCAGGATGTGCTTTTAAATGGTCATACCTGCTTTGCATGTGGAGCAATCACATGGCCTCCCATGTCAGCCACACACTTCACATATTGTCCTGAATGGACCTTTACAAAGAGCCAGCTGGAATCACTCACACTGGGCTGATGTGCACGGTGGGAGGGTCTCAGGCTGGCCAGCCTCGGGCCCAGTCCTCTATTTAAACAGACAATTCCACATCCTAGCATTTGCTGTGGTTACTAATTACACAGGTTGCAAAGTGACAACTTCTACTGGTGTAATTGATTAAGAATTTTAACTTAAGTTCGTCTGCCACTAAGTAAATTGCTCCTGGTTTTATATTTAACTATGAAACCATTTTTACAAATTACTTTTTGTTAATAGTTTAAAACAAAGAATATATAAATAAGAAATCGCAGTTTTTGGGGTTGGGGATTTAGCTCAATGGTAGAGCGCTTGCCTAGCAAGCGCAAGGCCCCAGCTCCGAAAAAAAGAAAAGAAAAAAATAATCGCAGTTTTTAAAAAACAACCCACCATCCTGTAATTTGTCAAAATGCTCAGAATGGGGGCAGGAAGTAGGAGTGGAAGCATCTCACCTTTCTGGACACAAGAGACATTTGCTGAGGAGACCCAGAACTCAGAGGAAAACAGCTGTCAGTAGACTTCTGAGATACACACACACACACACACACACACACACACACACACACACACACACACACGGAAGCAGGAGCCATTCCCTTCTGTCATGTGAGTCCCTGGGGTAGAACTCAGATCTTTATGCCCTAACCCACTAAGCCATCTTACCAGCTCTAAAATTATTTCTCTAGCTGCTTTTGTTTCTTTTTAGAATATAACTAGAAGTAGAAATGCTGATAACCCTGTGTGCCTTTCCCCCTCCCTGTCTCTGGCTCCTTCTCTGTCTCCCCGTCTCCTCCCCAACCTTCGCCCCTTCCCTCCCCTTCCCCCCTCTTCCTTCTCCTCCTCCTCCTCCTCCTTCACCTCTGTATTGTTTTCTACGGCCGACAATCTCTTTTACAAGAAGGCAATCTGCTGGGCATATGACAGATCTGTGTGATGGGAGGAGGGCTTCAGTACAGAGTGGAGTCTGAATAGTCAGGGACAGTACTGACTAAGAGGTCTCAAGGAGCAGCACAGAACCATTTGCAAATGCTTGAGTGTAGGAGAGCTGACAATTTGGAGTGCGCGAGACCTCATCCTCGCCTGACTCTGCTGGGTAAAAGCTTGGGACCACACTTCACGCTTAGATGGCACTGTTGTGGTTGTAACGAAGAAGAGAAAAAGCCATAGGTGCATTTCAGGCCTTTTATACATGGCTATCACAGGTCACCCAGGGTCATGTGTGTTGCATTTCAAACCCAGGCCCCGTAACCCTAACCCTGTTAATATACAGGTAATTCCACTGGCTTCCTCTGAGGTGCTGTGTTAGCACCTGTCGCTGCCGGATGCTCTCCTACACTGAACCTGCCTTTATATTTTAATTCAGCTTGAGAACTGGCAGTGGAGAAAAGCTATTAATGCAGATGGTATGGAGTACTGTGGCACTCATTTTCGCTTCGAAATGAGTGAAACTTTGGCTGTGTTTTCTATAGTAAGAGATGGTTCAGGTGGTAAGGTCGCTGTGCAAGTGTGAGGACCTGAGTTTGAATCCCTAGCACACACATAAAGGCTGCACATGGCCATGTGTGCCTGGGACCACAGTGATGGGGACATAGGAAGTCCAGCCAGCCTAGGCAAAACGTTGAACTTCAGGCTCCGTGAGGGAGAATAAAGTAGAAGACAATAGAAGAAGATACCCTGTGTCCTTCTCTGGCCTCTGCATCCATAGGCATGAGCACACAGGCAGGCACACACATGCACACGGGCACAAAGCTGGGCACCACGTCACAATACACTAGTAATAAGTCACCATCTGCAATGTCTATCTTAAGTATTCATGACTGGACGTGGGGGCCGGACCATGCTCCTGCTATGTTTGCGTCCTAGTTGCTGAGATGATTCGTGTCCAGGATTTTGTTGCCATTGATCCCCTGAAATATCTCACTGGTGCCCAACAACAAACTAAGCAGATACTACCAGGAAAGCCACTCACTTACAGGTTGATGCAAAAGAAACCACCATCAGTAAAGTCTTGAACTTCTGACCTTGAACAAAGTTTGCAGCATGTAGCTTAGCTACTCCTAGCAGGGTGTGACTTTCTAGTGGTTGGCCCATCTGGCTTGGCTAAGTGTCCTCCATACTGAGTTATGGGACTAGGGAGAGCGAAAATGAATGAGGTTGGACATGAAAGAGACCTTTCTGCTTGGTAAAGTATCGGATGTTATTAGTTACTCCCAAATAGATAAGCAGTATCCATTCAGTCAATCAATAAGCAGAAAACATTTCATTACTGTTTATAAGAGCTAAGCCTAACGTATATGGGTGTGAGGGTGGAGGGTGGAGGGGTGGGAGAAGGGGAACAGTTTGGGTGCTTGTCTTGAGGCAAGGCCTCACCGTATAGTCCTGGCCAGCCTGGAACTCAGAGACCTGCCTGCCATTGCCTCCTGCCTGCTGGGATTAAAGGCGTGCACCACCATTCACAGCCTTGTATTTTACCATTTTCCTGACAGAATCTCACTATTTACTTTTTCCCCCCCGAAGGAGAGGTTTCAAAAACTAGAATTTTATCACAGAAATA
The DNA here is from genome assembly GCF_021556685.1 of Rattus norvegicus. Lineage (NCBI taxonomy): Eukaryota > Metazoa > Chordata > Mammalia > Rodentia > Muridae > Rattus > Rattus norvegicus. Next base: position 7,361,120 of record NC_141549.1, on the reverse strand, counting down.
TTTAAAAATAAATAAAGCTGGAATGGTATTTTTAGACGAGTGCCCGAAAGATATGTGTGGATCGTTAGGGGATGGCTGCCCTGTTCTCTGTGGATCATTAGCAGGTCTCCTGTTTCCCATTCTCTGTGGATTTTAGTGGACGGCTGTCCAGTTCTCTTGACCACTCACTCACCTCACCCATCAGCATTTTAAAGAAATTACCATGTGGTCATAAGAAGCAGAAGGAGGTGGGGTTGAGGATTTAGTTCAGTGGTAGAGCGCTTGCCTAGCAAGCGCAAGGCCCTGGGTTCGGTCCCCAGCTCTGAAAAAAAGAAAAGAAAAAAAAAAAAAAAAAAAAAAGAAGAAGCAGAAGGAGGGTCTGACCTTGACCGGTTGGTTCCTGTTTTTCTTGCTGCCCACATGCTCTTAGCCCATCTGTGGGCTCAGTAGGTCACTGCCAGGGGCGAAGAAGCCAAAGAGATACTGGTCACCTCAATCAGCCTTGGTTTCTCTGCTGTGAAATGGTAATAAGAGGGCCAAAGAAATGATTTAAAGTCCTTCTCTGCTCTGTTCTGATGTGACTTTGAGTAGGCGATTTCCAACTGATTTCCGTGCTTGGACCTTGTTCTGACTTGTCTGATGTGGCGGCCTGAGGAGGGGGAAGGGAGGGAGGAAATGAAGTGGATGCAATCTCACTATGGCCTGTAGAGGGAGGCAGAGCTCCACTGGACTCCTGTGTTGGCGGCTCAAGGCCAGCCCACTGGCAACCAGACCTACACACCCAAAAATATCTTTGGGCCTATGTGTTCTCATTCCCAAGGGACAGCCTACTTAATGTGAATGCCTGGGACAACTGACATTCGCTGGACCTTCATCCTGAGGCCTGGAGCAAACAGCCCGGTAGTTACTACTGGCTTCAGTGTTATCTGCCAATGTTTATGTCTCAATGTCCCAAAGGCTATCAGGGCTTTGCCTTATAAACTGGCACTGCCCAACATGGTGACCCTAAGCACTCAAATGATGTTAAGACATCAGTTCCTCCTTACTCAAGTAGACATTCATACGCCGTGATTTGTGGCGGCTGCTGTGGCTGCAGGAGCCACCCTCTCCCTGGGAGGCCATGGAAACCTTGGGAGGTAGAGTGTGATTGGAGGAAGAACACTAGAGGTTTGACCTTAAAGAGGGTCTTGTTCTTCCTTTCCTGGTTTACTGGCTGCCATGAGCAGATCAGCTCGGTCCTGCCACGATTCTTTTCTTTACCTGCAGGCCCAGGAACGAGAGTCAGATGAGCATGGGCCAAGCCCTGTGAACCCACGAACCAAAGATCTCCCCTTCTTTTCAACTGTTTCAAGTGTTCACCACAGAGACAAGTCTACCAACACAAGCACCTACTATGTGGAGCACAGTAATAGGCGCTAGGAGAAACTGTGTTATTAATACTGACATCCTTCCACTCCAGAGATTCAGAAAGTTCTGTCCTGCCCTGCTACTGCACACACACATGCACACACACACACACATAGACATGCACACGCACACATACACATACACGCTCATACAGATGCACACGTAAATACACACACAAATTCACGCACACCAATTCACACACATACACATAAAGACACACATACCCAAATTCACGCACATATAAATACAGACTCACGCATACATGCACACACACATAGAGGGGCACCTCTCTGTTGTTTTGGAATCCAGTGTCAACGACAGGGCTGGGGGTACCTGGAAGAGAATGGGGGACAAGAGACTCGAAGAAGGACGCCAAGACAACAGTCTGATCAAAGCGACAATTTTATTTTTCCCCAAGGTTGAATTTATACCATAACAGGGGTAACAGAGGGAGGGGGGAAGTGTGAAACATTTACGCAGGCCAAGGACACAATATTCGTGTGGTCAGGGAATCGGCTGATGTTGATAGGATGTCAGAAAGGTCATAGGTTTGTCATATCATTAGTCAGCAGGAGAACTTTATCATATTATTATTTATCTTGACCACCAGATTTGTATTAGTCTTCTGCAGCTGGCTGGGGATTTTCCATGAACCCAGTCATACTTAATTCTAACCATAATAATAACATCAATAATGGAGGGCTTCAAGGGCATCGCTCCCAACAATCCAGTGATTTTGCCACTCATCACCTCATCCCAGAGTAGGAGACCTGACTCTAAGGTTGGTGCCTGGTGTGCACTGGAGAAGCTATGCTACCGTCATGGCCTCGAAGAAGAGGTGACATTAGCTGTCAGCACCCAAGGATACCTCCTATGTGCAGGGGTGAATTCTAACCTGGTGGAAGGAAGCACTTAAAAACCTGCCCTTGTTGCAAGCGCAGACAAAGCCCCCATCCCATCTGTCACGCTCACTGCGATCTAGGATCTACGTGCCCTTCTACTCCAAAGGGACAAAGGCTACGCTGACAGGGTGTCCGTGCTCCTCACTGTGCCACATCTTGTGCTTTAGAGAAGACTTCTGTTATGATTTAAATATGAAACGTTCCCCACAGTGTCGGTATGGAGGGTTGAGTGGCCGGGCAGTACGTTCTGAGAGCTCCACCTGATTGACGACTGTTGCACGATCAGGAAGTCATGGAGAGGGGGACAGCAGAAGTGGGGACAGTAGAGGTTACATCCTGCCCTGACCCTGACCCTGACCCTTCGCTAGAACCCCCTTTCTCTGTTCCCTGTCTGCAAGGAGGTGAACAGCCCCTCCTTCGCACACTGTGTTGTGTGTATGTTCTGCCCAAGCACGCAGGGCAGAACTCTCCAAAACCGGGAGCCAAAATAAACCCCTCCTTCCTTAACGTGTTCTTGTCAGGGCTTTGGCCACAGCGATCAAAGCAGCAATGAAATCTGACAACTGAGCAAGAAGGCCTTTCCCGGGAGCTCCTCCCACTTCTCCAGACAATGGAAAGACTTCACTGGTGAGGTTAGGGTGAGACCAGCCCTATGGTGGACCCGGTGCCGTGTGGCAGGATTTCAGAGGCACCTGGACAGCTGTACCCTGCTTCCAGTGGAGAAGTGTGGCCCCCAGTAGGAGAACGGCTGCTAGGGCATCGGCTTGTGAAGCTGGGGGGAGAGACACAGTCAAGGAGGGCTGCGCTGATCTGTAGTTGAGGTTGGGTTTGCCCTGACAGCAGTCTGGGGTGAGGTCTTGGAAGTCGGTGGTTTGAGGGCAGGAGATGAGCTTCAGTAGCAGGAGTATGGGACTGGACAAATGATCAGGGCCAGAGGAGAAGCCATATCATTAAGGTTTGCTATCCAGCTCTGCTGTGCCATCCTGGAAAGTACACAGAATGCATCCAGAATCACCTTAGCTGAAAGAAAGAGACTGGGTGTCTGCTAAAAGCCTGTGTATTGAAGGCTTGCTCCCCAAGGCAGTAGTAACCAGAGGTGGGACTTTTAGGAGAGTTCTGGCTTCATCAACAGATTAATCCGTTCATGGCTTCATACTGTCAGGACTGGCTGGGAGGCGCTGGGAACTCAGGAGGCACGAACTAGTTGAAGGGGACTGGTCCTGGAGTTACGGCCTTGGATTTATTTCTTGCCCGGGGCCCCTCCCCTCTGCTTCCTGGCCAGCATATGGTGAGCAGTCTTGTTCCCCTGTGCCCTTCTACCATGCTGTTCTGCTCCACCACAGGACTGAAACAACGGAGCCAGTCTACCACAGACTGAAATCTCTGAAACCAAATACGTCCTTCTTCCTTTCAGTTGGCTTTCTCAAGTATTCTGCCACAGCAGTGAAGACCTGCGGAACACGGTTACTGCACGAACTGCTCTGCCTTCAACACCCCCATGGCTGAGCACAGGCAACCCCTGGCTCTGGCCTCGAGGAAATCTGAGCCAGCGTGGAACTCAGCGGCCGAACTGCCAACAGAGGAAGCTCGGGAAGTGTGCTGCCCTCCGTGTCTGCTGTGCTTACTAAACCACATCATACTATAAATGGCGTGGTCCCAGGGTGGACGGCGTGCCCCAGACCCAGGGAGATGTGCATCTCCTGTGCAGAATGGAGGCCTCTGTAGAAACCCAGTCTGCAGCGGGAGTGAAAGCTGAGCTTTCAGTGAGGTGTAGGGATCCTCGATAAACTTTGCGTGGTCTGCGTGCTGGTGGTGAAGCTGGGGAGAGCCTCAGGGTCAATTGGAGGTACGGCAGAGTTAGAGGAAGTCTTTCCTCAGCTTCCTGTCGGTAGAGAGGTGGACATGCTCCTCTGCCACATACTCCTGCTACTTTGATGGTCTACTCAAGGACACAGGGTACCGGAGCCAACCTCCGCTGTGCACTTGTGCTCAATTCCTTTAGCCTCTGGCCTCCCAATGGCATTGGGATGCCTGTTTTGTGCCCTAACTTGGCCTTCGTATGCCATTAGTCATTGTGCTGGCTGGATAGCAATGCTGTCACAGAACCACTCTGTGTATTCTGAATATGCAAAGTTGTCCTGGGAAAGGTGGCAGCCAGCAGCAGATTTTGTAACATTTCAGATTTATTTGTCACTCTCCTCCCCAGCAACCAGGCTCCGTTAGCTTGAGCAGGGTTCTTGTGGCCAGACTCGTTATCTGAGCTGTCACCATCAAACTCTGTTGCCTTCGCATGAATGGCAGGAAGCGTAGGGTGAGCCACGTCAGTTCCCTTGTTACTGGCATCGCTCTGGAGTTCAACCATGAGTCACTGAAGGAGAGAGGCTGTCCAAATGGTTCAGCCAGATTTTGAAAGAGCTTTTCTAGAGACAGAAGAGACTTTTGATCTGCCCCTACTCTTGTGCCCCCTGTGCTCCAGGAGTGGAGTGTTGCTTAGAGTCACCTGGCAGGGCTAACGTGCATGTCTGCCACCTTAGCCAGGGTGCAGAGCCCGCCTCAGACAAACCCAGAGAAAGAAAAAGGCATCAGCCACTGGGCGTGGCTTTGAAACCCTGTCCTCACTTAACACGACTGCATTGACATCCGTCAAGGCTGTGCTGTGACTGACACAGAGACCATAATGCCTAGTTTGCTTCCTGCTGCTTGGTCCCCACAGCAGTAGTAGCCAGAGTGGGACTTTTAGGAAGAGACTGGCTTCATCCATGGCTTCACGATGTCAGGACCTGCCGGAAGGTGCTGGGAACTTGCTTATACTAAACCATATGGTCATATTATAATGGGTCCCAGGGTGGGTGGTGTGCCCCAGACCCACAGGAGATGTGTATCTCCTGAGCACAGTAGCACGAGCTAGTTAAAGGGGATTGGCCCTGGAGTTACAGCCTTGGATTGATTTCTTGTCCTGAGCCCCGCCCCTCTGCTTCCTGGCCAGCATCTGGTGAGCAGCCTTGTTCCCCTGTGTCTTTCTACCATGCGACTGTGCTTCACCTTAGGACTGAAACAACAGAGCCAACCAGCCTTGGACTGCAATAAACTTTTCTTCCTTTCAGTTGACTCTGTCAGGTGAAAATCTCACTATCACAGTGAACCACTCTGTTTTTTTAACATTTATTGCCTTACACTTCCAGGTCAGTCCATCAGGACGATATGTCAGGGCAGAAACTCAAGGCAGGAGATGGAAGCGGAAATATGGAGGAGCGCTGCCTGCCGTTTCGCTCACTGACTCATGCTCAATAGCTTCCACCTGCCTAGGTGCGGTGCCACCCACAGTGGGCTGTGCCCTCCTGCATCAATCAAGATAATCTCTTGCAGACATGGCCATAGGCCAGTCTGATCTGTGCAATCTCACAGTTAAGGTCTCTTTTTCAAATTTAAATTGTGTCAGGTTGCAAGAAAAACCAACCCGTACAACATCTAAGCAAAGACAAAAGCAAGAACATAGGCTAACTATAAGTAGTTTATTCTGCAGGCAAACAAAAATGGTGTTTCCCAATTAATTGTGGGTCTAGCCCCACTCTACTCTCCCACAGCCTCCTAGACTAAGATAATTAAGATGATAATTATCTTAACAAAACTGTTCCGTTGCACAGCACGGAACTCAGAGCAAGACCATTCATCCTTACCCTTGCTATGATGCGAAGTCACCAAACACAAACGGTCCTCTGAGCACCTCCCTTGAAACCTTCCTATGAGATACTCACAGTACCCCATGGTGTGTGGTCGCCCTCATTCCAGCACCAACAAGCCCAACTTGGATCAATAATCGGCTGTGTTCCTGGTGGTACTGGCCGGTGGATGTGTACCCCGGGGAAGGTAGTCAGGTACTGATTAACTAGACACAAGGAGGGACAGAAGCATTCCTTGGGTGCCCCTGCTGGTTGGTTCCTAACTGGAGGAGATCTTTCTGTCCTCGTTCCCCTCATTTCAGCCTCTGCTCTGAAGGACTCTTCCCCGGGGGCTTAGACTCAGCTGACGTGAGGTCTAGGTAAGAACTGAGCCTCTCCTCTTCTCTACAAAGGAGCCTTCACAGAAGCTTCTGGAGCCTGCCTTTCCTTGCAAGTGTAGGCTGTAAGGCATACTGGCCTTCAGCCAAAAGGGCTAAGAGGTGGGTGGGCAGCGTTCTAACCTGCTGCTCATTGGTTGGTTAGTTCTGGCACATGGTCTGTGAAATCTTAGGGTATAGAGACTCAAGGTACAATGTTCACAACACCCTGGCATTGGCCTTTCTTACCCCCCACGCCATCCCATTCTCCGTATTCTCTCATTCTTGCTTCCTGAAATCGCCTTCCAAATAAACCACCTGCCTCCAGCCCCTTGTTCAGACTCTGTTATGGTTTGACTCTGAAATGTTTCTGTGAGGCTTATTTTGTTTGTAACGTATGTCCCTTAGCTCTCGGTGCTATTTTGGGGGTGGGGTGTTCTAGTACCTTTAAGAGGGGAGGTCTAACTGTGTGAGTGGGTCACTAGGAGTTGGCTTTTGAAGGTCATTCATCTCGCTTGTTATTTCCTGGTTTGCTACGATGTGAACGGCCTCTGCTACACACTCCAACTGCCACGAGCTGAGCTGCTTGGCTATGCCTTCCTTGACATGGTGGATTGAAATCATGGTTCAGAATAAATCTTTCCTCCCTTACATTGCTTCTGTTGGGTATTATGATCACAGAGATGTAAAAATAACTAATACAGGCTCCATCCCTTCCCCACTATGTGCCTGTAAATGTGGTGTCTAAGAGTTGACATTGGACATCTTCAATTACTCTACTTAATTCTCAAGACAGGGTCTCTCATTGAACCTGGAGCTCAAAAATTCAGCAAGCCTTAGGGATCCTCCTGTCTCCTCTCTCTCAGGGCTGGAATCACAGGCAGGGTTTACCATGCCTAGTTATTGTTTTCAATGTGGATGGTGGCGATCAAACTCAGGCCTTCGTGTTTGTGTGACCAGTGCTTTATCAACTGAGTCATATCCCTATCCTCTGTAGGTTCTGTTCTTAGGTTACTCCAAGTGAAGACAGCTCCCCATCTGTCTTAGTTGGGTTTTTATTGCTGTCGAAGAGACACCATGGCAATGGCAACTCTTTTAAGGGAAAACATTTAGTTTGGGGGTGACTTACAGGTTCAGAGGTTCAGTCTCTCATCTTCGTGGTGGGAAGCAGGGCAGTGTGCAGGCAGACACGGTGCGGGAAGGGCAGAGAGTTGCACATCTCGATCTGCAGGCAGCTGAAGGAGATTGTGACGTGTTGGCCATTCCTGAGACCTCAAAGCCTGCCCCCAGTGACCTACTGCCATCAGCAAGGCTAGATCTACTCAGCCAAGGCCATGCCTCCTCATAGTGCCACTTCCAATGGACTAAGCATCAACACAACACGAGTCTACGGGGACCATTCCTATTCAAATCACCACTGCCTATCTTTACCTCTGTGTCCTTCCTACAGAATCGTTGAGCTATAATGTTGACTGGAATTGTTTGTCCTCCAGCTCCAACCAAAAGTTCTCAAGCTCCTGGTCCTAGACATTGTTCAGGGCAGGCACAGGCTGCTCGGTCAGAGTGACTGAACTGTGGCAGGGATTTGTGATGTAGACAGCGTGAGCTATGGGTGCTTCCGTAAAGGTGACTTAAAGCAGGCTGCGTGCACTTGGTACTCCTTGATAATGAGATCTTTCCCCCCTCCCCTTGATGTGGGCTTGGCCTTTCATTGCCTTGGCAACAGAAGAAGATAGAAGACTACATCAGAGGACGGTGGCTTCCATTGGGGTCTTTGAGAGGACTGCTGTTTTCTCTAGTTATGTCAAGCCACTGTGTTGAGAAACAGGGCTCCCCTGCTAGAGAGAGCAAAGGAAACGCCCCGAGAAGATGGGAAAGAAAGGGCCCAGCTGCACCTAGCATTCCGGATATTTCTATCAGCAAATGCATCAAGAGTCTCATTCATTTGCCTTTCCAGACTAGATCGTCCAGGCAACACCAAGTGATACCAGTTGGTACTGCACGAATCAGAGTAATCAGCCCAAACCCAGCCACTCTGGGAGCCATGATAAGGAAGCAATTATTTTAAGGGAGCTTGTCACACAGCAATAGGTAATTCCCATGCTAAAGTGAAAGGACATGAGATTTGGAATTGTTCAGCCACACGAAGAGACTCTAAATACCCCTGGAAAGTGATCGAGACAAAGCTTTTAAAATTTGATCTCAGACAAGAACCCTCTGGTGTCTGAACCCAGTCCTGTAACTTTTTCCCTTTCCATTCTACTTCATTCTAGATACAAAAGAAAGTGACACACCCTCCTCCAACAAGGCCACACCTCCTCCAATGAGGCCCCACCTCCTCCAACAAGGCCACACCTCCTCCAATGAGGCCCCACCTCCTCCAACAAGGCCACACCTCCTAATCCTTCCCAAACAGTTCCACCAACTGGAGACCAAGCATTCAAATATATCAACTTCTGGGAGCCATTCTCATTCAAACCACCACAGAGAAGGACGGAGAAGATGGTGATGGGCGAAGGACATTGTGGGCACAGGACACGGAACAGCTAAACAGACAAGAGAAGTATGTGAAAATGAGAGCAAGCTCTAGTTCAGAATGATACCCTGAGTGTTGAGAGGAGAGTGGAGTTTTGGGTGATCATATGGTTTGAATGTCAAGTGTCTATCTTAACCTCGTATGTTTGATACTTGATTCCTAACAGGGTCTTTTCTAGGAGGCTGTAAGTCTTAGAAAGAAGCATGCCACTGAAAGTGTGTCCTCGGGTGCTACGTGTTGCTCTGGTCCCCTCCTGTACCCCTTCTCTGACTCCTGCTTGCCTTGAGGCAAACAGCTGTCCCCTGCCACATGCCTCTGCCATTGGAGCCTTCCGCATGAGAACACAGAGTCAGACAAGCATGGGCCAAGCTCTCATATAAACCCATTCTCCTCTAGCTTGTCCCTGTTGGGTGTTTTACAACAAAAAGTAGCTAGCACAGAAAGGAAGGGTGTGTAGGCAAGCAGGTTCAGTGACCCACCCTGCTCTGACTGTGGTGGGCAGTCATTAAAGAGGGTCCAGGGAGAAAGACTTTAACAGTCCACAGGGGTCCCAGCAAGAGTGGCAGTGCTTCAGTGTGTGAATCAAGGGCAAGGCCTGTACTGAACATGAGAGTAGCCAGCACACGGGTAGACGGTTACATCACAAAGATGTGCCAGCATGGTCCATGCGGTGCCTGGGAGCAACCAGGACGCGGGTAGATGGTTACTTCACAAAGATGTGCCAGCATGGTCCATGCGGTGCCTGGGAGCAACCAGGACGCGGGTAGATGGTTACTTCACAAAGACGTGCTTTAAGGGTTCCCATACCTACCAGACATCCTCTCAGGACAACGTTAGAAACATAATCACTGTTTACAAGTCTAGAGATATTTGCATCTCACTTGGCAAACGCACGAATATTCTCACTTAGTTGCTTTCTTGGAATTGTTTTTGAAGTAGCCCTTTGCCCCCAGAAACCAGAGAATACACATTCAGTTCTCTCTCACTTTGCCCTGACAGAAAATGCACTGAAGATTGAGACTTCCAATTTTCTGATTTATGGGTGATTCATCAGGTTTTCCAAGCCAATGACACAGGAAGTACAAGGGGCAAAGACCGAGGATCGCGGTTGGTGCCTAAGAGACACTCATAAGTCGTCATTGCTATGTAATCTGGAAAGCCATCGCCAGAACTAGAGTTCACTCTGGAAAAGCACTACAACCCAGGCTGCTGACGTTAACTCTATCATCTAGAATCCTGACTTTGAGCTCTACAGACCACCCATGGCACAGCTATTGAGACTGCAGGACAATGCACATCCTCTAGGACCAGGCAGGTGTCGTGTGTTCTGCCGTTTATGACAACACATAGAAGGGGAGAATTAGAACTGAAGGTTTGGAAGATTTATCTTAGGTAACCTGTCTTATGGGGGAAGCCTGAGAAAATCCAGAGGTCCCTGGACATGACCTGGAACAGCCCTCTTCCTGTTATACGCAAACAGTGCCTAGTAGTCTGTCCTTCTTATTTTAAGGAAGATCCTCAAGTGAATTCTTCAGTCATTTGCTCTAGGTACATATCATGAAAGAAGAAAACCATCAAAATTCCCAGTGAAACTCCCTCACTTTTATATATTTTTTTTTATTTTAAATTGTATGTACAGGTGAGTGCATATGCCCTCAGAGGCCAGAAGAGAGCATTGGGTCCCTCGGAGTTAGTTACAACTGTTTGATATGGATGCAGGGAGCCAAACTTGGGTCTTCTGTGAGAGCAGCAAGCACTGAACCATAATTCCACCCCTCCCCTATTTTGTAAACCCTGATTGCTTGTTTTTGTGTTTGTTCTAGGACTCGTATAGAAACAGGGATAGAGTTTGATTGATTTTCATGCTTGGGTTATGTCCTAATTATGGTTCTGCTTCTGTGAAGAGACACCACGGCCTTGGCTACTCTTATAAAGGAAAGCACTAACTTGAGGCTTGCATTCATTTTCAGACATTCAGTCCATTATCACCATGCTGGGGAACTGCAGCTTGCAGGGAGAATTCTACATCTGGATTTGCAGGCAGGGGGAAGAGCCTGCCACTGGTCCTGGCTTGAGCTTTTGAAACCTCAAAGCCCACTCTCAGTGACACATTTCCTCCAGTAAGGTTACACCTCTTAATCCTACTCAAGTAACGTTCCCTGATGACTAAACGTTCTGATATATGAGCCTATGAGGGCCATTCTCATCCCAGCCACAATAAAGAGATAGAGCCTCAAAGCAAAAGCCAACAGGGCTGGTGAATGGGAAGTTAGACGCATAGCTGTGTGTAGTGACTTGTGTCTATAACCCCAGCATTTGGGAAGCTCAAAGCCAGCGTAGGCTACATAGTGAACTTTAGGCTAGCCTGAGCTACAGAGGGAGACCCTCAAAAAAAGGTAAAAAAATGAGCAAAACAAGCTTAAATCACAGGAATCTGTGATCCATTGTGCCAAGTATGGGGTTACTTACCTTCAGATTGAGCATAGCTGGCCACCGGTGTTCCTTAAGTCCCAGTTGGTCATTCTGTTACTTGCGTCTAAAACAACATGGGACTTATTTTTTGCCCATTTCTATTTGGAGGGTATCTGTTTTTTGCTTTATTTTCTTTGTGAATCCAAGGAGGGCAGTTAAGTGAGGAGTTTCGTAGTGAAGGTCTTGGAACCAGCTCTAGTACCTTCTAGTTGAATGGTCTTCAGAACATTTAACTCTAAAATAGAGAATGTGAAATGGGAGTAATTATAGGAACACACACACACACATACACACACACACACACACACACACGCACACACATAGATATGTATATATATACATATATATGTTGGATATCTATATCTAATCTATCTATCTATCTATCTATCTATCTATCTATCTATCTATCTATCTATCTATATATTTTCTGATTATTGGTACGGATGTTTAGTCAGAAAAGTAAAGCCATCTGTGGCTCAACCATGATACCTTCATTTTTTTTCCCTTGTGACTTTTTCTTCAAAGTCTTGAAATGTCATTTTTTTCTCTTCCATGGCAGACTCTATGAAGTCTAGCAGTCAACCCTTTGGTGAGTGCCAAAGTGGAACTAAGGAAACATAGTCTGTGTCTTTGTGAAAAGAAGCTTACTGCCTGCTCTGGAAGATGGTTTCTGTAAAAGTATCCTTTATTTGGCAGAGGTAATTGTTGTCTCAGAGACCTTTGCTGAATAAGCTCACCCCTTTTAACTCTTTCTGAACTCTGGCTGGCTGGTTCAACTCAGCTCTTTTGGTCAAAACTCTTCTCCAAGCTGACTGATTCAAACTGGCTTCTCTTGGCTTCTGGCTGAATTGCTCTGCTTGGTCTCAAACTAATTCTGGCAATTTGGTTTAATTTTCTGGCTCCTTCTCATTCTATGGCTCATTCTGTCTTCATCTGCAACCTGTGTAAAGCTGTCCCAGTAAAACTGCCTCCCCCTCTCTCTGCACTGCTCTCTTAAGTCACCTCTCTTTCCTGTCTATTCTTGAGAGAATTGGGCGTATACTATCTCTGACTCATTCTGTCAAATCTTTCTCTGATTTGTCACTTTGTCTGTCCAATTAGATGTCACTTTCAAACATGACTGCTTCCTTCTACAAACCAACTTTACCTTCATTGTTTGGTATTAAAGGGGTGTACTAAGGGCATGTCTGTATTCCAGCCAGAGGGATTAAAAGTTTCTATTTCCAGTTGGATCATACAGACCTAGAAGTTATTTGGATGTGATCCCTTGCCAGAGCAGCCATGTTGCTGAATTAAAATTCCTCTACATGTCTCAATGTGAATCATTGAATAACAGGTACCAAGTGTCCAACTGCATCTGTAAGGCAACAGCTATTTAGGAAACTACGTGTGGGGGTGACAGGGGATTACAGGAGAGTTCTGGAGACCTGACCAGCTATGAGGGTAGTGTCTAACCCTAGGAAGGGGTATCATTGTCAAGGGTACAGACTCAGAACCATCACCAGGTAAACCAGCCCACCATTTAGAGCTGTGCTACACCTTCCATGGAGGGTGGTCAAGGAAGGGTTCCCCCATTGAGTAGTAAGAATAGGGGCCTCCATTTGCCACAATGAGCATCTAATGGAGGAAAACAAAATTCTCCAGCCTAAAAGTCTGACAGGTCTCACATGTGGCTTCCCTAGAGTCCTCAGATCTCTAACATCTATTGCATATGCATGTCAGTGGGAGGTCACAAGATGTCTGTCACATTGGCAAGGGTACAATAGCAGTGGAGATGGGGTTGGATTGCTTTGGAGCTGGCTGTGAGTTTGGGAAGAGGACAGTACCTTGGCAGCTGAAGAGGCATGCTGCACTGGGATGTAGCAGGCAGCAGTTACTTCACGGTTGGCCATTAACCACGCTGTATAGTCTGGGGCTGGTGAAGTTTGCTTGGCCTTATGTGGTCCTGGCTTCAAGCCCTGCTGTTGAAGTCCCTTTTCTTGGCTGGGCTCTGACTCTCTGTTTTGATATCTGGCTCAATTGGATGCCAGGGTTTTTACAATGATGCACACGTAACAGTTTGTATTTGATCTCCTCAAGCCCTAAATGCAGAGGGATTGTGTGGGTGCGCAGGGCTGTGGACGTCCTCACACAGTAAGAACTAAAGCATCAACCTGAACCTGTTAGTGGAGTTCAATCCCTTCGGCTGGGCTTGATGCCGGGTTACACTTTGCCTCTTAACAACACTTTCTTCCTTATTACTGCTGTTCCCTGATGCTTTGTTTTTGCTTATTTAGATACAGACGTTTATCAGGGTTCTCTAGAGGATTAGAGTGAATGGGATGAGTATATTTTATGAAGGGGGTTTATCAGAGTGGCTTACCAGGTGTGGGCTGGGCAATGCAACCGTGGCTTCTGCAGCAGCAGCGGCGGCGGCGGTGGCAGCAGCAGCAATGCACTCAACAGCGAGAAGTCAAAGTAAGCAGCTCTGTTTTTATTTTTTCCTATGAAAACTTTTGTATCTGGGCTGTGACAGATGTGCTAGCCACTCTGGTGGAGGGTCTTTCCCCACCCAGTTAATCTTTCCTGGAAATACCCTTGAAGATCTTCCGAGAGCATAGCTCTTAGTTAATTCCTGATCCAATCAAGTTGAAAAATCAAGATAAGCCCAGCAAGATGGCTAAGGTTTGTTATCAAGCCCAAGGAACTGAGTTCAATCCCTGAGACCCACATGGTGGTGGAAGAAGAGAATTGGCTCTCACAAGTTGTTCTCTGACCTACATACTTGTGCCATGGCCAACACATGTGTGACTGAGAGCTTGAGCACACAGACACAGACAGACACACAGACACACACGCAGACAGACACACACAGAGAGACAGACAGACAGACAGACAGACAGACAGACAGACAGACACACACACACACACACACACACACACACACACACACACACACACACGCCCCCAAATAAATAAACATAATAATTTTAAAGGTTAACTATAGTGTTGTAGTTTGCCCTGGAGTTGTCTGTATTTTGATGCTAATTCCACTGCCCCAGGGACAGCTGCCTAGTCAAGGACTCAGGAATCAGGTGACTTCACCAGAACCTTCTCCCCATTGAATTTGTAAAGTACAGGTGAGGGATAGGTACAGGATAGAAGGAAGCCTGTCATTGGAGGAGAAGGAAGGATGGGTGGGAGAGAAGTTTGAAGGAAGAGGAGGAGACTGGAACAGAGGAGAGGGAGAGAGAGAAGCCGTGGCAGGATGACGGAGGCTGACTTAAAGATCTCTCTCTGTATATTTACAGGTTGTTATCAATGTTCCTAAGGGATGGATGGTAACGGGCTTTGTATGTTTAAGTGGGCAATTATAGCTTATCAATTAGATCTAAGATTATTGTGTCGTGTGTTCTTTTAAGTGACAGTTTGAGTGTAGGAAAGTGTGCAGCGGCAGGAGATGCTGGGCCGCCGAGGAGTTGGGATGTGTTTCTGCCAAGATATCTAGCAGACATCTTGGGGCACCATGGTGCTGGACCAAGCGAGGTAAAAGACAACAATACTTTTTTATATTTTTTATATTTACAACAACGCTATAGCAACAAGGTTTTGCTATGTAGCTCAGGCTTGACTGGAACTTTCGAGCCTCCCTTCATCAGCCTCCAGAGTGCTGAAGTGACAGCAGGCAGACACCACTCACCGTCCGCATTCAGTTTCTACTGCTGGGATGAACACCGTGACCAAAAGCGACTTGGAGAGATTACAGTCCGTGCTGCGAGGAGGTCAGCGCAGGGACTGAAGCAGAGGCCAGGGAACAGTGCTGCTTACTGGCTTGCGCCCTGGCCTGCTCAGTTTTATTTATTATGTGTCCCAGACCACACGCCCAGGATGGCACTGTCCACAGTGGGCTGGGCCCTTCCCATCTATCACCAACCAAGAAAATGCCTCTGTCTTGTTAGGAAAGTGTGTGTCCTTAACCTCTCTAACCAGAACCTGGACTCTGCAAGCCTTCCTTCTAGAGAAAGAAAGCCAGGCATCAGAGTTTTGTTACTGTGATTTTTAAAAAAGATTTTATTTGCTCATTTCCAGTGTGTGTGTGTGTGTGTGTGTGTGTGTGTGTGTGTGTGTGTGTGTGTGTGTGTCTGTCTGTCTGTCTGTCTGTCTGTCTGTATGTGGTGTGTGTGTGTGTGTGGTGTGTGTGTGTGTGACATGGTCTTGTGTATCCTAGGCTGCCTTCAAACTCTCAAGCCCAGGATGACTCAGAGATCCTCCTGCCTCCACTTTCCCAGTGTTATTCCTATATCTATATCTATACCTATATCTATATCTATATCTATATCTATATCTATCTATCTATATCCTATATATCTCGAATCGGTTAACATCTACTTCCAGCGAGAACCCTTTCCCGCTCATGGCTGGTGTTGTTATTGGTTTTGATTGTTTTATTAATGATGAGAACCATTTTGGTGTTGTTTTTCCTCCAAAAGGTCTCTTTTTCTAATAATTTTGTTAAGGTGTATCACAGCATCTATGCATTTAAAGTTTGTAATCTGGTAGTATCTTATTCATCACTTTTCTCTCCTCCATTCCTTCCTCTTTCCCTCACCCCTTCCTTCCCTTCCTCCCTCCCTCTCCCCCTCCTGGTTTCAGTCTAGTCCAAGCTGCCTGAGAACAAGCCTCCTGCCTTAGACTCTCAAACACTGGATTGAAATCACCAGCCACCGCACCCAGGAACAGTCATGGTTTCTTCAGTAACATTTCTTGGTTTCTTTTCTTTTCTTTTCTTTTCTTTTTTTAAACTATAGAATCCGGCTTCTTCTGCAGCGGGGTTAAATGCCCCAGTCCAGGAGATAGGCAACTACAGGGATTGAATAAGTCTGATCAGCTAGATATTTCTGCCAAGTTTTATTAAAACACAACCCTGGCCACTCGTTTACTTCCATCCATGGCCCTTTCTGCACAGCGGCAGCATCACAGTTCAGATGCTCATAGCATCAGAGTTCTGTGGAAGTTGGGACTCAGACTTTGCCACGGGTTTATGACATTGAGGCAGAAGAGGACCACATCGTGCGTGCCCCTTCTTGATTGACATCTGTTGTCACAACACAAAGAGTATGGACTATGTCTGCTAGGTGCTCAGTTCTCTCCATCCACTCCAGCAGGATCCTTGATCATGGAGGTGGGCTTTGTGAGACAAATCACAAAAACAACTCCTGTTTGAAAGAGTCACAAAATTCAGACAGACAAGCAAAATCAAACCCGGGAACCAGATCCATTCGCTGCCAAGTTTCTCTCTTTCTAAACGGACCATTGATAAGAATCCACTACACCAGTTACACTGTAAGGAGATTGCTTTTCAGAAGCGTCTGTGCTATTTAAATTAAGGGTCTGTAAGAACCAGCCAGGGACTGAGTTGACGGCCATTTCTGTAATAAAACAATAAATCGTGGGGGATAGTTAAGGGTATGAGAAACGTCACACTCTTGTTTTGTTAAAACAATTAAGCAATGAGCTATGTGGGTCCTTTCCTTAATCACCAGAACACACGCGATAGCACTTAGCCTTTTACTTAGCTACATTAATTTATCCCAACAACTTCAGCTACTCACAATGCTAATATTAGAATTCATTTCAAAATAAAAGTCTTTAAAAATATTGTTCAACCATTACTACCCTTTACAAGGTTGCCATTTGAAACTTTTAGCTCCATCCCAGCCTCATCATGTTAGAAGTAATTTGTTTTAAATATAGACAGGTCTGAAGCAAGAAGATGGTGGCCAAACTCTTGTCCCTACGTAGGGGATGAATCTATCTAGAGCTATCCAGGACTCCTTTTTGTGATGGAGGGCTGTTTTATCATTATGTTCTCAGGTGGCTACCCAACCCCTAAAGTGCCAGCCCAATCAAGGAACGGTTTGAAAATTTCCAGAATTGTGGTGAATTTTCATCAAAATGGCCACACTGGATTTGTGGTCACGATATTAGATAGTATTAATCTAGAATGACTCTGAGGCTAGAGAAACAGGGGGCACTCACCTGGAAGTTGGAGATATTACTCAGGTATTTCAGAAACCCACAGGCCTTCTCCAGTTCTTATTTGAAACAACTGTATTTGGAGACAGCCCAGAGGACAAGGACATCTTTAATGGGGAGTCTCTAAGCTTACCGTATAGAAAGCTAATTCCATTCAGAAAGAAATGGGCAAGATTCTTTTTCCAACTGCATCCTAACTCAGCAACTCTTTTGGCTGAGCCTAGGTTCTTCTCTGGTTACGGTGGATTTCCTTCAACCATGTGAGCATTTAACTGGTAGCCACATTTAGGGAGTCTTGAACAATTGTTTTGGGCTCATAGGTGGCCTGTCAAACCGCAGGGACATTTAATAGCCAGATCTAGTTTGCCTTGTAAAGAATTTGGGTTTCCCCCTTTCAAAAGTTGCTATTTCTCATCAAGCCCACGTGGCTCTCCTAAGCGGGCATTGCTTTCCCTGTAATTCATTCGTTCACGAGAGTGGTCAGAGGAGCTGACCCTTCCAACACTGGTGACCCAAGAAAGCGCACACTGCAGGAAATCTGGTTGTGAGTTAGAGAAGAGCTAGAGCAGGAGAATGGAGGTAGAAAGTTCCAAGGGAACTGTCCTGAAGACGAAAAGGTCTTAGCCAGGTCTGCTGACTCTTCACTGGGCGATGCTAAGCTGGACAATTGGACTGAATCTCTCTCCTGTCTTCTTCCCCACCCCATCCCCATTCCTCCCTGTACCCCTCTGCTTCTTTTGAACTTGGGTTCAACAGATGAACATGAATGTATGCTAGTAAACCTGGTCAGAAGGTTGGGGCTGCCAGGCCATTTGCACAGCCCTCGTTCTAACTCTCACAACTGGCCACATACATTGTCTGAGTAAAGGCTACGTGAAATTTATCTACTGGGTTTCATGACTCCCGGAAGTGCTATCAGACAATGCCTAGGCCTCTTCCCACAGACAGGGATAAAAGTGAGTGAGGGCTCAGTGTTCATGGTGGGCAGGGTGTGGGGAGGGAGAGGGGAAGAGTCTGACTCCTTCAAGATGATCACGTCCGGTGATGAAGACAATGAATCCATTGTTTTTCTTTCTAAAAAAATACAGCCAACATAGCCAGGTGGTGGTGTCTCTCTTAGTCCCAGCACTTGAGAGGCAGAGAGGCAGGTGGACTGCTATGTGTTTCAGGCCAGCCTGGTCTACAGAGTGAGTTTCAGGACAGCCAGGGCTACACAGAGAAACCCTGTCTTGTAAAACCGCACCAAACAACAAAAACCAGTCAACAATCAATGACGTAAGGTACCTGGAGAGATTTTCTATGTTTTCATTGTTGTTTGTTTGTTTGTTTTAGTGGAGTTTCTTCTCTTCTATTCCAGAAGCCCAGACACTAGGGGGCTGCCTCAGGATACACGAGAGCAGAGAAATGTGATGTCCAACATTCGTTTGCTGTCTGTCCAGTTTACTCATCGTTCATCCACGGGGTGGATCTGGTCGAATCGCCACAGCTGGCTGGTTTTACCATCGCACTGACGCAAGTACAGATCCTTACTGCTTGGCCGAACCCCGGCTTCCATGCATTTTCCAGATAGAACGTGGATGATCATTCCATCCTGAAAAGAGAAAGAGGGAGGCCAGTTCCCAACAGTCGTCAAAGGACGTTTTAAGGATTTCTGCTGAGCATTAAAGGCTAACAGGTGTGCTGTGAACTAGCCTGGAGGGAATGGAAGGGTTGTTAGTCGATAAAAAGTATAAGTTAAAAAAAAAAAGTATAAGTTAATTAACCCTAACATTTAGACGTCACTCAAGCCTACGGAGTCATGAACTCAATTGCGTGTATTGCTGTTATATGATTGGGTCATTTCTTAGAAAGTTCTGGTCAGGATGACTCTGGTCGGGGCAGTTGTATTGTCAGAGCCACTGTTAGCCCTGCATTCACGAGTCTGCTTTTAACAGGGGTTACTGTACTGCTCTCTGCAAAACCTGCAATTTCACATTGTGTCCACCATGTTGCAGAAGCGAGCAAGACAGAGGGTATCCTGAAGGTCTCCTTAGACTAGCCTTCCCCAAGAAACATACGAAAGGTATAACTCCACTCCAGCAGATTCAATATCAACCTTAACACTCCCCTTTCAAAAAAAAAATTGATTTCTTTACCAAATTAAACAACTTTAGCCACAATGCTATAATTTTTTTTCATTGTTGAGATATTTCAACATACAGGCTGTTGTTGTCTTTAGTATATTCCAGAATATTTCCATCACTGCCAAAAGACATCACTATCACTACCCATTAGCAGTCATTCGCCCTCCTGGCCTCCTTCAGTCCAGAGAATCAGCAGTCTCCTTTCTGTGGCCATGTGTAAGGGGAGGTTCTGATACTAAGGTCTAGTTCCCTAATTGGTTCTTGACTTGTCAATAAAGACCGGAGCCAATTGCTGGGCAGAAGGTACAGGCGGGACTTCCGGGTCCCAAGATGAAAAGGAGACACAGGGAAGGAGAGAGTCTTTTCTGCCATGCTTCGGAGGGAAAAAGACACAGCAATCATGTAAGGCCTCGCTCTGGGTCAGCTAGGACCTGTGGCCTCCGCTAGCAGCGGATGGCTAAGGATGTTGGCAGAGGCTAGCTGATACAAGCCACTAAGTTTAGGGCGGTGGGGTGGGGCGACGCCTTTCCAGTTATCTGCGCCCAGCAATTGTGCCTAGCAGGCAAGTTCTAAAGTAATAAAGCTCCAAGGTCTCAGGAGTGGGCTGGTAACTCAACCCCTCCTGGGGCAAAGGCAGGTAGAAAAGGAAGCTGAGTTAGAGCTGGAGCTAAGCAAGGTGGAACGAAAGGCAGTTGGGAGCCACCAGGGCGAGGGCCGGGATCCCCGGCAAAGGTGATAGCGTGTTTTTAAAACTACACACAACAGCCTTAGAGACTCAGTGGAGTCTCAGCTATGGACATTAGGATCCCCTGTTGTGACGTGGAGGAAAACAGCAGGCGCGGCCTCCAACAAACAGATAAAGGAAACAAGGGAGATTGAATGAAGAAATGCGTTAGGAAAGATTTAAAGAAGTCTTGCAGGATTACTCAAATTCTTTGAACGTGGCCTCCACTGGAATTCTAGATTAAATATTCCTGGCATGACAGATCAGAAGAAGCCTGAAAATAGGTTTATACAGTAAGCAGAAGGGAATTTAATTATAGATATTAAAATATTGAGGCATTTGATCTTTAAAAATTTAGATCGAAAGCAGGGGATAGGGTGCCTGGCTTATCTCAAGACAATAGAATAGAGGCCTTGAAAATTAAATAAAGAGAAAGCCTGGAAATAGGTTTGCGCAACAATTGTTTAGTTTGCTGTTTTTGCTTTGAATAGTTTTTAATTATCAGAATGGGTGTGATTTTGAGTTTTATGGTTATATTATTATTCTAGGAGAGAGGTCAAGCTGAAGGTTTTTCCAGCTACTGGCTCAAAGACCAGTAACTTGGGAGAAAAGCTCCGCGTTTGTGTTGACAGGAAAGGAGGATAGGCTCTGGACCCCTTCCAGAGTGTATGGATCAGACATGACTGAGGGAGACCCCTGAGAAACTAGAAAGATTCAAGAGAATCAAACAGGACAGGTAAAGAAAGATTTCTTGTGTGTCCTTCACATGGCATGATGACTTATAATTGGTTATTAATAAAATTAACTCATAAAAAGACAGCTGTCTTTCACATAGTCAAACAAGGAGCAGACTATCATCCTTATCATCCTTAACTGATCCGTAACTAATCAGTGAATTCCCCCATTCTAGGTATTTTGCATAAGATCAATTGTATAATTGTACAATATAAATTCATATGATACAATTGTTCTTTATAACTAGCCTCCTTTCTTTTGCATGTTTTCCAGGTTTTTTCATGTTGAGGCAAAAATTAGTACTTCATTGCTTTTTTTTCCTTTCTTTTTATTGTGATAAAAGCCATACTAACACTTGTTACTTTTTAAGTATTTTCAATCCCAAAGTTTACAAATGTTAAATATGCTTGTTTACCATAACTTTCTCATTGTAAAAATATTCTCTTCTCATTAAACAATAATTCTTCCTTCCTCAGCCACAGATAACCACTGCTCACTTGATGTTTCTAAGACTCTAACTGTGCCACATAAAAATACATAATGTGAAATAATGCAGTGTGTGTGTGTGTGTGTGTGTGTGTGTGTCTTTTTAAATTTTAGATTGTGTCACTCCTAAATGTACACAACTGAGTGGGTTGTTTCTGTAACAACCAAGCTAATAATCTGTAATGGTATGGGGGACAAATCAGGATATCTCGAGGCTGGGGACCAGAGACCCCACGGTTAAGCCACTAAGCACACCAGCAGAAGTACCAGTGTGGAGAGTGCCTGAGGTCTTGGGAGAGCCCAGGATGCCATGCTAACAGGGTCAGTCTGCCCAGATGGTCCAGCTGACCAGAAGGTCCTTGTGGTCAGCCTGGGTTTCCGGAATGGGACTCACCTCCTGGAAGTCCCAGTGCTGTTGATGGATGGCAGGGCCTTCCTCGGTGCAGTTCTGCAGAATCACCTGCTCTCCTCTGACATCGAAGCACAGGCGCTGTGGGCTGCCGAAGAGAATCTCCTTCCTGCTGGTGTGCTCCAGGTTCTGGGCAGAGGGGATGGCGGTTAGCATAGCCAAAAGGATACCCTGTCCAGAGCCAGGGCTGGGGGACGAACACACAGAAGAGTCGTGTTCTGGAGACCATTTTCAGATACTACAGGGGCAGCAACAAGACTCTGGCTGGGTTCTCAGGAACCAAGAAAGGCATCCTGGCCTTTCTCGGGATTCTGTTTCCACACCCTGGCGTGCTCCTGTTTCCCGTATGCAGGTAAGGCTGTTTTAAAGGCTGCCGGTGCTGGGTGCACATGGCTGGAAGGCCAGATGAGGGATTTCTCTGAGACTGAGGCTGATTTCCTTCTGGAGACGTCTTACCTGTCCCTGACCAATATCCCTGCTGTTTGTGGTGTCTGTGGATCACCCACCCCCCATCTCCATTGTGGTTCCATGGCCTCTGGGGTTTTATTGAGCTGGAATGTGTGAACCTTTACAGAGGGGCTTTAACTGTGAGGGACCTGCACTGACCAATTGGATGACATGTTTTGGCAACCCCATCTTCTATTTGTTCCTGCCGGATGCAGTCTGTGGGAAAACTCTGCTAATCAGGGTCAAAGTTTACCGTTGAGCAGATAGTCTTCTGAGACTCAGCGTGTAATGGAAGATTCCCTTCATTAGTAGGGCTTCTCCTCTGTTCTTTTTTGGGAAATTCAACTCCCCTTCCCCTCCCCTGACCCCCACACTCAGTCAGGTAACCTCAGTTAAATTTCAGGATCAACTTCCTAACCTGTTCAGCTAGCACCTGAGATTCCTGAAATACTTCCCCATGCTAATGAGGCATTTCAGTACCCCAAGCCTTCAGCCAATGACTTTTCCCCATCCAGGATGATTCTACCTCCCCATCCCCCAAATTATACAAGCCTTGAATCATCCCAAGTTAAGTTATTCAGACTCCGGGCAGCTGGTCCTAGTGTGATCACTGACCGTGTGCACTCATGGGGCTTCTGAATGCCTCAAAGCCCTCTGCTCCTACTGCCCCTGTGAACCCTATTGGTCCAAGATCCCGTGGGCGGAGGGTCACACAGTCTGGAACTTCTTTTTATGTTAACTGTGGACATCTCGAAAGGTCCCCACGCAACTCGCTAAGTTCCCAATTTCCATCCCATGCTGCCACCAGCTAAGTCACCACCATGGCTAGCCCCAGAAGCGACTGCTCTTCTAGTTCTCATCGCTCGGGTCACTGCAATGCCAGCCCCAGCCAGCCATCCACCCTCCCAGGAGCCCGTTAAAAATCAAAACTCTAGAAGCTTGTAATTTATCAATCGGATTTATATCAGTAAATTCTCACTCCACAAAACGTCCATACAGTAAACTTACAACCAATTGATACTGATATAAACGGCTCACCTAGATAAGACAAACTGTCCTATAAAAATCCATCCCTTATGGAATATTCAGAGCTACCTGTGGCCATTTAAAGCCACATGGGTCTGGGTCGTCCTTCTCTGCCTCCATCGCGGTGATGTTTTGAGAGCTCTGGGCCAGAGAGTGCCTAGTCTGGCTAACTGAGATGCGGTGTGGCCCTATGGTGCTGGCCACAGTACGGGTTGGCGTCTCAGTTTTATCTATATTATTTACTACAACACCACTGCCCCCAAATTCTTAATAATGTTGAATTAGAGACATCACATCTTCTATCTGCATTAGGCCCTGCTAATTTGCAAATTAAATACAGTGGTCTGCCTTGCTTGAAAATCCCAAAACTGCACAGTTAGCATAAATTTGGACCTTAATCGCGTCTCAGAAGCAAGCTTGTGGGCAAAGGGAGAGTAAGTTTTTTCCTACTCAAGCTCCCATCTGTAGTGGCAGATGACGTCCCTGCTGCCTCCTTGTGGTCATGCGAGAGGTATTAGTGCAGCTTTGCCAGGACAGACTAACCCGGGACGGTCAAAGCTGCATGACATGAAGTCTCATCTCCAGCTTCATCGCTCATGAGCTCATTGCTTCTCCCTGCCTGAGGCCACGCTCCAGAACTCCCAAGGTTGGTGGCCACCGATCCCTATCACTCATCAGGAAAGCCTAGCTCACACGAATAGCAAGTTTGCAGTCGCCCCTTGAGTTTTAGTTCTCGGATATTTCCCTCTCTTTCCTGTAAACTCGACCTGTGCATGGAAAGGGGCATTTCATATTTTGTCGGGCATATATTTAGGTTTTCCTCCCAGGCCAGGGGGGGAAGGGTGGTCAGCTTCTTTATTTTCCAGTATTGCCCACCAAGATCACACAGCTAGCCAGTGGGAACTTGATTCAAACCTGGCTTTAGACGGCAGTAGGGCTTGGACAGTTGTCAGCCTAACATGTGACTTCCTCACGTGGCTTTTACGTCTTCATCTCTTGTGTCTAGTGTTACTGTTTGAATGTGAAGTACCCGCCCCCTTGGGCCTGTGCTTCACGTGATTGGTTCCTCAGCTTGTAGCCCTGATTTGGAGGCTGGGGAGCCTGAGGAGGTGGGGCCTAACTGGTGGAAGCCGATCTCTACAGGCAAGCTCTGGTCTTGGTTTCCTTTATCTGTTGCCTACTCTGTACCACGTGAACAAGCTACCAAATACCTCATACTCACCAGAGACAAGCCACTCCCACTGCCACCCCCACTGCCACACCTTTCCCTCTTGTTTCAAGAGGAACTGAAATCCTCTTGAGACAGTGAGCTTAAAAAACAAAAGACAAAAACAAAAATCATCGTTCCTCCCATGTTTCTGTCAGGTATCTAGGTCATAGAGGTGCAAAAACTTACTAATGTATCTGGTATGAATGCCCACTGGTGTTTTAGGGGAAAATGGCAAAGTAAAAAGATGTAAGAGACCAAGAGAATCCTGAGCCAACCTCTTCCCTGTGTACCCTCCAGGCTCTGAGCCTGTGCCTAGCCCTCGAGGCTCCAACTGGAAGGTTGGGTCCAGCTTCCCATAGAGATGTCCTAGGGTTGCACTGCAAGGCTGGGCCCCAAACTTCCCGAGGAGACGTTTCCTCCCTCACCCCAGGCTCTCCGACTCTCAGTTAACTCATTAGGCAGCTTTGGAGTATGACGGCTCAATGCAGAGAAGCCCTATCTCAGACTGAATCAGATCTGGGCTACACCGAGAAGTGATTCAAGCTGTGAGACAAGGTGGACCCATGACCTCTCAGCCAGGGTGGACAGCTTTCTGTCACCTTGGGCAGTTATTAAAGGACGTAAGACACATTGTAAGGAGCACGGTATTCTTCCAAATGGCCAAAGGGTCCACTTGAATCTAGGTTCTCCCCTGGCTTTACCACTTCTTTTCTGTGCCGACTCTTGGACCTTTCCTCAATGCTGGAGGATCTGAGGTGGGCATTCCTGGGCTGGTGGTTCTATGGCACAGTTTCCTCTTATGGCAGATACAAGGGATACATAAGTGGCCCCTTCGTTCCTTCTAACGGAGATGCTCCATTCTTTAATGCTGGTCCAGTCTAAGGTGAGGATGCTATGACAAGTCATCACAGCGGAAGCCATGGCCTATCAAGGGACATGGGGCCACAGCAAAGAGCTACTTTGAAGGGAATTGAAGGGCACCCTAGGAAACAGCACCTACTTATAAGCTGGGATGCTATCCATCCCGAGAAGTATCGTCACCCACCTGTTGTTGCCGGTTATTACTGCAAGGAGCCAGTGTCATGGGGCATCCCAGGAGGTCACCTTCTGCTCGGCAGTCTGCACAGAGGCCAAGTCCAGTGCTGTGGAGCTGAAAATGGATGTCCACATAGATGTGAATCTGACCTCCACTGTGAGGATGCTTTTTAACAGGTTCTAACTCCCTGTCTTCTCTAGACCTATCCCAGTGTGCATGGTTCAGTCACAGTGAGATGAGTTAAGCCCAAGGCACCTAAGACAGAAGCCTCATGAAGGAGCCAGGCCCTGGAGTTGCATGGATTATAGGGAAACATTGCTGCCTTCCTCAGGCTGGTGAGGGAGGGGGTGAGGGAGGAGGGCTGGGGGGGCGGCGGAGGCGTGGGGGGAGGCGGGGTCCAAAGGCCTCTGAGACCCTGCTGAGTCTATAACTGGTTGTCCAGTGTAGAGGATGAGTGACCCTGTCTTGGTAAGTGACTCCCCACCCCCACCACCCCCACCCCCACCCCCACCCCCACCCCGTCCCGGGCCACGCCTTGCCTTTCCGGAGAACCTGGGCCTGTGCTCGGATGGGTACAGCTCAGGGTAGACATTGGCCAGAAACCAGTGGAACGTCCGGCATCCCAGCCTCCTTTGCAGCTTCAGGCGCTCCGTACAGTCTGGCTTTGCAACCTGCAGGCAGAGAAGGGCATGGGAGTGAGGGCGAGAAGACTTGTTCCAGCCCCAAATTCACACTGCGCGCGCACACGAGAGAGAGAGAGAGAGAGAGAGAGAGAGAGAGAGAGAGAGAGAGAGAGAGAGAGAGTGTGTGTGTGTGTGTGTGTGTATACGGGTGGGGAGAGGCGACAGCCATGCCAGGGTTCCACGTTGGTGATCTCTGGTTTTCTGTAAGACACAGAGGGGCCCAGTAGGTTGCAAATACTTTATGTGCTGTTGGGCTGAGGACATCCAACACGCTGTGTTCTGAATGTCTAATGGAAGCTTGGCCCGGGGACATCAGAAGCCTGGAAGTATTGAATTCTTTTTCCTTATGGGTCCTTTGTAAATGAAATCTGCGTTGACATTAAGCAGGGGCCACGTGAAAGCAAAGAGAAAATACTAAATTGGCACCCACCACACAAGGGAGAAAAAAAAGATACATACTCTAGCCTAAAGGAAGGCCAGAAATTAGAAGCCACAGCTGTGGTGCTCTGTAGAACTCCACAGAAGGACAACTTCTTCCACTGTCAACAGGGTAAACCCTAAAATTCTTTAGCTCAGCCCTCGGCGGTTTCAGGATCTTCCTCCAACCCCTCCTCTGGTGTCTGAGTGATCCCAGGCAGCCATAGTTAAGTCAGACTTCTGGGGTGTCTAGACTTAAGATTAAGTGGAGTCCTGGTGAGAATTGCCCTTTTATCTTCAATTCTTCTCTACAAACCCAAGCCAGGAGGAGCTACAGTCATGGGGTCCGTCACCCCCACCCCGTGTGTAAAAGGAGCTGGTACTACTCCGGGTGACACTTGGACTCACTCATGGGGACCCAGAGGGAACTCTAGCTACCTTAAGCTTGGGTCTGAGTTGAAATTGGTGGGTCATCTTCCATTAAAAAGATACAAGTTCAAGGAGTTGTGAGAATTGTCTGGAGGCCATCTGCTTTACAGCAGGAAGAGGGTGCATTTGGATTTAAAAAAAGGAAAAAGAACAAAATCCTAAGGACTTCAAGAAAAACGGGTACTGAGACTCCTTCATGGCTCCACCTTCTCTGACTTTCCCTGAATGGGGGGGGGGGATGGGTGTGTCTTTCTGAGGACCCTGCCTTCATCTGTGCTAGCCAGCAGTGGGCTGGTGAGGGGCTGGTGAGGGGCTGGTGGGAGAGGTTTCCTGACTATGCTGGTCCCTTGGGCCCTCACTTGCAGTGTCTCAAGTGTCATGGCAGCCTGTGACTCACAGTAGACAGCATGGGTATGTCATTCCACAGGAACTGACCATCTCATAGAGCACACTGAGGGGCGTTTGATCACATGATTAAAAGCTCACCTTTTTGTGGCTTTTTTGAGGCCCATACTTATTTTTATACTCAGATATTTTTTTGCCTCCAATATTCCCTAACCTCTGAGCACCACTCAGGATGAAAGGGCCCTCAGAGACATGGCTCAGCCCTTATCTAGGCCCACCTTCCCTAGGGCTTTGTAGTGAATGGCTGCATCTGGGGCAGAGCATCCTGTAACAATCTGGGAATTCCAGGCAGAGGCCACCTGTGATGCTCCAGGGAGGTTCTGGCAGGGACATAGGACAGTCCCAATAGAGAGAAGGGTCATTCCAGAGGGCCAACTCAGGGAAGCTCAAGCCAAGAATAACGGACCTTATTGGCTGACCTTAAGCTGGTGGATTTATGTTGGCCAAAGATCCCTACCGGTCCCTCCTTACCTTGCTCAGGGCAAAGGCCTCTGGGATGTGCCTGTAGAAGGTTTCTTGGAAGGATGACAGCCAGGTCTCGGCAATGCGGATCTTGTTCTTCAAGATGACCTCGGGGTCAGTCCTGAGGCTGGCATCTTGGCTTTGGTAGAGGTGTCCAACTCGAGAGCAGGGAAGGATTTCAACAGAGCCACCGCAGAGCCAGGCCTGTCACAGGAGAAGGTGAGTGGCTTTCTCCCACCCACCTCCCTGTCTGAGAGCCGCTGGAAGAATACGGGCAAGTCATAAGCCAGAGTGACTATTTCAAATGCTCAGAGTGTGCTTCCCAGATCTGAGAGTTTGGGCAGTAGGGCGGGACAGCAGAGGGCAGTTGTCCTAGACTGGAACTGAGAGGCAATGACCAACACCTATCAACTTCCCGAACATACCACCTGGAGATAAGCACAGAGTCAGCATACAAAGCAGTTCAGGGGTCAGCACTCCACCTACCAGGGAATGCTTCCTCGGGAAAATATGTCTGCTGTCCGACCCTCCTGGGTCCCCTGCAGTGTTTGACCCCTGCTGAGCCCTGCAGATGCTTGTAGAAGCCTTTGTTCCTAACAAAGGAACACACCTGGGCATACACCTGGGTGATGGTCCATTGTCCATTCATTCCTGTCTTTTGTTCTCAGTCTTTGTTCCTGGGACTTAGGCTGGTCTTTCTGGATTTCTCCCCAGAAAATTTGGGGCACGTGTTTGGTCTTTTGTTCCTGAAGCCTTAAGCCGGGTTTTCCCACTGTGCTCCCTGGAATTTTCCACCCAGTGAACTTGGGTTATATGTTCGGTGAATAAAGCTACAGATTTGGCATTCTCTCTTAACACGAATGACCTGAGTATATGTGGTTTTTTAATCCCGCAGGCTTACGCCCAGATCTCGGTGCTGTGTCGGTGCGGGCATTGACAAATGGAGGTCCCACCGAGACCGGGAAAGAGAAGGTTTTCTGACAGATTGGATTGTCCTGGAAAGCCGGCCGGCGAAGAAGGAGGGACATATTGGGGTAAGAAGGGCTAGAAAAGGCCTCAGTGATTTGGGCTAGCATGAGTAAAAGTTGTTAAAAAAAAAAAAGGGATGAGGTAATGGTAAAGTATTTTTGCGTATGTGTTCTTTTAGAGTTATGTTTTAGTCTTTGGACCCCGACTAGAGAAAGTTTACACCCTAGACATGAGAGAGAATGGGTTTGGGAAAAACAGTCCTCCCTAACTCTCCACAGATGCTTTGGAGAAAGAGAAAGAAAATGAGCTTAAGCTTTTTCAGAGCTCTCCTAGGGACAGAAGGAAGGCAGGAGACGTACTACCTCCTTGCTGGCTCCTTCCTATTAGAGAAGTGCTTATTTCTGGTTCTGGGTTCCATAGGTAGGATATCTGGGTCCCTTTGGTGGGACACCATCTAGTTATGTCTATTGTTTGTCCTTGGTGCACCAAGCTGCCCATGTATGTCAGTTTACGTCTGTGGTTTTTGTTTCTTGTTCAAAAGAAAAAAAGTGGTAAAAACTTTATCTGCCGGTCATTCACGCCTTGATTTGGTTTTAACTCATTTCAAAAAAGGAACAAATAAAAGCAGTTTCAATTGGCCTTTGGAGCCCTGCACCTGTAGGAGCCTAGGTCAGCTGGAGAAGCTGCCCGGGGGCTGAGCTTCTGCCCGAGCTGATCTTAAAGGCGCTAGCAGCTTACGGTAAGGGAGCTAATGGCTGTTTCTCTTAGAAAAATCCCTGACTGTGATTATTGGACTTAGCATGTGACAAGGTGCTTCTCTTAAAATTACAGCTAGAAAAAGTAAATATTGGTCTAAATATTAAAGATATGTGTAGCCACTTCATTTTTGTTTCTGATTGGTTTTAAATGTACAAATATGCTCTACATGTCTTGCTTATAGACTATTGGCTTTTAAGTTATTGGGTATGGTTAAAAAATTGTAACATTGGTAACAGAAAGTTGGTTTAAAATTGGTAATTTGGATGGAGTCATTCTAGACAACATGAGGGATGAGCCAACCCAGGGAAACAGGTCTAAATTGGGATAATATTTTTTATGGAATTCTTATCCTAGAAGCCAGACTTATAAAAAATTTAGGGCAACGTCTCTTGGTTGCGGTATTGAAGGCCGCACCATCGTGCATTCATATGCAGGAACTGGCAGTCAAGCTTTGTAGCATGAGGGATAGACTTGGTGTTTTGAAGAAACTGGATTTTGGAGACTAGATTGTTTGGAGGTTGAATTCTGCTTTCCAAAGTTGTGGTTGTGCTCTGGTGTTACAAGGAGAACTTAAAAAAGATTGTGGTTAGCGATTGCCAGTGTTACATTGGCTAACTCACACTTATTTGTAATTAAGAAAAAATCAAACAAATAGAAACTGTTATGGAACTTGTGAGAGCATTACAGCCTGTTTGCCTACTCCAACTACCATTTCAAGATAGATTTAGAGGATTGTTTTCATGCAGTTTCTTTACATCCTGGCGATTGTGAAAGGTTTTCATTTTGAGCTTGCTTATAATTTTAGAGAGGTCATGAAGGGTTATCATTAAAAGGTTTTACAAAAGAATGGCTAATAGCCCTATATAATGTAATTTTGTCGCTGCTTCAAAGTAAGAAGTTAGGACTTTGAATCTTTCAGTGTATATGGAAATTTTTACTACAAATCTTTACTCTCACAATGAGCTTTAATATTTGGGGAGTTTCTGTTGCTCCAGAAAAGATTCAATATTCCTTTTCAGTATTTGAAATTATTTTTAATGCTTCTAAAGATATGTTAATTGGCTAAGTACCTCACCTTAAGCTTACCACTGAGGACTTAAGCCTTTGATATCCTTAAGGCAGATGCAAATCCTAATTCTTCTGGACAATTAACTGATGAGGGAGGAATAGCTTTGCAGAAAACAGAGAAAGCTATGTGTCAACAACAGATACATTAATTATATAGACCATGATCAATTGTTGGTTGTTTGTACCCACAGTAGTCCTTTGGAAAAAGGGACCACTAATGTGGACTCACTCTTCCTCTTTGAGTAAAAGTTTTTTTTTTCTTTTTTCTTTTTTTTTTGGAGCTGGGGACTGAACCCAGGGCCTTGTGCTCACTAGGCAAGTGCTCTACCGCTGAGCTAAATCCCCAGCCCCTCGAGTAAAAGTTTTAATGCCCTGTTATGAAGCTGTTGTTGTGTTAATACAGAATTGTAAGATAGAGTCATGAAAGTATTTTAAAAAGGAACCTGGTGAAACATACCTTATTCCAAACAGCAATTAAATTGGTTATTACAAAATACTGATATTTGACCTATTCCATATACAAATTTTTCAGGCAAAATTGATAATTTTACTTTATGCATGCTTTTGTATTTCCTGCAAATTTGTGCATGCAGCCCCTTACTGTATTTATAGATAGTTCATCTAATGAAAAGGCAACATATAGAACTGGATCACATGTTTATTCTCTTGAGTTTCCCCTTGCTCCAGCACGCTGTTTTTAAAATGTTGAAAAATCAAGTTTTCAATTCATATATACTGATAGCCAATGTGTGGCTTATGGTTTGCAATTGATGAAAATTTTTCCTTTTTTAGATGCTGCTAACCCTCAAATTTTACAGTTATTTGTGCTATACAACTGATTGGAGGCAAGTTTTCTGCATGAAATCAGTGATGATTTCAATGTGAATGTCTGACAACTCGCTGTCCTTTCAGAGCTCTGGCTCAGGCAACTGACTGAACAAAACCATAGACTCTTACCTGGCTCTTTGGAAATGGTAATGGAGTTGATAGCACACCCCCAGGAAAAGAGGAAGACTCCATTTGCTCACTCTCAACTCCAGGCCTTGCCCTGCCAGCTCAGGGATTTCTAAGTAAGGTTGAATCTGGACAATATTTAAAGGACTTGACATTTCTAATTAATGTTTAAGAGCACTAACTGCTCTTCCAGAGAATGTACTGTTCCTTTATAGGCCATTTAAGAACTCAGACTAGATTGCCTGGACCCCCTTAGTGAGGAAGGCAATGTTACCAGGCAGATTATAGGCCTTACATAGGAACAATTAGCCAAACTCATTCTTTCTATCACCAGAACAATAATAGCTGGAGACAATTTGGTATACAAGTCAAATTATACATACAAGTCCTCAGTGTCCTCAATTTCTTCCTGTATCACATAATAGGGTTAATCCTCGAGGACTTATACCTTATAAAACAGGTGTTATAAAACTTTAAAACAATATATTAATAAATAAAAAGGGGGGAGTTATATCCCTGTATGCCATACAATTATTTAAATAATGCTCTTTTTATTTTAAATTTTAAAATTTGGATGCCAAGGAACTCTCTGTTTATGGCACCCTACAACCAGGCATACTTCTGCCTAGGTGAATGGAAGGCTCCACATATTAGCATATGGCATGATCCTGTTCAGGTATTTTATATGGGGAAGAGGGCATGTTTGTGTTTTCTGTATAGGCAGCTGCAGGAGTATGGGAGCTGCCAGAGTGACTGGTGAGACACGCTGATGCTGATGCTGGGAACATGAAGATTCAATTCCTGTGGTTCAGGTCCTTGGAGTCATTCCTGTACCCTTGGATGAAGATGGAGGATTCCTCCTCACCTGTGCCGTCTCGGAGATTTTGGCATTGCTGCAGTCATTTCATTGTGTGTCCTGTCCCACCACAGCCTGCACTCTGACCCTCTGTGCTCTGCTGCATGCTGGAGGAGAAGACCAGACTCAAGCTGTTACCCCTGTCCCTCCTCATTCCCCCAGTGGCTGTTGCCGCCATGACTGGTGTTGCCATTTCGCAGTCTGTGGCTTCACAGGAATGCCATGTGCATGACGCTGCTGGAGACCGGGGAACTCTGCCCTGGTTATGCGGATCTCAGGCATGGTTCCATTGCCTGCTGGTTGTTCAGGAGAAGGTCGGCTGATCCTGAGCTGTCTTGGGAAAGACTTTGGCATCTTCGCTGCTATTGTAGCTGCCATTGCTGCTGCAGCCACTGTGTCTGCAGTGTCTGGAATTGCCCTCCCCCAATCTATTGTTAAGGCGAGTACAGTGGGTAAACTTTCAGGAGTAGTTGCTGATTCTAAATTTAAATCAACAGGAACAGCTTGACAATGGCCCTTGGTGTTATGGCCCTAGGGAGCAGGAGTAGTAGGCTTTGTGCTTCTAATCGAATGCGCAAACATCACTCCCAGTCCTGGGCAGCAACTAAGCAGGTGTTGTTCTCCTTGGTAGGAGACAATCCCTCTGCCCAAATCGGGCTCAGCCTTCACCAGAAGCAGTTACTCAAAGATGGGCAACTCTTTGGAACAATTCTCGCCTAAGACAGGAAACTCTGAGACTGGCAGAGTTTTTCCAGAGATGGGAAAGAGATTACCAAAGTGTCCTAAGACAGGTGCTGCTTAAAAAAATAAAAAAGGTGGGGTTGGAGAGATGGCTCAGTGGTTAAGAGCACTGACTGTTCTTCCAGAGGTCCTGAGTTCAAATCCCAGCAACCACATGGTGGCTCACAACCATCTGTAATGGGATCCAATGCCCTCTTCTGGTGTGTCTGAGGACAGTGTACTCACAAACATAAAATAATAAATAAATCTTAAAAAAAAATAAAAAATAAAAAAGGGGGACTTGTTGGACCCTCCTGGGTCCCCTGCAGTGTTTGACCCCTGCTGAGCCCTGCTGATGTGTGTAGAAGCCTTTGTTCCTAACAAAGGGACGCCCTGGCCCAGTATCAATACACCTGGGCATACACCTGGGCAATGGTCCATTCGTTCCTGTCTTTTGTTCTCAGTCTTTGTTCCTGGGACTTAGGCTGGTCTTCCTGGATTTCTCCCTAGTAAATTTGGGGCATGCATTTGGTCTTTTGTTCCTGAAGCCTTAAGCCGGGTTTTCCCACTGTGCTTCCTGGAGTTTTCTACCCGGTGAACTTGGGGTATGTATTTGGTGAATAAAGCTACAGAATTGGCATTCTCTCTTAACACGAATGACCCACACATGTGTGTTTTTTAATCCCGCAGGCTTACGTTCTCAGTGCTGTGTCAGTGCGAGCATCGACAGTCTGCAGTGGCTAGGGAGCTTCTAAAAGCCACTGCTGTCTCCAGATGTGAAGACACCAGAGATGAAAGCACACCCCTCCCCCCTTGGTCTTCTTCACTCCTTCCAGAAGCTTCTCCCAGCTCCCCCCTGCTCATGGGACAAGAAGCCTTCATTCTACAGTTCATGATAGAAATTACAGTCGAGTAGTGCTGGGGCAGTCGAGAACACGCTAGGCATGGGGTTCTTAAAACCTATGCCCCAAGATACCTCAGAGAACTCAAAGGGTCCTGCGGACATTTGTCATGTGTTAGAGAAGCAGCAAATGTGTGGCTGTCTTGCAAGCCTGATGAAATCCCCACGCCCACATTAGATTGGTCTGCCAGTATTATGGGATGGATGTCTTTGCTGGGCTGGGTTTTGCACAGTCGTGTGAACAGCAAGCACAGGCTAGGACAGTATGGAACAGACAGTGAAAGTGGTGGCTGTCCAGATTCAGCATGGTTCACAGGACGGAGAGGCTGAGCTACACCCAACAGGTCTCTCAGTCTTTGGATGTAACTACTCAGTATCAGTTTCACACTTGCCTGGTGGGTGCTGTAAATGATCCCCTCAACCTTCTTAATGCTGCAACCCTTAATACAGTCCCTCATGTTGTGGTGACCCCTAACCATAAAACTGTCTTCATTGCTACTTCACAGCTGTCATCTTGCTACTGTTATTAATCTCGATGCATGTTTTCTGAAGGTCTTAGGCAACCACCGTGAAAAGGTTGTACCCCATCACGTTGAGAACCGCTGCCTTAGATACTAAGGGTGCCACAAACAGAGAATGTACCAAAAGCCCTGAGTTCTCTGCACCGAGAGGAAAGGGTGATGGTAAACTCTCCTGAAGAGGGTTTTGAAGGTCATGTTCACAGGGGAGACTGAGTAAAATTAAGGTAGGTCAGAAGAGACATGGCCTGAGGGAGAAGGGGGGTTGACATATGCTGCAATGGCTTTATATAATTTTCCCACAACGTTACCCCCAATACCTGCCTCCACGCTACATACATGGCTCCAGAGACACCACCCACATCCTCCATTGACATAGGACCTACCTTGAAGGACATCTCGAGATTTTCACTACCCCACAGTGACAGAAGGGGATCATAAGCTCCGGTGTTTTGGAAGTAATGTCTGTCCACAGCCACCACCTCTTGGGGTACCACAGGGCTCCTGCACAGAGAAGCCAGATAGGAAACTGTAGTTCCATCCCAAACACAGAAACAGGACTGGGGTGGGGCTTCCTGGACGCAGGTCCATTGATTTAGACAGGTGACTCTGGGCTCACCCTTAGGAAGTGGTGAGCCTTTGAAGGCTACACTCAGGCTCTGGTCTGGCTTCCTGTCTGACCAGTGTGAACAGGCCACTGACACCATAGGCACCTGCAGAATTGATGGGCCACTCCTTCCTCCTGTGGTGCCTTTCTGCTGTGACAGGAGCCATAGAGTAAACCAGTTGCCTGTCAGTTATTTCTTCAAAGGGAAGAGGAAAGTAACACATGCAAGCTCTTCATGCAAGCTCTTCCCTCTCCTCTCCTCTCCTCTCCTCTCCTCTCCTCTCCTCTCCTCTCCTCTCCTCTCCTCTCCTCTCCTCTCCTTTCTCCTTTCGGCCTTCTTTTTTTTTTTTTCAGAGTTGAGGACCGAACCCAGGGCCTTCCGCTTGCTAGGCAAGCGTTCTACCACTGACCCAAATCCCCAACCCCTCCTCTCCTCTCTCCTTTCCCTCCCCTTTCCTTCTTTTGTTTTCCTTTGTCATCTGTTCCCTCCCCAACTTGAAGATGAGTCTGGCAGGAATCTGGAAGTAGGTAGGCCCCCACGCTCACTGGGGTAATGCACATGACACACATGCAGAGAGTGAGAAACCCTGAGCAAGGAAATAGGGATGGGAAGGAGGGTTCTCAGATGAGGCGTGGTGGTGCTTGTCTTTAATCCCAGCACTCAGGAGGCAGAGACAGTTGGACCTCTGTGAGTTCAAGGCCAGTCTGGTCTATATGATGATTTCTGAGACAGCCAGAGCTGTCATTCAAAAAAAAAAAAAACAAGAAACAAAAACAAAACAAAAACAAAAACAAAAACAAAAAAAACAAAATCCCAAGAGTATTACAAGGAGCAAGACAGCCAGAGAGCCTTTGCACATGGCTTCTTCAATCCAAACAGATTGTAATACAGCCAAATTCTGGATGTGCCTTGGGATGTAAGTGGCTCAGATTCATTCTGTTTAGTGGACAAGAAAATGGTGTTATAGTAATAAAATCACTGGCTTAAGGGCATTAAAATATTAATTCATACAAGGATGTTGCCAATCAGAATTGAAACGATTACTTGGTGGGGGGGGGTGTTCCCCCTGAGTCATTCAGTTATTTGTGGGGTTTTGAATGAGACACATTACTTCCCTGAGTTCCTCACCTCTAACTAGGATAAAATAACCGTCCACAAAACAACAACAACAACAACAAAAACCAAAACAACAAACAAACAAAACCAATTTGCAGTTCAGCTTTGTGAGGATTGAAATACAAAGTTGCACACAGTGCCAGGCACAGTACACACCATATTTTAAATACTAAGCTGTACTGTCCTGAGCTCACTCTTCCTCCCGGGAATTTATAGGGCTGTTGGTTTTTCTGGTTGCTGTTTGCTTGTCAGTCTTTGTTTCATTTTTTTGAAACAAAGTTTCCCTGTGGCCAGCAGCACGGGCTCGCCTTGGACTCATGACCGTTCCTCGGGCTGACAGGTGTGCTCTGCCAGCAGCTGGCTCCTGGTGTGCATCTTAACCGTGTGTGTTTTAATTCAGAACGTTCGGGGCATACATGGCATACTGCCTTTCAGCTCTGGGGGCTGCACTCTTCAGTGGGGTCTTCAGGTAGCAGGAAACTGCTCTCAGAGTGGGCCCTGACGCCATGTCAGCCCAGGCACACTTCTGCTGCCCTCTGCAGTATGAGGACACACTTACTTTTCAGAGAGCTTTGGATTTTGTGGTTATCAATCGTGGGCTGTGAATTTATACTAGCCACCCAGCCACTCAGAGAAGTAAGTGGTTTAAGGAGCTTGCTCCTCTGGGTTTACACCATTGTGATGTTGGGGGTTTAATCTGTATGCGTTCTGAGCACAGTAGAGTAGAGCCAGTCAGCCCGACTGAACCGTTCCAGAGTTCGCAACCCACAAAATCTGTGAGCTTGGAGAAGAGCTGTTGTTTAACACGCTAAATTCGAAGTGGCTTGTTACCCAGCTGAAAATTTCTAAAAAAAAAAAAAAGGTAAAAATCTACTTAAATATAGTAATTGTTCAGAAAGCAAAACATAGGAGTAGCAACTGTCAAAGCTGGTTCTGTTTTGAGAATTATGATGTCACAACATTTAGCCAGCTAAGTCTTCCTTTTCACTGCCCAGGGTCCTGTGACCAGGGAATCTGCTGTGACCAGGGAATCTGCTGTTACCTAGGGGCAAGGTCAGCTCAGCTTCTTCCACAGTCTTACCCTGGGCATTCGTGGAAGTTTCTAGAAGAGCGTCACTGGACTCCATTGATACCACACCAATAGCAGTGCTGTAGCTGGCTGAGTGCTTTTCTACACTATTGACTTGTTTGTTTTTCACAACCCAGCCTTCCAATGTGCCTGTCTTCAGGAAGCTGGCACGCAAGTGAAATAGCTTGCTGTTCAAGTGCAAGCTCAGGGAAGGGAAGGGAAGGCTGCAGCAGGGCCTCACCTGACAGGGCTGATGGGGGATGGGAGGGCCTTCAGCTCCTGCTCCCTCAGGGGCTCCCATTGGAAATCCAGCTTCCAGTCCAGCACCCCTCGCTGCAGCTTGGATGCAGAGTACTGAAGTGTCTTCCAGTCGATCACGTCTATGACTGGAGACACCACTCGGCTCCTGGAAAGAACTGAGGATCAAACAATGATGCAGACCCCTCACTAGCTGGGGGACGGAAACAAGATCTGGGTAGTGTGTGGCCCAGTGCTGCAGCCACGGGCCACTCACAACTGCTGGACTTGAAACAGTGCTTTGTCCCAGGTAAGAATCTCGATTTAGAATATTTAATATGAAAGAAGGGGATGTAAAAGCTTTAAATAATTTTTATATTGATTACACATTGACATTATATTTTTAATACACTGGGCTTAATAAGATACATGTCAGGACAGGGAGCCAGGGCTGATGACGGACTCCAGATCCTTTGGCCAGGGTGTGGAGGAAGGTACGGCAGCAGTCTGGCTCCCACACTGTCCCCTCTGTACCCCCACTGCCTGGAGATTGGTCTTCCCTTGGAGACACTGGGTCCTGACAGACTAGAATGTCTCCTGACAGACTAGAGAGGCAGCAAGGCTCCTTTATCTCAGAGAGCAGCCATCAGCTCCGGCACTAAGGCCGGCGAAGCTTTGCTTTCACTAAGGTGTGGTGAGCTGTGTGTGGTGAGCTGTGCGTGGTGAGCTGTGCGTGGTGAGCTGTGCGTGGTGAGCTGTGCGTGGTGAGCTGTGCGTGGTGAGAAGTGTCAGGCAGCTCAGAAGAGCTGGTAGGACTGAGTCCTACACAGATTAGGAAAGGGGGTTTTAGACTTGCCAGTTCTCAGAGTGCCATGGGGTAGAGATTCCAGAGAGGAGAACTTGGGTGGCCGAGAGGTGGCTTTCTTTCAGGTTCTCAAGGAGCCAGGCAAGGTGGGCCAGAGGAAAGAGTGAGCAAAAGTCATGAAGAGGCCGTGGGAGGATAAAGATAGTTGAATCTCAGAGATCAGTAGGCATGTGAAGAGAAGTCCCACAAAACATCAAAACCCCAAGATCAGAGGTTCTGGGGGGCAGTCGTAAAACAGAGAAAGACCAATACAAAGGAGCTGGGACAGAAGCTACCAGAGGGAGTCCCATGGGTTCCATCCATCGATTGCAGAGACTTGGCTCTGCCCCTCTCTCAGCCTCCAATGAGGACCATGAGCTCTGAGATGACACGAAGGGTGACAACCATGGTTTATCACGTTCCAGCACCAGGGAGAGGGCAGGAGGGGCTGTCTCTCTTTGAACTGCCTCAATGGTTCATAAGAAGTCACACTCGGTACCAGGCAGCCTGACCAGACAGACACCTGACCTTCACACCGTTTGCACATGGCTTGTCCTCTCTGAGCCTCAGATTCCCTTCCCAAGGAATAGAAGCAGGAAATGGGAACAAGAAACAAGAAAGCAAGAAACAGAAGCAGGAAAGAAGTGCCCTGAACCACTTCATGGGATGGGGAGGGGCGTCGCTGAGGAGGCGGGCACAAGACAACATTACTCAGTTCTCAAATGTTTTTTAACGTGGACTCATGAGCCAGGGCAAGGTGATCTCCAAGGTGCCCCTGAGGCACCCATCTGTTTCATCAGGGTGGGGATTAGACAGGGAATGGTCCAGAAAACTTCCAGTCAGCAAGGGCTCCACAATTTTGAGAGAGCTAGCACTTGTGGAACAGAATCAAAGATGGCCTCCTTGTAGGCTTGGTGAACTTCTCTTGTCCTCAGTCTGGTGTTAAACCTACCATACATCTGCTTTCCTTATTGGGGTGTAGGCCAAGAGCGGGTGGAGTTATCCACCATGGAATTGGGCCAAGTGTGTCGGTCTTGGTTCATGAACTTTTTGGTTCTGTGTGATCAACCATAGATTGTAGAATTGAAACCATGGGGTCCAGTTCTAATCTAACAGCTCCATCCGGCTGGCAGCCAGGAGGTTCTACTGTGTCTCAGGCCTGCTTGAGGGACAGGGATGGTGGGTGACTGAGGCTCCTCCCCGCACTCCCAGGTGAGCTAGTTATCAAGATTAGGTTTCCTGAATAGGATACTCATATCGAGGACGTGATTGACAGGTCAGGCACGGGAGGCATTGGAGATGAGAAAGAGGATGTGGGAAAAGAACCATGATAGGCAGAGCAGTGCTAACCCATGGGATGTGGTCCCCTCAACTCCACACTCCCAGGGCTTGGCCTAGTTAGAACATCACACTGGGAAGGCAGAGGAGCAAAGAAAGTTGTCAAGAAGACTAGTGACGGGGAATCAAACGTCTTTTCCTGGGCCTGGGTGATCTGAGGTCTAGACTAGTTTAGAAATGTGCTCGTCCATGGTGTGTTACAATCAATAGACTCTGTGTCAAAGTCAGAGGTAACAACAGGCACGGTAGGTACAGCCCTCCTGTGCAGTCCAACAGGACTGGCTGCATTTGGACTTGACGCGAGCTGTTCTCGAGGCTGGAAAACCTCTAGCCTCCCTTCCAGTAGCATTTACCCATACTTATTACAAGGCTCAAGCATCTGGAAGTTCCAAGGAATAGACAGCAAATAGCGGAGACCAAAGTACTTCTCAGATGGTGGGTGGACGCTCTGTTCTCTGAGCGGCTGCACCTCTGGGTTATCTCTCCCAGACCCACACCTTCCTCTGCAGATCCCGACTGGAATGAATTACCTGTCATCAGCGATTCTGCTGAGGAGGGGCTCCAGCCAGCCAGGGTGGCACTCACAGCGGGCATCCATGAAGACCAGCACGTCTCCTGTGGCCCTGGTGGCCCCCAGCATCCGGGCCCCGATGGTGCCAAGCCTCTTGTTGCTTCTGAGCAACTTCACAGCCTCCAGCTTGGCCACGTATTCGCTGAGAGCAGACTTCAGTGGTTCTGGAATTGACAGGGCCCTGTCAATGGGTGGGTCACAGATGCCACATGGAACAGGTCTGTGATGAGCATTGGAAGTCACGTTGAGTGCTAGATTCTCAGCCCCCGATGTTTTATTAAAGGGTGGTCATTTCTAAGCTTTGGGATGGCTTATAAGAACTATTAGCCGCCAGGAGGGTTAGAGTGGAAAACCAGACGAGAAGGGACCTTGCAAATGACCTTGGAACAAGAGTATACCCAAGAAAACCTGCTCTTACACCCAAGACAGCCTGCTCTTACACCCCAGTTTTAGGCTTTTACCCGGAGGACCTGAACGGTGGGCAATGGGGTGAAGAACCCAGGCGTCATAAAACTTTGTAGCTGCTAGACCACTGAGGTGTTTGTGCCAGAGGTTTCATCCCAGTGACAGGGTGAGTCTGAGAAGGGGAGGGAGATGAGGGACCAGGGCTACTTCTAGCTGTGTGCCTTGGGAAGGAAGTGAAGGCTGTGGTTCCGGGGATAGCTAGGATCCAAATGCCCTTGGGTGGGAAAGGCAGAAGCTCTGGGGACCGGGGAGGAATCCTGTCTCAGGTTTCTACTGTGATAAAACAAAACAATAAGAAGCAACTTGGGAAGGGAAGGGTTTATTTTGTTTTACAATTCTCAGGCCGTGCTCTATCCCCGAGGGAAGAATGGAGCATGGATTCATAGCAGGAACTGCGTCAGTCCAGCAGCTGATAGGAAGGAACAACCGGTCAGCTCTTGGAG
The DNA here is from genome assembly GCF_021556685.1 of Rattus norvegicus. Taxonomy (NCBI): domain Eukaryota; kingdom Metazoa; phylum Chordata; class Mammalia; order Rodentia; family Muridae; genus Rattus; species Rattus norvegicus. Next base: position 7,319,745 of record NC_141549.1, on the reverse strand, counting down.
GACTCTGCCCCAGCCTGGGCCTGAAGAGTCTTCAGGTACTTTTACCCAGCCCACCTACTGCCTGTCAGCCTCAACAGATGCTAGCTAAACGGGTCTTGTACACTGTACACCATCCCAGTGCCTCCGACTGCTCTGGCCCTCTGCCGTGACTAACCTGGCAAATTCAATATGGGAGAATCTCAAAAAGCACTGAGAAAGGCTCGGTCCCCCCCTCCTGCCACCCTTCCTTGTTAGGGGTGCTATGCAGACTTCCACAAGGGCTCAGCTTTCACCTGAAGCCAGGGGGAGGGGCTGCTAAATGTCACTGAATTGAAGAAGAGTGGAGGGCTTTGACCCCCAAGTAAAGGCCAGATCAGGGGTTATACAAATGTGGGCCCTCAGATGATGGCATCACTTCACCAGGCTGTAGATTCCCCTGGCACAAATGAGATCTAGAGATCCTGAGGCGATCCAGAAGGCACTGGGGATGGATCCCAGGGCTTCACCCCCAACAGGCTTTGCTACTGGACCATGTCCTAGCCCTTTGTTTGCCTTATTTTTGAGATTATAATTTTATTATAACATTTCTTTCCTCTCCTTTCTCCCCCTAAACTCTCCCATATACCCCTCCACTCTCCTTCAATATCATGGCCTCTTTTTCACTAATAATTATTACACCTATCTTATCTATCTATCTATCTATCTATCATCTATCTACCTATCTATCAATTGTCTATCATCCATCCATCCATTCATCTATCCATCCATCATTCACCCATCCATCCATTCATTTAATTCATCTATCCATCCATCATTCACCCATCCATCTATCCATATATCCATCCATTATCTATCTATCTATCTATCTATCTATCTATCTATCTATCTATCTATCTATCATCTATCTACCTATCTATCAATTATCTATCATCCATCCATTCATCAATCCATATATCCATCTATCCATATATCCATCCATCCATTATCCATCTATCCATTATCTATCTATCTATCTATCAATTATATATCATCCATCCATCCATTCATCTATCCATATATCCATCCATCATCCATCTATCCATCTATCATCTATCTATCTGTCTGTCTGTCTATCTGTCTGTCTATCTATCTGTCTGTCTATCTACCTGTCTGTCTATCTATCTGTCTATCTATCTATCTATCTATCTATCTATCTATCTATCTATAGGAATTATATATATTTCTAAGTACAACCTATTGAGTTCATAATGTTATTTGTGTGTGTGTTTTCAGGGCTGAATGTCATTGAATACCTATTGGTAAATTCTTCCCTGGAGAGGACCACCTCCCCTGCTCCCAGATTTTCTCAATAACCTAGCTCTTTGTGGAGCATTGAAGCTTCATGGGCCTCAACTCCCCTGTTCAGTTTGGCACATTCGTTATTTGTTTTCTTTGAGACAGGGTCTCAATATGTAGGCCCAGGCTGGCCCTGAGCTCACAGAGTTCTGATTGCCTTTGCTGCCGGAGTACAGAGATTAAAAGTGTGTGCCACCATGCCTGACTCATATTTCTAAAAAAAAATTTGCTGCAAGTTCTCATTAAACTGTCTAAGCTGGCCTTGAATTCTATCTGTAGCACAGGCTAGCCTTCTGAAACTTGTGGACACTCTGCCTCAGCTTTCTAAGTAGCTGGGATTATAGACTCCTACAGCCACAGTCGGTTTTAACAAGCCTGTCTAGGGAGTTCAGGACATGGAAGTCTGAGACTTCCACTTGGAGGTCAGTGGGAAGTTCTCTGTCAATTCCTTCTTTTTATGCTGTTTCTTGTCCTGAGCGTCCTGACAGAGGAAACATTCACCACATCCTATAGTCTGGGCTCTGGGCCGAACTCTCCCTCACTTAGCACCACTCGGCTCTGGTCATTTTCTCATTTTTGGTCCTCAGTTTTTCCTTCTGGACAGCGGGCAGGTTTTGCCCAGCACCCAGGAGGCAGTGAGCACCCATGTAAAGTCTTTAGACACTTTTACCTCTAATAGGGTGCGCGAAGTCCCCAGCCGACTCAGACTGAAGTGACTCTCCCCAGGGACCTCCCTCCTGGGAGTTCCCTGTCCTTGTCCTTCCTGGCTTAGATTATTCCTCTTTTGTCCCTCCTTGTCACCTCACTGGCCTCCTCTGGGGTCCTTCAGCCATTAATTATGTACACAGGAGTACACGTTCCCTCTTCGTCGGAAGCTTGCTTATGGGCTCGAACGCCCTCTTTTACGTGAAATCCCCTTTCCGTCCGTCCTTCCCTTCCCCTTTCTGACTCCTCCCAGTAATCCCAGGTTACCTTGCTGGCTGAGGTCGTCTACAAGGATGATCTCCTGAAGCAAGGCCCTGGGTGCGGTGTCCAGGATGCTGTGCACAGTTCTCAGGAGCGTAGGCCAGGCCTCGTCATGGAAGCCGAGGATGACGCTGGCCGTAGGCAGGCCACTTGGAGGGTGCTGCTGCAGACACCTGCCGGGGAAGAGTGTTAGGGAGCCGTGCGGAGGAAGCTGAGAAGGCTTCTTCTCAGAAGAGCCAATCGCCCCTCACTCGTCATGCCTGGCTGGGCCACTGCAATCATAGCTTCCTCCCAGGTCAGTGGCTCTCCCAGGGTTTCAAGTGGCCACACAGAAATCCCCAAACGCGCTACAGTACAATGTCTAGCTCTCAAACTTCAGATCACAAGAGCCCTGCTGAACCCAGCCAGCTCCTTCTTTGTGCTTGTGAGGAGCTGGGCCCATTCGCTGAGATAGTGGCCCTCAACTGTATGGTGGGAATGGGTGACAGTGTCAACATGTCAGAGAAGGGAACTGAGGCTCCATGTTGGTGGAACCAGGCAGAGCCCCAGATACTCTACACTCAGAATCCCTGGGGGATTTCTGCTTTAACCATCCCTGGCTGGACACCCTGCCCCACTGTATTGTTTATACCTTACACCTCGGCTGAGTGAGGGAGGGCTCAGCCTCTACCTGACTTGCTGTCAGGGAGTCCACTGTAGAGGAAACTGTGATAACAGCCTAAGACACAGAACAGCCCGGCACTCGCACTTTACACAAGGACCCACCTAAAGTGAAACTTCTTCCCGGGTCCCTCCTCAGAGGGAAATCAGAGCCACCAGTCTGGACCTAGTCCTGTCTGAGGGACACAGTTCCCCAGTGATGTTGAGTGTCCCTCTGCCTGGTCCCTTCCTCACCAGAGTGGAAGCTTTTACTCAATAGTAGTGACACTTGGGACAAGGACCAGAGGTCTTCGGGAGCTGTGGACCAAGCCACTCCAGCCCTTATGCCTTTCCAGCCCTGATAGACTTAGTGCCATCACCCATGAGCCAAAATAAGCTCAAAGGTGTTCGCCTTCCTGTGGTGCTTCTGTTAAACATCCAGTCAGACAAGTGAGAAAAGGAACCATTGTATCCAACATTTGTTAGTGTTTACAGTTACGTGTGTGCATGTACACACACATGCACACATGTATGTGCTCACGTGTGCGCATGCTCATAAGTGCATGCATGGAGGTCAGAGGACAACTTGCAGGAGACAGTTCTCTCCTGCTACCATGTGGGTTCCAAGAACCGAATGGGTCTTTGGGTCTGGTAGCAAGTACCCTTAGCTGCTGTGCCATTTTACTAGCTTTGCTCAGTGTTTGAAAGTATCAGCTTCCTCATTTTAAAAATTTGGACCATTTTCCTCTTGAGCCAGGTGTGAAAAAAAATATGAGCACGAACTCTCTGTCCTGGTTTTTGTAAGGTGCTGTTTATATACGTAAGTGTGTGTTTGTGTGTGTGTGTGTGTGTGCTCATGGTGTGTGTGTGTGTGTTTGTGGTGTGTGTGTGTGTTTGTGGTGTGTGTGCGTGTGTGTCTCTGTGTGTGTATGTTTGTGGTGTGTGTAGTGTGTGTGTATGTCTGTCTGTGGTGTGTGTGTGCGTGCGCCTGTGTGTGTGTGTGTGTGTCTGTGTGTTTGTGGTGTGTGTGGTGTGTGTACATGTGTTTATGGTGTATGTGTGTATGCGCCTGTGTGTGTGTGTGTTCGTTGTGTATGTTTGTGGTGTGTGTGTCTGTGTGTCTGTGTATGTGTGTGTGTCTGTGTGTCTGTGTATGTGTGTCTGTGTGTCTGTGTGTGTGTGTGCACGTGTGCATGTGTGTGAGACTTGTCAGTGCTGTGTTGAGCTCACATAGGTAAGTGCTCTACCACTGGGCTACATCTCTAGCCCCTATTTACTTATTTACTTAGATAGGTGGTACTGTGTAGCTCAGGCTAGTCTTGAAGCCTCAGCCTCTCCATTGCTGGGACCACAGTGGATCACCACGGTTGTTGAAAACCGTTACCTTTAACCACTGGTCTGAGGACAGACACTGTCTTAGGGTTTTTCTCCAGGGCAGGGGTGTGGCCTGATGCAAAGGGACAGTCCCCATTCTGAGAAGCAGTCGAAGCACCATCACTGTCTGGTCATACTCCAGGATCCCAGGAGCCAGGTTCTAGTCCTCTTCACCCACCCTGCCCCTGCCACTCCTGCCTCTCCCCATCGCCTCCTGCCGTGAACTTGGCAGGCACACTTGGATGGTGGCTCCGAAGAGTCTGAGTCACCGAGTTGTACCAGATGGAGCGCTAGCCTGTCCCATGTGTGTACATCGCCTGGCCAGGTAGGAAGCTGCCTGTCAGTTCTCTAAAGCTGCGCTGGCATTACTGCTCCCAGCACACCACAGGGGGTCCATACGGTGGCCTTTTTATCTTATCTCTTGCCCTGAGCCCTTGTCAGTCCCCCCACCTCATGTACCCAGAACTCTTTGGGGTGGGGCTAGGGCTGGTGTTGCTCATCTTCTTACCTGTAACAGCTGCTAAATAAGAGCTTTTCAGGGGCTGGGGAGATGGCTCTGTAGTTGAGAGCACTTGCTGCTAATGCAGAGGACCCAGGTCTGGTTCCCAGCACCCACAGACAGTGCATGACCATCCTTAACCTCAGTTCCAGAGGATCTGAAGCCCTCTTCTGACCTCCTTGGGCATGTACCAGGCACATATATGGTGCACATAAATACACATAGGCAAAACACACATCAAATAAATTAAATAATAATAAATAAATAAATAAATATGAAAAAAAGGGTTTGTTCAAAGAATGGAGGAAGACTCTGCTCTTGGTCTTAACGAGTATTCAGGACAGCTGTGTTCTCAGGAGCACACAGCACTAACTTACAGGAATCATTACCATAAAGTCAACTTCTATCATGAGGAGAAAATCCTAATTTTGTACCTTGCCTGTAGGTAATTGCTGGAAATAGTGACTTCCACAAAAGGCCTGGGGATGCTAGGGCCAGGACATGGCTGGAGAGAAACCCTTAGGACAGTGGGCACAGGTACATGGGAAGGGCGGAATCATTAGAGGAGGTCACCACTGCCACCTGCACCACTGCCACCTGCACCACTGCCACATGCACCGCTGTCACCTGCACAACTGCCACCTGCACTGCTGCCACCTGCACCACTGCCACCTGCACCACTGCCACCTGCACCACTGCCACCTGCACCATTGCCACCTGCCATCTTCCATCAGCACACACATTCTCAGGGCAGTAGCGCCCTCTCTGAAGGATTCCATGAGATCCCTTGTTACCTCTGACCCTGAATCCTTGGTCTGGATCACAGATGGGCATGAGTCATTGAGTCATGGTTCTGAATCCTGACCAGAGGCCCAAGAAGTTCCCCAAAGCACTAGCTCTAACTGTCAGGGCTAGCCTTCCCTGAACAGCATTCAAACAAACCTTCCAGATGTTTGCCTGAAGAGTTTGTTCTTCAGAAGTTCAGAGAGGGTCAGCCACTGAGAGAAGGCCACAGATGAAGCCGGATACTCCGGGAGATTAGCTCAGAGCTCTCTGATGCTAGTGGGCACCAGAGTCAATAGGATCTTGTTAGACACATGGGCACCCTGAGCATGTCTGCATGGGGCTTGAAAGCTTGCATTCCAAGCAAATTCCTGGGTGATGTGGAAGGCTGGGCCACAGCTTAATTGCAGTAGCAGGACAGTAGCAGGCCAAATGACGGAGCAGAACATAGGACAGGAGCCAGAATGCCTGTTCTGGGGGTGTCAGAAAAGCCTTGGCGATGGGTTGGGAGTCCCTCACATGAGCCTGTTCTCCAATCTTACCACCCCTCAAGCCCTCACTGTAAGTCTAAGCCAGTCCCTTAAGCAAGGTGAGTGCCTCTGTCCTTATTCGATTAAGAAGACCTTGTGAATGTTTTTGGCTGCTCACATATTAAAGTGAACCAGAAGTCAAGTTCCTGTCAATCCTGTTGATCTGGTAGGAGACTCTTTATTTTTCACAACATTAGAAAAAAATTGTATGTCCTGATGAAGTCACTGGGCGCCAGGTTGTGCACTGAAAGATAGCAGAGGCTAGCCCGTGTCAGTGCTGTTCACATGCCTCATGTTTGCCCACCGCAGAGGCAGTTTCCAGGTTCCAGTGGCTGATGAAAATGTTTCAGGTAACTGGAGGGTCAACCTATGAAGTGGCGCCCCCTGACTGTCAAGGGTGGAGCGGTACGAGAGAACACGGCACCCCAGTGAGTCATGTTGCATGGTAGACTGTGAGAGCAGACTTGGCCATATTCAATTATACACTATGTATGGGTGGAAACAATCTGAAGGTTCTGAATGGGAAAGGTAATCAAACTAAAAACTGGAGAGTTAAATTCAGCTGCGAGCCTCAGAAACAACTTTCTGTAAAATCCCTGTTGTGGCAATGACCCTGACCTCTGAGCAGGCATACCAGCTGTGCTTCAGGCCTTCCTGGGGAAGACTCACTAGCCGTCCTGTCCACCGCCATTGGGGCACTCACTCATGATTGCTGTGCTCAAGGGCGGTGGCGATCCCCATGCTCCCCCTGTCTTTTCAACTGGCTTACCGTGTATCTCTAAAAATAATTGTAGGTAGAAATTAGGTCTATGTCCAAAAGGATAAAAGTATTTGAGTAAGTTTGAGGCATGGCTAAGCATTCAGACTCCTCACTTTGCCCTAATTACAAAATAGTGGAACAAGTAAATATGAGACAAAATAGAACACAGTAAAAAGATTCACCTACCTGGCCAGGTGAGCCTCTGAGCACAGGAAGGCCTGGATACTCTGCCCTAACTGGAGTGTGTGCATGGCTAGCATTCAGTGGTACCCTCCATGTGCTTTAGACCTCTCCACCTAGGCTCTCACTGTGACAATAACCTTACCCATAGCAGCCCTCCATTTAACATTGGAAGAGTTTAAACTCAGATACTGAGAATGCACATTTAAGTACACTTTCATCAGCATTTTTAAAAGCTGCTGGTAAGCATGCATAATTTTAGTGCATTTCTAAACAGTGACCTCGGATCATATGAGTATGTGTCAGAAAAGATTGTGAATTAAGTTGATAGAAGTCTAGTCTCTGCCTGGCTTTTTATTGACTGATGAAAAATAGTCTAAAGAAGTGTGTGTGAGAGAGAGAGAGAGAAAGAGAGTTTGTGTGTGTATGTGTGTGTGAGAGAGTTTGTGTGTTTGTGTGTGTGTGAGAGAGAGATTGTGTGTGTTTGTTTGTTTGTGTGAGAGAGTTTGTGTGTTTGTGTGTGTGTGAGAGAGAGATTGTGTGTGTGTTTGTGTGTGTGAGTTTGTGTGTGTGAGATTTGTGTGTGTGAAAGAGAGTGTGTGTTTGTGTGTGAGTTTGTGTGTGTGTGAGAGAGAGTTTGTGTGTGTGTGAATTTGTGTGTGTGTGTGTGAATTTGTGTGTGTGTGTGAGAGAGAGCATGTGTGTGCGTGTGCATTTGTGTGTATGTATGCAAATGTGCATACAGGTGCCTGTGAAGGTCAGACAAGGGCATTGGATCCTCTGGATCTGGATTTATAGGCAGCTGTGAACTAAACGGCATGGGAGCTGGGATCCAAACTCAGCTGTTTGCAAAAGCAGCATGGGCTCTAATCACTGAGTGGTCTCTCCAGCTCCCCATATTCCCCACCCCCAGTACTGAGGATGGAGTCTTGGATCTCGCACGTGCTAGGCCAGCTTCCTTGCACTGAGCTATGTCCAAGCATCATTCATTCATGAGTGTAAATGCCGCAGGGAACATTTAAATAGAGATTACCCCCAGCCCCCACTGGTCTGAGTGGGGCCTCGGAGTCTGCAGTGTTGGTGCTGTAGGTCTGTGGATCCCGCTTGGGTGGGGCCGGGTAACTAACGTGGTATAAATTCTCCTCCTTAGGAATTGAAGGGAGTCGCATGCAGGCTGACTCCTCTACTCAGATCCCCAAGGCCAGCTGGAGTTGGTGTACAGAGCAAGCCCTCCTCCCCCCACTGTCACCCTTAAGTTCTTTGGACCTGTGGGTTATACTAAACAGTGTCTGCCACAACCATGTGGCACCGGGAGGGATCAGAGGAAACGTCCCCTATGACCACACCACATAGGCCTCAAGGGCCAGAAGCATGGTGTTTGCTGCTTGTGTTCAGGACACGGCCGTCTAGGCCCAGATGCAAACTTCACTGTGTGACAATGTTTCCGTGGGAATGGGGACGCTGGGTCCCTCCCTAGTCCTGCTTTTCCTCTCCCTCGGCTTCTCAGATTGCTCTCTGACTAATGGACGGACGCCCTGTCAGCCATGGCTCCACTGACTCTCACAAGTCAGGCTGTTGAACTCACAAGGGGTGGGGCCGAGAGTCATCAGGTCAGTCACTGCCTGGCATCTCAGGGAATGGTCTGGACCCTGTGGATTATGGCGCTACTCTCTGCTAGGCAACACAGCTTCCTCCAAAGCGCTTCCCTTCCCCTCTCTGATCCTAGCTCAGGAGAAGAGACCCCTCCCCAGCTGTCCACTGGTTCTCAAGGCTGGGCACCACCTTGTGCAATTAGTTCTCAGCCTGGCTGCTGCAAGGGCCCATTTCACTCTCATGGATCACAGGTGGGCATGGAGACCACCTGTGTTTAAACACACGCGGTAGGCGACCTGGGCCTGCACATACTTGGGACTCGCTGGTGCAGTCCCTGGCGACTGCAAGTAGAGGCAGCAAGCAGATGTAGCCTCTCAGGCTGCAGCCCAGACCTCCTGCATGCAGCTCTGCCTGTTAACACACTACTGCATGCTCACACGCGTGTTGAAGGTCCAGGTTTCCTGCTCTGGCTATCCTGGCCTAGAGAGTCAACTTCGAACAGGGTTCCCGTAGCATCTTGAGAGCATCTGTAGTTCCTGGGAACCTGTACTTCAAACAAGCCTTCTGGGTGCTTGGATGACACAATATGTATTAAGATGGGCACTTTGTATGTTGCATCTAGCCCCCCAGTGTCCTGGGATGAGACATCGGACAGCTTCAGAACCTCAGCACTACTGAGAATTCTGTAGTAGGCATCCACCAATGTGCTCTCAGGGCTTGGGAGGTGGCCAGCTTTGAAACAATGTGTTACATGTTTGCAGTCTAGGTGACTTGCCCAGGTCTGGGCTGGAAACCGACAGACTTGGAGTGTATCATAATGGGTAAGAGCTCGACTTTGGCATCAAACAGGCTGTAGGGTGGCATGGCGCCAGTCCCTTCCCCCTTCTACACCTTACCCTTCCTCATTCATAAAATGAAACCTACCAAACAGATCTGTGAAGCAGACTAAGGAAGCAAAAACCACTTATTGGGGGGAGTCCCTAATACGTATTGTATGCTTACTAAAAGCTCACTGGAGCCTTGCCTCTTCATTTGGAGACGTTTGTTCTGAGATGGGGTCTCATTGTGTAGCTCAGGCTGTCCTTAAACTAACAATTCTCCTGCCCATCCTCCAGGTGCTGGAGTCCCGGGCATGAACCATCACGTCTGGCCCCAGAGACTGTCCTTGGCTTCTTTTACTCTGGTATATTTCTCTATTTCAGTCTTTGACCATCGGTAACTCCATTGAAAGTTCTCTATGCAAACTGATCTCCAGCTGAGATTCTAGCTGGAACCTAGCCAGGGGACCGACACAAACCAGGGTAGTGGTGTGGTCTGGGTGAAGGCCAGGAGGGCTTGCTTGGGTTAGGAGTCAAGGAGGAGCTTGAATGAAGCTGGGAGGCTGGAGGAGTGTGGGGCAGAGGACACCAGAGGCAGAGGTCTCCCAGCCCTGGTAGGAAAGCTCAGGACTCCACAGAACATACAGATGCTTACTAATGTGGCATCTCTTGTTTTTCCACCCAGTAGAATGGGATAGGGGGCGGGGGCCACTGCCACCTTGGGCAGAGGTTGTACCTGGCTTTGCAGGGCCCTGGTTCTGATAGCAGGTGTGAGCTCCGGTTGCATCGACCGCACTCACTGCTAGCGGCCAGCAGAGGGCGCTGTCCACCTCTACATTAGAGCTGGTAACAGTGAGACTCCCAGGATGGAGAGCCCAAGTACGTGCAAAGAGGTTTCTTGAGGACCAGATAGATGCCTTTCAGTATGAAAATGGAGCAGGTCCCAGACAACTGAGATGCACTGGTTACCATGCAGGGAAGAAACAGCCCACCATATATGTACATATCCAAGCTTGTTTACATCAAACACACCTAGTATCTGTACCTCCAATTCCCGGTGCACACATGCACATCACACCACAAGTATATACACGTGAAACACACTTGCACACAAGCACACAACCATTGCAAGAAACATTTATAACACATGTATTACACAATACAACCCATAGAGCACACACATGCCCCATAGAACATAAAAAATAAATACTGTATCATAATGATACATGCAGGCACAGTAGTACATGTACATGTCACGCCAAACACTCAACATGGACCATATATATACACATTATAGTCCTACATGCCATAAATAGTACACTTACACCTGTGCACAGCAATCACCCCACAAAATGCACCCAGTCTGTACTGTACACATGTACTACATAATACATGCATAACACATGCACTACATAATACATGCATAACACATGCACTACATAATACATGCATAACATATGCACAGGTGTCTTACATACAATGCACTTACAGCGCGTGTACAACACGCTCAATGCTTATAACACATGTAATATATACACTGGCACCATACACACAAAGGCCCATAATACATATGAAACACTGTCCCAGCGCAAGACATAAAAACAAGACAAACACGTAAGACACACACAGTTCCACACAATACATGCCCCAATACACAGTAGATACACTCTATATGCACTGTACACATCCACAGCATGTATACACACATGACATCATATCAATATAGCTTACATGTGTGTCTATCTCACCACACACATGACCTGCAGATACCAAACCTCAAACTATCATACACATGTACTGCACACCACACACCCCCATTTAGTATACACAGCATAACGTACACTCAACGCACAGCGCACGCACAGGTCATATGTGCACAAGCACAAGTGTGAATATGCGGGGTGCTTTTTGGAGACACGGTCACACACACACATCCCCAAAGCCAGAGCCAATGTTTCTTGTTTACGGAATGGAGATGTTCACTCTTGCCCTCAGCCAGTGAAAGCAAGCATGGAGCGAACTGCTAAGCTGTTCCCTCATCCAGCGGCCATTTCTGTATGGGGTGGTGTGTGCTGGATGCTGGGACACGCAGTGCCCAATGGCTCTTGACAGATTCAACGTAGCAGGGGGAGCAGGCACTGCAGAAATGAACACACTCACAGCCATGTAGTGTCTGTTCTACAAGGTGCTGTGAGTTCAAAGAGAGCCTGAAACCAGAGTAGGGTCGGAGTTTCCTAGGCAGAACTTTTAAAGCCAAGGTGTGGAGTCAGCATAGCAGAGCTGGGACGATGGGCAGGTGGGTCTTCCAGGGCACACAACCTAAGACGGTGCTCCCAGGAGATCTGTACACCCGAGTGGCTCAGCAGTCGGGCTGAGAGCGGTCAGGGTTCCAAAGAGTCCCAGCCCTGCTCCCAGCTATCCCACATGTGTCATTTTGCTTCCAGGGGGAGAAGATCTGTTTGCTTTCCAGAAAGCTCAATGGGCTGTGGAAAGAGCCATGGCTACTAAGGGCAGGACCCTAGACCACTCTAGCTACCCAGACACATTGCTTCTGGGTGAGCAGGCAATCTTTTGTCTGTCTCTGTGGTTATCCATGGCGGAAGGGGGCCAGGGACTAGAGAATGAGCCACCGTCTCCCTGGGCACAAATCTGCATGTCATACACACCTCACAGCTTGCCTCCTGGGGTGGGGTGAGCTGTAGGCAGTAAAGCACAGGAACTCTCAGGCATTGGAACGGCTCCTTTCCTGGAGGGATGGAGGAGAGTAGCAGACAGTGGCACTTAAATGCCTGAATTAAACTCCTCCGTTGGCACTTGTTAGTTGTATGTCAGTGGGCAAGCCCCGGGGCCTCTCTGTGCCTTACTTACAACTGTACAAACCAGGCGTGAGGCTAAGGCTAGCACAGTGCAAGAGGACTTTGCTAGGGCTTAGGGAAGCTCTTGGATTAAAACCAGGCACATGACAAGAAGAACATGCATTTCTTGTGATTTCTGCAGCTGCTCCTTCGACCCCAGCTACAGGTAAACACTAATAATAAACCAACGTGAAGATTGTGCTGGAGTCAGCAAGACAGACAGGAGGTGCCTCGAAGCTTCTGTTCCCATCTCACGATTAGAGCCGTGTGACCTAGGGGGACTAACGGCAGGACTGGGAAGACAATGAGTGAGCGAGACCTTCTCTCTCGTGGGACTTGTTAGCAGCAGATCGGTGACTCTGGGGCCTCTGACTGAGCAGGTCTGAGATGGGATTTGAGAATCTCCAATTCAGGTACTTCGTCAGCAAGGCCGATATTTGGCCCCAGGGACCATGTCTTAAGGAGCGCTGTCTCAAGGATGGGGGAGGCAGACTGCAGAGTCTCGCCTGGGACTTTCCTACCACTGAGTCACACACAGACCAGAGAAGGGATCGCAGGGTCCTTACTTACAGCGGGTGCCGTGCCTCAGGCAGGACTCTCCTCAGGGGCAGGCGGGTACTGAGTGGCTTGTTGAGGCCATCTGGGTCCAGGCCAAGTGGGGTCAGTGCCTCTTCTTCTGATTCCTCCCCATCCTCCTCCGTCCTCCAATCCCTCTCAGAGGCTTCCTCATCCGGCCTCCTGCTCATGTGTTTGATGAGCTGGTAGCTGCCGTGTCTCCTGCCCTGACTCTGATTCCTCCTAGCTCTGGGCGAGGCCACGACCACCAGCAATTGATCCTCCTGCAGGGAGATGAAGGGTGGCAGGCCGTCCAAGAAACTGTATTCCTCACCCTCACCCTCACCCTCAGCCTCCAGAACCCACTCCTGAGAGTCCCCAAAGTCCAGGCGATACCCCATGTCAGGGCTGTGTTTGCTGGCCTGGGCTGTGACAGCCTGGTGCAGGGTGGGCGGGGGAGGATGCAGCATGATCACCATCATCAGGACACATCCTAGAGTCAGAAAGAGTAGGAGGAACTGAAGCCTGGAATGTCCATTCCTGGGTCGCTTCCTCAAGAGCATGTCGCAGCCACCAGCCTGAAGCAACAGGTCCTGATCAAGTTTGCTTCTTCCTTGTGCTCCAGGTAGCTTCAAGGTTGTAACTGAACCTGGGCTGTTCATTCCAGCCAAAAGGTTTTGTGCCAGTCACCTGCTCCTTTTACCCCACCAGACATTTACTGACAGCGTTGGGAAGACCGGCTGCCCCCTGGAATCAGAAAACCACCGGAGCCTGGGGTCCTGGGTCCTCTCTGAGTATTAGGTGTCTTCTGAGAAGGGTCTCTGGCTGTTGTCTCTCCTCTTACCCTGTTCTTGTCCATCTTGCTCTGGTGATTAGCCTCATGCTCTTTCCCCCTCTGCCTGAGTGCAGGTTCTACGGACTGTCTGGGGTGAGTTGCTGGGGGGTTCAGTCAAGTCAAGATGACAGACATCCTCCTTTGGATGCCTTGAGTCAGGTCAGAGCAACAGATGTAAAGCCAGCAGGCGCTGTCCGGGTTTCCGGTCACACATACTTCCAGCTCTGCAGGAGCCCTCTGCCAGACACAACGGGGGAGCCAAGCGTGCTTCTCGCTCCTGGTCCTAATGCCCTGGCTTCCCCAAGCTTTCCACAGCCACACAGCGTCACCCCAAGAGCCTGTCCAAAACAGCACCCTCCCAGGAGATCAGGCTTGAACACCATTCATAGGGAGGGCATCTCTCCCCACCCAGAAGAGCAGGAAGGAGAATTCCCTCCTGGTTCAGACAGGCTGCCAAGGTGACGCAGATGCCAGGAGCCAGCTGTCTGTCAGCACCTTCAATCTCCCTAGGCAATCTGCCCGGCTATGTTGTGCTCCTTCCTGGGGCCCACTAGCCTTTCCTTTCTAAAAGCGAGGAGGAGCGGAGGGAGCCCTTGTGAGTCTGGCTCCCTGACTCCCACAGCACCTGAGGGTGGATGAAGGAGAGGCATACTTCAAGCTCTTCTGGGTCTTCAAACTCTATTTAGCTCCTATACACATAGTGAGCAGCTGCAGTGTGTGTCCCCAAACTGTCCCCTGGACCAGGAGTAGAACAGAGAATGAAGTCAAGCTGGGACCTCCCAGTGCTGACATGACAATGAGGGAGATGGGGAGATGGTCTGTTGGTGTCTGCAGGTCAGACTATGTCAAAAGCCAAGGGGAGTGGACGGGAGGGCTGGGGGGGGGGGTCAGTGAGGCAGAGATGGGAGCTGGGGAATATGGGCTGGAGACGAAAAATCAGTCTGAAGTGGCACTGTTTTCCCTAGAAGAGCCAGCATCTGTGTAATGGGGAGAGCCAGGCAGAACGAATAACAAAGGCGGCAAGATTCTGAAAGGAGTTGGTCTGGTCTATGGAACAGAAGAGCAGAGCAGGCCAAGTGCTCTCTGTGCTAGAGCCATGACAGGAGAGGAAGCACAAAGGGAGGTAGGGAGGGCATGGTTGGAGCCAGGCAAAAGGAGACACAACAGGAGGCAGAGCATGGTGGGAGGTAGATTAATGAGAATTAAGGCATGCTGGGAGATGGAGCATGATGGGAAGTGGTGTGCAGTCAGAGGCAGGACAATGGGAGGGAGAATAGAAGAGCAATGGGAGTGAAGGAAAGTGGACATGGAACACGGTTGTGTGACAGACACATGTCCCCAGAAAAGGAACCCACAGCAGACCAAAGTCCAGTTTGGTGCGTCGATGACTTTTAATTGGGGTTACTAACGGGGGTATCGGTCAGGGGTTACAGGAGGAGGGGGGGTGCCAAAAAGCACCATCACTGTAAAGCGCGCCCACCACGGGTGGTAGCGCATGAAAACTGTGACCCTGAGCTCTCTGCACAATCCGCAGTCAGCTGAGAGGTCCAGTGAATCTCTGAAGCTCTGCTGCTAAGTCTCCTTCTCAGGGGAGAGGTCTCTGAGAATCTTCGAGTTTCCACTTCCTAGACGTGTACCCCTTTGTACAGCTCCCGAGCCTTTCCTTCCCTCGCTGTAGAATGTTTCAGTTTATAAGGAGGAGTGGAGCATGATGGGAGGTAGAGCATCATGGGAGTTGAAGCCCCATGGAGGCGGAGCAGGGTGGAAAGTGGAGCGACGGGAGGCGGATCACTCACTACCGGAGATGACAAAGCAGGGGTGGCGAATGATGGAGAACGTCTTGGTAGGGCAGGGACAGCACCTTGGCTTTCCCTCTGAGTGGCACGAGCGCCTTTGGAGACCTGTGGGCAGAAGAGAAACCTCTGACTTGGGTTTTAACTGAATCCCTCCATCTGTTGGGTCGAGATTACAAAGGACAGAAGCCGAGAAGCAGATCACTGGTGAAGCTCAGAGTGAGACCAGCGGAGACGGTGAGAGCTGAGCAGCGGCAGACGGACTTTAGAAAGAACTTACAGTGTGCGCTGATAAAGCTGGCGTGCGGGGGAGAGGAAGGTCATGGAAGGATTCCGTGAGAAGCCATAAGACTGAGGTCACTGGGGTTGGGGATTTAGCTCAGTGGTAGAGCGCTTGCCTAGCAAGCGCAAGGCCCTGGGTTCGGTCCCCAGCTCCGGAAAAAAAAAAAAAAAAAAAAAGACTGAGGTCACCATGCCTGAGTGAGGAAGGTGGGGAGGAGCAGGTGGAAGGAGGTGAATAGCAATGGGTTATTTGGGGACATGTGACGTTGGCAAGGTAAGGTAATAGCCAAGGAAAGCTAAAGCACTGGCTGTGGGATATATGCCCACTCCGTTTCCTGGGCGGTAGCAGACAGGCCTGGATCACAGCCCTGTTGCTGCTTACCCAGCCACACGCACTGCTGATTGAGTCTGGGATCTGAGATCAAACACTCAGAGCAGGTGCAGACAACAGGGAGAAGGGGATTGTTGTAGTTTCATATCTGTTCCTGTAACAAAATACTCAATAGGGGAGAAGGGGGTTTATTTAAATTTACAGTTCCGGGTTACAGTCCATCATGATGGAGAAGTCAAGGAGAGAACTTCAAATAGTCATGGCACATCCAGTCAAGAAGAAATAAATAAATATACACATGCTGGCTTGCCTGTGCTAAGTTAGATTTGCTTACAAAGCTCAGTACCCCCTGAATAGGGAATAGTGCTACCCACTGTGGACTGGTTCTTCCAACATCAATTAATTAAGACAACCTCCCACAGACATTACCCAGGTCAACTCAACATAGACAGTCCCTCACTGAGATTCTCTCTTCTGATGATCAGGTAAAGTCAAGTTGACAATTAAGATTGATCATTCCCAGGAGAACGCTGGGTGATCTTGATGAAGGCTAGTTGACCACTGCTGTGAGCTGCATTTCTATTGGTGGATGTGGGAGTGATGTGGGTGATACTGCCACTGGGGAATTCTTGGAGTGAATGTGATCATTATTTTCTGCTTTGATTTTGATCTTAGAATGTGAGCTTTAAGTTTTCAAGTAGAAATGTTTCTACTTTTGACTCAGCCGGTTCTCTGTCTCTGTCTTTCTCTCCCTCCCTCTCTCCCTCTCTCTGACACAACAGGGTGTATGTAGATGTCCCCTCAACAGCCCAGTGCTGACATAGTGCCCAGACCTCAGAATGGAGGGTTTGATCTTGGTCTCCACATTTCCAATCTCAGACTGTCGGGAGTTGGGTGGGATCAGGGAAGCTCGTATGAGATATGTTGAGGTTAACAAGATTGTTGTCACCAAAGGTTCCAAAATGGAAAGCTCAGAGGGCGGTGTCACCATCATCTGGACAGAACTTTCTTTTGCCTACTCCTCTCCTGCATTGCTCACTTGAAACTCTAAATTAACCTTCCCAGTCCAGGCCTTTATCTGCTTCTTAGCCAAACTGCTAGGTGGTCTCTTTCCTCAGAAATCCACTCATGTGTCCCACTATCTCACCTCAGTGTGAATTATATACCGAGCTCCCCTCTTTCCTACATCCCCGAGCCCCTCCGCTCATGCACAGCACTTTCCAGCCTCTGCTCTGCTCTCTTTGGGGATAGAGCTCCTCTCAACACCGGAGAAGTCAAACATTCAAATCTCTGGAATGTTTGATGTTCTTACCCACCTGTATAAGATGTATACTCATCAAAGACAGTGGGGCTAGTTTCTGACTTTTTTTTTTCAATGACCAAACCTATGGAAAAATTGCTCAATGGGAATTTGGAGAATGAATGTGGAGACAGCTGTATGGCCCTTATGATCTGGGTGATATGGTGTCTCAGCATCTTCGCCCACTCTGTGATTGGGATCAGCTTGGTATGATTCCATGCAGCCCATCCGTAATCATGGAGTGACATGTTAAGGCTGGATTCCTAGGTTTTCCAAAATAGACAGTAAACTCAGGAAATGCTTTACCGCTCCACACTGCAGTGGGTGCTCAGGGCTGCAATAGACGGTGTCTGCCGCTGAGGCGCTAAGTCACCCTACCCCAGGCTCAGATCTCTCTAAGTGCCTGAGACACTGATTTAATGGATCCCCGAGGGCTCTTCCAAGGCTCGCTGCAGTGTTGAAGGGGTCCCAGGGCCTAGGCTTCTCAGTACCACGCTAGATTCGAGGGAACAGGAAACTCTGAATCCCAGGCTCAATGCTCTGCCTGCCCCTGACGACTGGCTCAGAGGGCGTCACTCCATTGCCCTCACAAGCCTCCTCCTGGCCTGGCTCTCCTTTCATCTCCAGACTCCAGCAATCCGTACTCCTGGCCTTGGCCAGGTTCTTTCATAGCCAGAGTCTTCCTTTTAGAGGCCTCTTAAAGTAGCAACAAGCATCCCCTCCTTCCCTGTCCACCATAATTAAAACCAACAAAGCTCTGGATTCCACAAAAAGCCGTCTCGCCATCTGTTCCTCCTGACCCCACACACAGTGACTCACTGGGGTTCCTCATGGCCCAGTGCCTCAGTGCGGCCCTGCCTGAGCTCTCTGGGGCACTAGGGCCTGAATCTTGGTCCCCACCCCTTCCCTACATCGTCTGATGGGAGTTCAGCATCTGTCTTCTCCTCTCTTTTTTCCTAAGAAGGCTTGGGTCTTGTCCTCAGAGATCTTACCTCTTCCTCCAGATCTGGGATGGGACATTCACAGGGAAACAGATCAGATAAAATGGTGTCAGGAGTTTCTAGTTCAATATGAGGTGTCTTTACAGAGGGGATAGTTGGGGAAGAGACAGGGCATGGGGAGAAATCATGTGAGATGAAGACTAAGACCAAAGTGAGGCATCCTTCTGTAACCAAGAGAGTCAGATGGCCACCCTGGCCCCAGAGGCCAGGGTGACATGCAGGAGACTCTCAGGTCCCAGAGGCCAGGGTGACGTGCAGCAGACTCTCGGGCCCTTCTCAGACTTTTGGTTTCACCACTGGGGAACAGCATCTGTTTAAGTTCCCAAGCCTGTGGGGCTTTGTCTCAGCAACTGTTGGAAGCAGATTCTTCCTTTTGAGCAGCCCCACTCTCCACCCTCCTTGTGAGACACTGGCCAAGCCTAGTGGACTGTCCATCTAATAGCTGCTGACATTCACTGCTGGTGTTGTAGAATGCGGTCCTTCAAGCAAACAGCTGTCATTTTATTGGACCACAGAAAAGACGCGTGTGGAGGGCTTTTGATATTTACCTGAGATTCTAGCCCTTCCTCCCAAGCATTTCTATACAGTTCTGCCTTAATTGCATGCGACTTCTGGGGCTAGAGGTACTAGACTATATAGGCTAGGGAGGGCTAAAGGAGAGGGGGCTCCATCTATGTGGTTATGGAGAAGTCATCACTCACACTGGGTGAAACCTTTTCACTGCAGTTGCTTTAGGCTCAGCGACATGGCGGCTAGCACCGCCCACCTGCTGCTAGCACCGCCCACCTGCTGCTGGCACCTCCCACTCCATTTGTCATTGGGACCTTAGGAGGAGGGGATAGAGGATCTTTATGTCTCTCTAGGGAAGGGATTCTTGAAACAACCAGCCAGCCCACTGAACAGCTGAGAATAAAGCTGCCTTCCAGGTCTTCCATTTGCAGGGTGGACTCTTGGGAAGGACAGATGGATACTCAGTGGGGTTACCTGCAGGTTGCTGACTCTACCAAACAGAGCCCCATGAAGGCAGAGTAAATTCATGTGAACTCCTGTTGCTTCTTCTGACGGTTGGAAAGGCATCCTGGAGAAGCTGAGGCATGTGGCCATGGAGCTAGACACAGGCCCATGCCTGTGAGAGAAGAGTGCTGGAGGAACAGCCAGGAAGACAGAGCGTCCACAGTCCTGCCAGCCACTGCTTCCTGCCCTAAGGCGCATCAGCAGATCAGTGACACGCGTGAGCTACTAGGGTCTCCTCTGCCCACCTGCATCTGAGGGTCTCCTGTATTTTACCTCAAAGGCTGGCAGACCTCTCTTACTACTAGGATGCCTGAGTATCTATGTTTTGATTCATCCCAGGTCAAGTGGTGGAATCTGTTGGTTAGAAGTCCAAAGCTCGGGGTTGGGGATTTAGCTCAGTGGTAGAGTGCTTGCCTAGCAAGCACAAGGCCCTGGGTTCGGTCCCCAGCTCTGGAAAAAAAAGAAAAGAAAAAAAAAAGTTTACAAAAGAAGTCCAAAGCTCCCTGTCACCCCCAGTGCAGCTTTTTGCAGTGACGTTTATGACTGTCTTGGCCAGTGTGACAGACTGGACTTGCCTACACAAGAACCACCGAGCCTTTCCCGGAACAGACTTACCTTGCATTTGCACCCAGAATGAGGAAGCAGAGAGAGAAATTTGATGCTTGGCCCAGTTTCACCTTTTAATCTGCCTGAGACCCCCATGGAGTAGCGTGCCCTGCTCAGTCTAGAAGCTCCCTCCCAGATATCCCGAGTCTGTCTTCTAGGTGATTCTTGGTCCTATTTACCATCAGTTTTAACTACCATGATGGCAGAGGGAGTGAGCGCCCCAGACCCAGGCACTTACAAAGTCCAGGGTGTGCGGGGAAACCAGAGCAGATACAAGGGGGGAAATAAAGATTAGTAGATTTCTTTAAAACCACCCCCTCCTGAGCCACCCCCTTCTGCTGATGCTACGGTATTCAGTTTTGGGGGAAGGCAGCCAGGTTAATTTAATGGTTATGGGCTGGTGACTGTATCAGGAGAGTCAAACCCAGGGTAGAAAGCAAGGGGGGTGTGTGTGAGTTTCTTCAGCCCTAGGGGTCACTCTAAATGGCTCTCCCAATCTGTGGTCCCTCCCTGCTTATACCCACCGACCTGATTCCTTGACCCAGAGTGGCCTCAGGGCTTCTGTCCCCACCAGGACTGTTTTCTTGGCTGGGCTGTGGAGGGCTGGGCCACTTGGAGCTGTGAGCTCATTGTTTACCATTGCCTTGCAAAGTCTCTGCCTCCCTGCTAGCAGGGTGTGTGTGTGTGTGTGTGTGTGTGTGTGTGTGTGTGTGTGTGTGTGTGTGTGTGTGTGTGTGTATGTGGTGCTTTTCAAACAATTTGATGTTCCCAAAGGAAAGGGCATATTTCCCCCATCCCTTGCTGTTCTCCAGTCACAAAGCTTCTGTGCTGTCTAACTGCTTCTCATTAGGGTTAACAAGGTGCCAACACCCCTTAAATGCTTTACCATCCAGGGGAGTCCATGCTGGAGGACAGAATAAGTTGTCTTCCTCCTGGTTTGCTTGAGTACAGCCTGTCTGTAAGTTAGAATCGACAGTCTAAAGCCTCATTAAGATGGTCTGTACTGGCTTTCCCCGGCTCCTTTTTGTTTCTCCCTGTGGAGTTGGCCAGCAGCTGAGCAGATCTAGGCTCTGGCTGGTTCTCAAAGGGACCCCAGGCTGCAGCTGCCTCCATGGAAACAGGAAGGAGTTAATGCTGTTTCCCTGGTGCCTGCTTCTCTTAACGAGCTGTTAGCACTTGGCGCAATCTGGCTCTGTGGCTGTGATCTGAGAATTTCCTAAAACTGGTTTTGGAGCTGAAAAGTCTCCCAAAGACCCAGGAAGTGGGCTGATGCTCTCCGGTGCCAACCTGCCAACACCCCCCACCCCCCAACACACACTCTGCTGCTATGGTGCCAGAGTCTGTGCTGTTCTTGATAAATCTTCCCAATGTGATAGAGAAGAGGGAGGGGGTGTTCATTATCCGGTAGGCTTTTGTTTCTGTTCTTTATTGAGGTGCAATTTATATGTATGTGAGATGCATACATTTCAGTCATAATACTCAGTGCAGATTTTGTGCATTGCAAAAAGCCCAGCGGCTACCAATTATCCTTCGAAGATGCAGGTTTCTATCACTGTACTGTCTGGTCAGTTAACACCTCGATACTGGCCCCATGCAGCCACTCGCTACTTAACTGTTTTCCCCCAGGACTTGTGTCTCCAACTGTGTGGTGTCTGAAGGATGGATCCTTGAGAGGAATTAAGTTTTTTTTTTTTCTCGTAGCTGGGGACCGAACCCAGGGCCTTATGCTTGCTAGGCAAGTGCTCTACCACTGAGCTAAATCCCCAACCCTGAGAGGAATTAAGTTTTAAAGGAGAGCTGACACCAGGCACAGATATGCCAATAGTTTGGCCTTCAGTCCACTGTATTTTTGTTTCAGCTGCCCAAACTGACTAAGACACTATTATTCCGACCTCCTGTTTGTCTGGTTTATTCACACTTTCAAAACAAAACACACAGTCCCAGCAGCTAAAATTGAAGGTCAAAGTTCTGGGCAGCCCAGTTCTCTCAAGACCGATCTCTTTATATCTTGCAGATGGCCCCCTTCTCTCCAACCTCACATGCCTTTTTGTCTTAGTTACTTTCCTGTTGCTGTGATAAAATACCGGACAAAAATGACTCAGGGAAAGACGTGTTCATTCTGGCTTGAAGTTCCAGGATACAGTCAATCTCCTGTATCCTGCAGGGGAGGCATGGGGACAGGACCATGGAGCAGAGGGCCACATGACAGCTACAGTCAAGAAGCAGAGGGAGGGGAATGAATGATGCTGTTCACATGTTCACATTGCTTTCTCCTTTGTAATAGTCCAGGATCCAAGCCCAGGGAATGGCGCCTCCCACAGTGGACAGATCTTCCCATCTCTATTAACCTAATCAGATACTTCCTCACAGACATGTCCAGAGGCCCAGAGTCTCAGAGAGTCCAGTAGACGATACAGAGTCACCATCACGTTGGTGAAGGAGAAAGGTGTGAGCTTCCCGGTGTTCCTTTGAGTAAGGATTAAGACGCCATTCTTCTGACATCTCTTCCTTCAGTTGCTCCTTCAGAAGCTGTGGGTTTGAGTTTCGCTGGGGGTTGGGAGTTCAACCTGTGAATCTGGGAGTGAACATACACCCAGTCCACAACAGGCCTCCAGCATGGGGATTAGTAATGGTGGGTCTAAAGCCTCATGCCAACGGAAGCATGCAGTCTGCACCCTTGCATGTCAGGTGGGGTTCCCCTCTCCCTTTCCACTCAATGGAATTGTTTTTTTGAGATATACCCATGTTGTTGCATGGATACAATGTCAAGGTTCATTCTTTTTCAAAACCGAGAACTATTTTGGTGTGCACGCCATACTTTGTTTACCCATTCTTCTTTACCCGATGATCATTTTGGGTTGCTTCCAGATTGCCAAAAGCCATTTATTTCCAACGCTGAGCACTATCTTAGCAGCCAAAGTATAAAGAAATGTAAAAACATGACCCATGAGCAATGCATGACCTTGCACAATTGCCAAGGCACTGACATACAAAGCAGAGTATGACTCATTGAAACCAGGGTTCCGAGGAAAGCCATGCTTTCAGGAGCTCCAGTAAGATCTGTTTGTAAACACTTGCACTTAGAAGATGAACAAACAGGAAAACATCAGCTCCCAGGGAAAGGAAAGTGGTGCCAAGAAAGGTCAGGGCTGGCAGGTGCTAGCCGGCTACATGGGGAGCCTTGTAAAGGTTTTATTGCCTGTGTTCTAGGCCATGGAGCTGCACAGTGTCCAGGAAGGGTGAAAACAGTCCTCTTAGATGGAAGCTGGCTTGGCCTTTGTTTTTGTGTTCTCTTCCAAGAGGGTGAGGAGGGAAAGGTCTGTCCTCGGGAAGAGCAGCCTGGCACCTCCTGTCCAGCCAATTCAGACAAGAGTCCTCTAAGTGCATGGGATTCTGGGCTTGGGGTGTGAGCCTGGGGTCCCAGGTACTGGGATTGGTGCCATAGAGTCTACAGTGGACAGACGGAATTCATGGTTGTCCTGCTAAGGGGACCCAAGCATCTCCCCAGGAGCCTGTGACCAGCAGGACTAACCAACACTTCTGTCCCTGGTTCTGAGAGTTGAGCTCTCCCGTGTCCTCATTAGCCTTCCAAGCCCCCTGCCCCAAATCCACCCGTCATGATAGGCTCTGGCATAGCCTCGCCGCAGGCATGCAGCACCACAGAGCCAGAGCCATGTCAGAGCTCACAGCCTTCAGAGGGGAGGGTGATGGTCTTGGTTTCAGAAGCGCATGGATCGCAGTGTCCCAAGTGCTATCACATTAGAATCATGCACAGCTTCTTCTAGCTTTGAGCTTTCCTTTTTAGTATATTTTTCACTGAAATGTTGAGCAATAGAGTTTGAAAAAAAACGAGAAAACTTCCAGACGACTGCTCCCAGCAGATGGGTTTGTTTGTTTACCTTCTACTTCTTACCGTGCGCGTGACACTACTTCCTGAAGCACCAGCATTTTCTGTGTTGCTGTAATGGTCCTTGTGATAGTTGTACCTTAGTTGCATAAAATTATGATATATGATAATTGAATTATAAATCTGAGACATGCCAGTTTTCCATTTTTCATTATTAGATATCATACTGGTCAGAGTTTGCTATAATTGTGTAATTCCAAGGTTGACTGGTTGCAAAAGAATGCTCGCCTATTATGTCACTTGTGTGGAAGGACCTCTGTGGATTTGTTCCTTTGATTTTGTTTTTTGGTATGGAGTCTTGCTACACGGCCCACACTGGCCTCAAACTCCCAATCTTCCTGCCTCTGCCCTCTGAGTGCTGGGATTGCAGGGCTGAACCACTGTTCCTACCTTGGGGCTGCATTTCTGAGAGTCCAACAGAAGCCAAAAATGGCCAGGGAGAAAGATGTCCGCATTCTAATTTCCCAAGATGCATAGTTCTTAGATAAATACACACATGCACATGTGAATGAAAAGATGTTTTAGAATTTTGAAAGAGTAAGTACTGGTTGTACAAGAAAGCCAATGTCTCTCAGGCAGTATGAACAGTGACGGTCATGTAAATTTTAATTTTTTTTCAACTCTTAGACTTTTTCTGAAGATACAGAGACCTGGAGAAGAGACTTCATCTTAATACTACTTGTCCCTTTGTTCCTGGGATCTTCTGGACTGGAAGACTAGAAATTTTAGTATCTCAGGAACCTTGGAGTCCTAGGAAACTGTGATTTTAGGGCCAGTGTGAGCCCTGAAACTGGGGGGGTGTAAACAAGGGAAATGTGATCTTTCAGCTCTGGGAGGTCAAAGTCCAAGGTCAGGGTACCAGGATGCTCAGGTCCCAGTGAGTGCCTCCCCCTGACTTGTGGACAGCTGTCTTACCACTGTGTCTTCAGTGCTAAGGTGAAAGTATAAAGGGGGCAGAGAGAGAGAGAGAGAGAGAGAGAGAGAGAGAAGGTGGGGAGGAAGAGGAGGTAGGAGGAGGAGAAAGCTGGAGTACACATAATCTATCTTCCCTTTCAAGATCATACAGTTCCTTCCCGTTTCGAGAGCTTGGCAGTTACCATTCTATCCTACCTCAACATCTCCAAGCACAGCCACAAAGGATAGACATTAAGGTGGCAGCACGTGGAGTACGGTATAACTGAGTTCTCAGAAGCTGGCCATTCTAAGCCCTCCCCCACTTCTGTCCCCAACAGACTCTTCTGGCTCCTGGCTATCAATCCTCTTGCTTCAGAAGGCCTGTGTTTCACACAGGATTTTTTTTTCCCTGTGTTCTTTATTCTGGAACAGAAATGAAAAGAACTTCTGCCCTTTTATTTTCCAGGGAGGAGGTGTTTGCCTAAGGAGACAAGAGGAACAGAGTGGGATATCTGCCTTTCTGGGCCAGAAATGTATCACATTGCTATTCTTTCAGAATTGTAGGCTCAGGAAAGAAATGCTGGGAAGAAAGTGTTCCGTAGTGGAGAGCTCTGAGGAGAACAATGTCCTGTGGAGGGCGCTGGCTTCGAGAGAGACACTGAGTGGGACTGGGCTCTTGAAGACCTGCTCATTCTCGCCCTGACACTGCTTACAAATGATCCCTTTAGTGCTTCGTTGCATTCTAGGGTCTTCAGAAGGACAGGCTGATGGCTGGCTGAAGGAAGAAGGTAGGAAGGAAGGAAGGAAGGCAGGCGGGCGCCATGTTGGTGTGGATGAAGAGGACGCCTGGACTCACCCAGGGCTCCAGGAAAGAGCTCCGAAGGTGAAGCCATCACTTTCCTTGGAGATGGAATGGATTACTCAGAGGAAAGAGGTCCCAAATATTAGGCTGTCTGGGGAAAGGAGGGGAAAAAAACACTTCAAAAAATAAAAAAACATTTTATTTTCTTGTAAAAACCACTTTTTTCAGAGTTTGAGGATTTGATTTCAGCTGATGAGTCATCAGTGTGGTTTTTTTCCCCCACTTAGCCAAAAAAATGAGTTTTTTTTTTAAAAAGCATCACTTGTAGCAAATTCTTCCATTGCTTGGTTTGCCATCGTCTCCCATGGCCTCACACACCCGTACACACCTCTGGAGCCAGCAGCAGTCAGAGTTCACATGAAAACCTTCAGGAGGAGAGATTTGTAGCTGTCAAGGTTCTTTGTGAAAAAGGAACCTCGATTTAAATATCCACACCAATGTCAGTCAACCTGGGGGCTTGTGCGTGTGTCATTGATGGGTTATGGTGGAAGTGACCATGTGTGACAGGGCCTGGGTCACAGAGTGACCTGGCTGCTATCCCACTCCCCGGGACACCCACCCTGGCGATTCACCTACCAAAACGTTCAGACGCTCAGGTTCAGAAAAGGACCGTGGGTGCTCCACAAAACGTTCCCACAGGCCTGTCAGGCAGCCATTACCAACTGCCAGAAAAGTGAGCTCCCCTTCCTGGGACTAGCTGACACTCCAGCCATTGTCCTACAGAGAGGGAGCTGTCCCCTGTCCCTCCTGAGCGATCCTCAGTGTTATGTGTCTTAGTGAGGTTGATTTATGGCTAAATTCAAGGCATTCTGGGGAGATGGCTCAGGTGTCGGCTTTTCCATGATTTTAAAAATCATCTATCTATCATCTATCTATCTATCTATCTATCTATCTATCTATCTATATCTATCTTATTATCTATCTATCTATCTATCTATCTATCTATCTTATCTATCATCTATCTCTCTGTCTGTCTGTCTATCTATCTCGAAGGAATAGATTCTCTCCTTCTACCGTGTAGGCTCTGAGGATTAAGCTCAGTGTCTTCATCAACTGAGCCCCTATTTTGATGCTCATTTGGTTGAATTCACAGAGGTAGAACTTGTGGGTTTGAGTACAAGAAGTACTTTGCTTTATTCCAGCTGAAACTAATAAATAATATTTAGTGATTTCCTCAATGTCTGTTTTCAGTTTGAAGGTATAAGTACCATGAAAGCCAGGCCTCTAAGTGACTTGTCTATGGTATTTCATGCACTCAACTCTACTGCACAGAAATGTCGTGTGTGTGTGTGTGTGTGTGTGTGTGTGTGTGTGTGTGTGTGTGTATGAATGACACATACATATACATATCCAGGAGCTTACTCCTCTCTTATATTGCTTGGAGCTCCCTTGCCCAGGGGAATTGTGCCTCCCACAGTGGGCAGGTCTTCCTGCAATATATATGTTAAAACAAAGTAAATAAATAAAATATGTGTAGAATGGCCTGAAAAATATACATGAGTATATTATCCAAGTGTCTGAACCAGGAACAAGTCATTTTGCGTATAGAATGAGGGAAGACACAGGTCAGGATACCGAGCCAGGGGATTACCAACAATTCATAGGCAGCCTGGTGTACACAGAGTGTTCTAGACGAGCCTGAACTGAAATATGAGAACTTTCCCATGTGGACTGGAAAGAGGGCTCAGCAGTTAAGAGCACTGCCAGAGGATTCAGGCTCAATGCCCAGCACCCACATAGTGGCTAACAACATCCAGGAGATCTGATGCTCTCTTCTGGCCTCTACGGGCACTGTATGAACATCAGCAGGGAAAACCACCCATATACACACATACATAAACATACACACACAGACACACACACACACACACACACACACACACACACACACACACACACAAAGGTTCGGGGGTGGAGAGAGAAGGAAACACGAGGGAAGAGATTCCATACTGTAGAGTCCGCAAACAGTGTTTAATTTGTTTTGTGTTTACCAGCCTATGCATTCCACCTGTTTAACTGCATTAATTCGGCCAATTCTCATTACTCCAAGCATCCCTCCAGCACCATCAAAATGAAAGCCTTTTATCTTCTATTGGCACCTGTTGACTTCACAGTTCTTCATTCCTGAAACTTTCTTTCTCCGTGTATTTCTAAAGGATAGAAGTAGAATTACAGGCACAAACAAGCATCAGCCTTGGGGGGTGGTGATTCCCCTGGGAGGGCAGGTTAAACTGCACAGAGGAAAATGTGGTTATGTTCAAAGCCAAGTGTGGGCTCGAGGACTCTATTGCCAAGAACTATTATTTTCAAGAACATGTGGGAGACTGAGGTCACAGAGGTGGGGGAAAAAGGCTACCACAGTGTCCATCCTTCCCAAAGAAGAGAGAAAAACAGAACAAAATACCAATTTATCAATCACAAACTCCAGACAGAACTAGGTCCTGAGCAACCAGTTTGGCTAAAAGAGAATGGATTTAGGGCCAAGCCCAGATGTGGGGAGGAAGAGGGATACACGGGCTGAATAAACAATTATAGAGTAATAGATGGCTGTGGTGGAGCTTCAGAGGCCTTTCAATACAGGCTAAACAAATCAAGCACCTATTCTAAAATATAGAACAGAAATTTGACAAATATGTCTGCTGCTGAGAGCAAAAAGCCTTGTAAACTGGAGCCACTCAAAAGTCCACAAAACTTCCACAGGTCACTGCTGGGAGCCCCACTGAAAGGTCCACGATTCACTTGAAGAATGACACCCTGGACTCAAATGTTTTATTCTGCAGATGTCCAGCACGCTGGGGTCTCCCATTACCGTGAGAGACCCCCAAATAGCCCGCAGGCCTGATTTAAAGCACGTTAGGGAATTCCAGGGTAGGTGGCCTCTATGTTAATCTGTTGGGTCCATCTCTACTGACATTCCATTATGGAGTTGGGGGTGGGCAAAGTGGTTGGAAATTTTCTGGGAAGGTCTGGAAACTGTTGCTGAGGAAGAATCTGAGGAAGTCTGGAAACTGCTGCCCACCCATTGTCCTTGCCTCAGGCCAGGTGGCAGGGCAGCTTCTGAGGTGTGTACTTGTCTGGACTTGCCCAGTTCTTGGAAACAGATTTAGACCTAGTCTCCTTAACTGCCAATTTAATCCTGTCATGGAATCAGACTAACCTTCACACCACAAAAACAAACAAATAGTAACAACTGTTGTGTCTTATTAAAAGAGCCAGGATGTCTTCTATAGAGCACCTTATGGTGAGTGGGAGGGGTACCTCAGCAGGCCCATGAGGTATCTTCCCCTGAGGTACCAGCTGTACAACAGGTATAGAATACAGTTTATTTAGGGCTTTGGAAGGGGAGTCGAGAAAGAGAGAGAGAGAGAGAGAGAGAGAGAGAGAGAGAGAGAGAGAGAGAGAGAGAGACACCAAATAGCTCCGTTTAGAGCAAGCCAGGCCTACCTGGCTGTTGCCAAATAGCTGTTGGGCAGAGCCTAGAAGGAATACCAACAACAATAATACACA
Source organism: Rattus norvegicus (assembly GCF_021556685.1). Taxonomy (NCBI): domain Eukaryota; kingdom Metazoa; phylum Chordata; class Mammalia; order Rodentia; family Muridae; genus Rattus; species Rattus norvegicus. The sequence goes on along the minus strand of NC_141549.1, from coordinate 7,290,547 downwards.
CGCACACACACACATGCTATACACACACACACACACACACACACACCCCAAAATATACACACAATAACACATACCACAATATCACACACACAACACAATAACACACAGCACACACACCCCCACAACAACACACACAACATAATAACACATACTATAACACACACATACTACACACACACATACCACACACACAACACAATAACACAGCACAACACACATATCCCATACAACATAATAACACATACCACAACACACACACCACACACACTACAATACCACAACAACACATACACCCGCACACATACCACCACCACAACACACACATACTACACACATACACCACACACACAGCACCACAACAACATACACACACAACAACACACACATCACACACACCACACCACACACACACCACGCACACACATACACCACCACCACCACAACAACACACACATACACAACACAACACACACAACACACACAGACCACACCACACACACCACACACACCACACACACACCCTACAACACACGCACAACACAACACCACCACAACACACACACACACCACAATAACACACACACATACACATACAAACATACATACATACATACATACACACACACACACACACACACACACACACACACACACAGGAGGTTTCTTCTGAGCATTCAGCTCTCTCTCAGAGCTCTCACTAAGAATCTGGGCTGCTGATGGACTTCCCAGCCTTCCTGGTTGGTTTCAGAGCAGGAAGCTTGCCCTGCTGCTCTCTTCCTCCCCAGCATCCAGGACTTGTGTTCTAATTTCATTTCTGTTGCTGTGGTAAATATCCTGCCCAAAACGCAACACAGAAAATGTTTGCTTGGCTTGCACTTCCAGGGCACAGACCCTCTTTATGAGGTCAGGGCAGGAACTTAAAAGCCTCAACTCCACAGCCCAGAGCAGAAAGAGGCCAAAGATATGGCTCCTTGATTGCATTCTTCTTTGAGCTAGCTTATTTCTCTCTTACACTGCTCAGAGCTCTCTTACCCGGGGGAATGGCATCTTCTTCCACAGTGGGTGGGTCTTCCTGAATCAATTAATAGTAAGACTGTCCTCATCACTTGAGATGCCCACAGGCCAGTCAGATTGAGACCCTTGCTCAGTCAGATGACTCCGGATTGTGTCACGGTGCCAGCGACACCTGACCAGAACCTCAGTGCTCAGCGAACATGTAAGGATCAGAATCCTTTGGAACCTTTTTGGAAGACAGAGTGTTAAGACAACAGAGTAAGTCAGCGAGTCTTATTTTGGTCTCTTGTTAACAAAAGAGTTGAAGAAAAACAAAATCACACGGTGGTTAGAGAATGGGACATGGGAGTGTTTGGCGGTACCACTGAGGACAGAAAGCAATCTGGAGTTGGGGGACAATGATGGTTATTGGGCTGGCTACTGGGACAAGGGATACTATTTTTTCTGGATATGGTGTGTGTTCTTTGTATATTCAAGCAATTTAAAATCCAGCTTGGGAAACATGACTTTAAGAATATGAAGAGTCTGTATAGAACATAGACCAGCTTCCAAACAGCACCGAACATGGAGGTGTAGGGTTAAACTGCCCTGAGAAATCCTGAAAAATACATCAATCAGCAGACAAGCAGTCACGTTTGATCAGCATTGACAAGGATGCTCTGCCAGGCACCACAGATGCTACAGGCTGCATCCCAGCTACTCAGGATGAAGGCAGGGGTTAGAGTACAAGACCTTCCTGTGCTACAGTGTGGTCCCAGCCGGCCTGGGCGACAGTAAAACCTGCCTCAAAATATAACGTAAAAGTGGGACAGTTTGCTGGGGAGATAAGTCAATGGTAGAGCACTTTGTAAGACTACAAGGCCCTAGGTTCAATCCCTAGTGAGCACACACACACACATAGATACACACAGACACACACCGATACAGACAGACACACACACAAAGACAAACACACACAGACACACATAGACACATACATACTCACACAGACACACACCGATACAGACAGACACACAAGCACACAGACACACACAGACACACACACAGACACACATAGACACATACATACTCACACAGACACACACAGATACAGACACACACACAAGCACACAGACACACACAGACACACACACAAAGACATACACACATAGACACACACACAAAGACACACACACACAGACACATACACACAGACACACATAGACACATACATACTCACAGACACATACAGATACAGACACACACACACAAGCACACATACATACATACACACAGACACACACACAGATGCACACAGACACACACATACACACACACAGATACACAGAGATACACACACATAAAGATATACACACACACAGAGACATAGAGAAACAGACACATACACACACAAAGAGACAGAGACACAAAGACACACACACACACATACACACACAGAGAGACTCATAGAGACACAGACATATACACACACAAACACACATAGAGACACACATACACACAGAGAGAGACACAGAGACACAGACACAGACACACACACACACACAGAGACACATAGAGAAACAGACACACAAACACACACAGAGAGAGACACAGAGAGACACAGAGTCACAGACACACACACACATACACACACACAGAGACACAGAGACACACACATACACACACGGAGAGACTCTTAGAGACACAGACACACACAAACACACATAGAGACACACATACACACAGAGAGAGACACAGAGACACAGACACACACACACAGACACATAGAGACACACACACAGACACATAGAGACACACAGACACACACACAGACACACACACACAGAGACACATAGAGACACAGACACACAGATACACACACACAGAGACACATAGAGACACACAGACACAGACACACAGACACACACACACAGACACATAGAGACACAGACACACACACACACACACAGACACATAGAGAAACAGACACACACACACACACACACACACACACACTGTGACGAGTGGCACTCTGATCTTGGGCAAACGTGTGTGACTGGCTCCTCTGACCCTCCTCAGACAGGCCCTGGTCCTGACCTACAGAACTGTATCCTCTCGGCTTCACATCATTTCTCCACTGGCCTCGAACCTGAAATAGTCTTTAGCAGCCTGGGGCCACATCCCTGCCGACAGCCCCAGGCCTCTTGAGCTCCTGTCAGGAAAGCTCCTGCTGTTGAAAGAATTTACTATTTGTCCTGAAATCCACCAGTCCCTGCCCTCCCTCCCTCGCCTGGAAATGCTTACTTAAGAAACAAAATACTTTATCATTGTGAATCGTTTCTCTGACCCTTTATGGCACGTGTCACACAACTCAGAAATATCTTTTCCAAGGATCCAGGAACATTGTAAACATCAAGACAGATGGGGCTTCTGCCCCTCTGTCTCCTAGGCTCTGTGGAGGAGCGGGAACCTATCTTTAGAGAGCTTCAGTTGGCAAATGTGAAAGGCCTGATGACATCAGCTGTCATCGTCACCCCCACCCCCAAATGCACACCCTTTGCCCTTCAGAACCCTTGCTTTAGCTCACCCAGTGCATCTCGCTGGTGCGTACCGCCCCTGCCCTGTGTTTTGGTAGCGCTAACTGAGGCCATCTCTGCTACAGCAGTGTCCTGAGTAAAATCATCCCTCGCTGCCTCTAACCAGTTTCTGGCTTTGGGTGCTATTTGATAGCTGTGACTACCGCATTAATGGGAGTCTTGAAGAGAAAATATGTAATATATATGTGTGGGGCATATACATATATATATAATATGTATGTACACACACACACACACACACACACACACACACACACACACAGCTTGTTAAGAGGCAGGAGACTTTTAAGAGGAGGTAACTTTTCCAAGCCCTCCCCCGCCCCCAGCCGGTTTGTCAAGTCTTTGATAAACTTCTCTCAAGGAGTTTCTTGAATGCAAGGAAAGGCACCCAAAGTACAGACAAATGGCTCAGCCATCTTTCCTCTAACTCCGTGTCGTGTCTCCTTTGCAAAGAGGGAACTTTAAACAGTATCTCTTCCGAGTTTTTCCACTCTAGAGCTCAAACTCCTTAAGGCCTGCTATGGCTTCCAGGGCCCCAGATTTCTGAATGAGCAGAGACCTCATCCAGTCAACCCCAAAGTGACGGGAGATGTCGTGGTCTGTGTGCCCCAGTGGGCAAGTGCATGCCACGGGGCACCCAGACAGGGCTCTCTTCCCTATCCGTGTGGCCAGAATCCCCCAGAAACCAGAAGCACATATGGTTGCCAGAGAGACTAACACTGTGACTCAGAATGTACCCATCTGTTAGGCAGCTTTTAATTGAAGCTCCAGGAGACAGAAGCTGGCTGGGAAAAATCAACCCTACAAGTTGATTCAATGGGATTATCTTTGCTAAAAGAGGGTTTTCTGTGTGTAATTAGTTGGAAGCCGTTTTGTCACAGGCGGATTATTTGGATGTCAGGTCTTTGGGTTTCCTGTCTGCTCCCCTCCCCACCCCCCACATTTGAGCCCCACTGAATCTCAGTTCATACCAGTTTCTGGCCTTCCTGCCTACCCTAGGCTATGCTGTCCATTTTCTGAGGACTCCAGTGTCACTGAGGCCTCTTATGCACCATTCAGGATTCAGGTGAGCGATTTCAGGTTGGCGGAGCCAGGAGTCACCTGCTCACAAATGTGGCCTCTTAGTCAGGGACTGTGTGCTTAGAACTAGATACACCTGCAGTCCCATGCGCTTAAGCCAAAGTCATAGGACAGCCTTGAGCTGGAAAGATGGGAGGTGGGGGTTGGGGGCGAGGGCAGTGCGAGCTATACAATGTTAACTCCTTTTTGTCTGGGACTCTGGGGACCTCCAGAAGCTTAGTCAGATCCATCTGCACCACCTGGGGAACACACTTATTTAAGCGATCACCACTACATAGGTCAACCATAGTCCTGAGAGTTGAAGGTCACAGTTTTCGTTATAGTGTTTAGCTTGGCTTGCTATAACTAACAGGCTTCAGCGACTGTCTAGAGAAGCGGCCTTCCTTGTGGTTTTAGTTAAAACATGAGGTTGCTCATAAGCATCCAGAGTATGATATTTCCAGATTGGGGAAAGTACTGGGAAAATAAGCAATCCTCGTAGTTTTCAAATTCTACTCCCTGGAATTTAATGGGTGCGTAAGTTGAGCAAGTGTTGATTAGACTTGGTCAGCCTCGAACCTGCTCCAGGCAGTCCTCTATTATGTTTGATTTATTTGGGGCATTTTGGTTGTAAAATTTCACTAGCATTAAAAAAAAACATTTTGCCACTGAAAAATTATTGATAATAATCTCCTTTCCTAGGGAACATTTGAGAGTGCAGACAGGGGCTGTGACTTGCCCAAGCCACACAACAGGATAGGTTGATGGGACCAGAGACGCCATATCCTGCCTTCCATGGGCAGTTGTTAGATCAGGAGCTGTAGAAAGTCTTCAGTGTAAGAACTCCGTCCGGAGGGGTCATCCATAGAATCTTTTCTGCTTCCCAGTCCCAAGACAATTCACCAAGGGACTTCCCAGCTGTTTGCTCTGTAATGGTTCCAAGGGGTAAGAAGTCTACAGGGCTGGAGAGATGGCTCAGTGGTTAAGAGCACCCGACTGCTCTTCCAGAGGTCCTGAGTTCAATTCCCAGCAACCACATGGTGGCTCCCAGCCATCTGTAAAGGGATCCGATGCTCTCTTCTGGTGTATCTGAAGACAGCTACAGTGTACTTATATATAATAAATGAATAAATCCTTAAAAAAAAAAAGAAGTCTACAGCTCTGAGCTGCTGGGGGGAGACTCTGGTATATTACTCCACCTAGCTCCTGTCAGAAGGTCAACTTCACTATGTTGAGTTCATCTTCTCCCTCAACCAGTGCCTAAGAAGAAGACTGAACTCACAATGCCATTAAAGGACATCAGAGGAACAAGGGCACGCAGCACCATTAAAATCCACCAGAGGAACTTTGCTCCGGTGCTTTGGAAAATCTTGGCAAATAAAGCCATTGTTGGGGACATGGAGCTATGATCAGAGTGTTGGGTATTGGGTTTCTCTTCATGGACACTTGAACTATGGACCTCAGAGCACACTGTCAGAGATAGTCAGTAAGCTAAATTTTATAGTCGAAGACATTTTGTTTAGTTTGAGCGGTGCTTGAATATCCTTTAAGTCGCTAACACGTTCGAGGCGGGATATAGGACATTAAAAGTGGGGCATGGCTGGCTGCACTGGGCCGCACCAGCAAAGCATTTCGTTAGCATCAACTGGACGTTGGCTCTCTGAACCGAGAATATGTATCCTCATCGCTTCCAGTCCCAGCCACTCTCTGTTGCGTGCATGTGGCCTGCTTTGTTTGTTTTACCTCTGGGATCTGGTACCGTCTGAACTGTCTTAATACTCTCTGACAGAGCTTCCTAGAAGGGTTTTCACATACTCTCACCAGACTGTTCCACAGAGCTTCCCTGCGGTTCTGCTCCAGAGTATCTCGGAGATGGCTGAGCATTTTAAACCAATGGCCCGGGGATACCACAGAGCTTTCATGGCTCTGTTTAGGACACATCACCTCTAAATGTGAGCCCTCAGGAGGTTAAGGCAGGAGAACCCCAAGATCAAGTCCAGCCAGGCTGACAAAATAAGACCCCGTTTCCAAAATAACAAAACAAAACAGCTACACATAGAATCAGGGCTCTTGGTACTGGTCGTCCATTTGAATCAAGGGAGCGAAACTTTAGACTAATATCCAGCTTTTATCCAAAGTCATTGAACCAGAGGACACTGGAGGATTATTACTTCTCATTTGTTATGAAACAGTCAAGTCTTCATAAAATTAGGGAGATGAATGAGGGGTGGGGAGACCCCCTTGGTACTCTACAAATTGGATTCTTATAAACCGTTTCTCTTGTTTGCCAGCAAGGAATCTCTTCCTACCTCTATCTCTCTTATTACATAAGTGCTTTTAAAATGTTAGAGTCCTCCCCCAGTGACGAACTTCTTCCAACAAGGCCACGCCCCCTAATCCTTTCAAATGGTTCCACTCCCGGGTGACCAAACATTCAAACCTATGGTGGTCATTCTTATTCAAACAACCACAAGGCCTGGGAATGATGTCAGCTGCATTCTCTGTAGAGAACTCCCTAAGGCTCTGGTAACTGACTGGTGGCACTGCATTAGTATCGGTTACCTGCCTTGTTACTGTGACCAAATACCTGACAACAGGCAACCTAAGGGAGAAAAGGGTTACTTGGGTTCGTGGTTTGAGGTGTTACAGTCCCCATGGTGGGGGAGGCACAGCAACAGGAATTGGTTGTAGCTCTGGCTGCAGGAGCCCGAGGCTGTTTGCTCACATCTCAGTAGACAGGAATCAGAGGAGGATGCCATCACCCAGGTAGCTTCCTCCCTTTCCTGATTCAGTGCAGGACTCAAGATGACGCCACTCACATCGAGGGCTTGTCTTCTTACCCTCTGGAAACGCCTTCACGGCACTTCCAAAGGTGTGCCACACTAAGGCACCAGGTGTTTCTTGGTCTGTTAAGTTGGTGATCCAAACTAACATACATGTGTGCTGTCCTGTGTCCTGGCTCTGGCGGAGGTTAAGCACTGAAAGGGGAGCTGGAAGCTTCCCTCTAATGTATCCCTGGCCTGTGCACCTCATTCCCATTGGCTGATTTAATCCATAATGCTTCGTGTTTGTAAACCCAACTGTGAGTCTAAGGTCTTCGCTGAACTCTGTGAGAGCTTCTTGCAAACACTGACCCCATAGTGAGCTTGTAGACCCACGAACTACAGACAGTATGCTTTGATTTCTCTAAAACTGGTTGGGGATTTAGCTCAGTGGTAGAGCGCTTGCCTAGGAAGCGCAAGGCCCTGGGTTCGGTCCCCAGCTCCGGAAAAAAAAAAAAAAAGAACCAAAAAAACAAAACAAAACTGATTTCTCTAAAACTGAAGGACTGCCTTGTATCTTTAAGTCAAGGTTTCTTCACTAAGTTGCTTTTGGCCAAGGTATTTCACCACAACAGAAATGAAGGTAGGACGAAGTCTCCTGTCTGGAGGCCCCACTTCACCACAGCTCCAGAAACAATGACATCAGCCAACTATGATCTGTAACCTCTGAAACCATGAGTCAAAATAACTTTTCCTTGCTGTCTTTATCATCTGATGACCCAGTATGTCTTCCTCACCTCTACCTCCACTTTGACTCTCACTTGACAAATGCTATTTGTGGAATTTCTTCTATCATGTTGAAATCAGAGTGACTCCAGTCTAGTTAGTGGCTATGAGGAAGATGATAAATAAAAATGACAGGAGATAGGAAAAACTTCTGTTTTCATATCTTTCTACAGAGGTTAAGAGACAGCTAAATTTTCCACCCCAACCCAGCTGTCCTGGTTAGTTTGGTTGTCAACTTGACACACTGGGAAACAGGGGACCTCATCTTAGTGGTCACCTCCCTCAGGTGGCCTGTGGCCGTGTCAGTGGGGACCTTTTTTGATTGCTGATGGATGCAATCAGAGGAGCTCACAGCCCACTGTGGGAGGCACTGTCCCTAGGCCTGGACTATGCAGGAAGCATATCTGGAGGCAAGCCTGGAAACAAGCCTTACGCAGCGCTCCTCTGCTGGTTCCTGCTTTAAGTTTCTGCCCTGACCTCCTGCCTCAGCTCCCCTCAAAGATTGATCATAACCCCTGTGAAGTGAATAGCCCTTTTCTTCCCTCAGCTTGCTCTCCGTCAGTGTATTACCACAGCAGCAGTGAAGCAACTAAATCATCTTTTTTTGACCCCGCTAAATAGAGAAGACATTTCTTTTCCTGGGCAAATGTTGCTTCTTCCCAACCATCAACACAGTGACCTACAGCCCACCCCAAGGGAAACTTTGCTGGGAGAAACTTCAGGGAGAAAGTTCCGTGTTTCTTAATGTTAAGTGAGTAAGAACTTAATTCAGGGATCACTTCTCGAGCCTTGGGTGGCTCTGTGAGTGGGGGAGCTCACACTGTCACTGGTTCAGTAGGAGAAACCTGTACCATGGACTCTGGGGATAACAGATGGAGCCATACGTAACAGCCTCCACCCAGGCTTGTTCATCTAAGATCTCCAAGCTTCTGCGAGACACTCTCTTTTGGCAATGCATACACAAGCAATGTCTCAGATGTGATCTTTGAAATATCCTCCTGGCCACCATGGTGACAGCTACTGTGTTCAGTATCCCTATTCTGACTCTCTTCTGTGATATCCATGATGCCTTGATAGTCTATCCTTCTGCCTTAACCTTCTGAGTGGCGGGCCCACTGGAATCCTTTAGGCTAGCCTGGACTACATGAGATCAAAGAGGACAGGATCAGAAGGTAGCCTAAGACTAAACCTGCCAACACCCTGATTTTAGAGCCAGTCAGAACAAGATCAAATTCAGAGAGATAAATTGATGGATAAAGGGTTTGCTGCACAGACAAGAGGACCAGAGTTCAGACCCCAGAACCCTTTAAAGCTGAGCACAGCAGTGCACAGTTCTAATCATGGTGCTCCCAAAGAAGATGGAGACAGGAGAACCCCTGGGAGCTCAAGGCCATCTCGCCTGAAGAATGCAGTGACCAACGGCCAGACTATCTTCTCCAGACTAAGTAGAAGGTGATGGGCAACCTTCTAGGTTGTATTCTGACCTCCACATGTATACTTGGCATGTGTATGCCTTACACACACACACACACACACTTCATAATCAAACATTATTAATAAAAATTATTTGAAAGTTAAGATTTTTATTGTTAAAGCCACTAGTCTGTGTTATTTTCTTATTGAGGTCCCAAAAATAAAAACATGAGTCCACAAAGATTCTTATGCTCTCCCTGCCTGATCCCTTTAGTCAAGGAGGGGCCACCACCTTGAGTCAGCTTGACCCCAATCGTTAGCATTCTGGCCAACAGGGACATGAGGCCAAAGGTCAAAGGCCATAGGTGCTGGATACCTTCCCTTGCTGACCCTCTGCCCTTTGTTCCCCTTGAAGATTTGCCTGGTCCCTGGCTGCGGGCACCAAAAAGCTGCTGAGAGGGTCCTGTGGAGACCCTGAACAACTTCACTAGGTTCCTAGCTTTGAGCTGTCACCACCTTTTGACGATCTGGGCCCCAGTGTTTTGGTAATGTCAGTGACATCAGCCCCTGATAGATATAAAACATCTTTTTTTTTCTCTCCATCTTTTTTTTTTTTTTTTTTTTTTTACTTTTCTATTTTTCGGAGCTGGGGACCGAACCCAGGGCCTTGCGCTTGCTAGGCAAGCGCTCTACCACTGAGCTAAATCCCCAACCCATCTCCATCTTTATTAAATTGGGTATTTCTTATTTACATTTCAATTGTTATTACCTTTCCCAGTTTCCGGGCCAACATCCCCCTAACCCCTCTCTCTCCCCTTCTAGATGGGTGTTCCCCTCCCCTCCTCCCCCCATTGCCGCCCTCCCCCCAACAATCCTGTTCACTGGGGGTTCAGTCTTAGCAGGACCCAGGGCTTCCCTTTCCACTGGTGCTCTTACTAGGATATTCATTGCTACCTATGAGGTCAGAGTCCAGGGTCAGTCCATGTATAGTCTTTGGGTAGTGGCTTAGTCCCTGGAAGCTCTGGTTGCTTGGCATTGTTGTTCATATGGGGTCTCGAGCCCCTTCAGCTCTTTCAGTCCTTTCTCTGATTCCTTCAACAGGGGTCCCGTTCTCAGTTCAGTGGTTTGCTGCTGGCAGTCGCCTCTGTATTTGCTGTATTCTGGTTGTGTCTCTCAGGAGAGATCTACATCTGGTTCACCTTTAGCTGAGTTCAGCTGGCTACAACCCCAGTGGCTTTTCCTGGAAAAATTAGGACAGTAGTTCTTCAATTTTGCGTGTCTCAAAATCACCTGGCAGGCGTACTCAGGTGGAGCTGACAGGGCCACCCCCACAGTCTCTTTCAGAGGTCTGGGTAGAGCCCCGAAAACTTTGCGTTTCTAACACGCCGTCACGTGATACTGGTGCTGCAGCCCCCGAGATCCTGATGCCACCGGTTCAGACAATGATTGGCCAAAGGATAAAAGGAGTCCAGGGAGAGCACCTATGAAGAATGGTCCAAAGGATGTCGAAGGAGACCCAGGCAGAGCTGGGATAGGAAGTGATAGGACTGTGTGATTTGGCCAAAAGGGCTCATGCACTGGACAAAGCCTGCTGTGGTTAAGTAAGCCACAGGCAAGGGGTAGAAACGGCTGCGAAGACCTTCAGTGATGGTACTTCAGAGCCTCGGTTCAGCAGCACAGGAGTGGCCTGCACGAAGCATTGGATGGAGACCCACCATCACGTCCACAGGCACTGCTGGAGGCTCTGCAGATTCATCTCAGGGCCGTCAGTGGGCTAGCAGCTCATAGAAGACTCGGCTCTCCTGTCTGAAGCATGGACATGGACCGCCTGAGTGTCTGGTGCCTGTGGAGGTCAGAAGTAAGCCAGCGAGACCATCGGTTCCATGGAAGAGGAGTTACACATGTTTGTGAGCTGCCACGTGGGTGCTAGGAATTGAACTAAGGTCTCTCACGAGTGCCCTAAACCACTGAGCCATCTCACTAGCCCATTCTATTGTCCACAAGTACATTCTGTGAGCTAAGGCAGCAGGCAACGGGCCGGGGTAGCAACTGAGAGCTCCCGCCTTGAGACTCAACCACAAGCAGAGAACACACAAAAGACTTTTGAAACTTCAAAGACCGTCATCTCCTGTGACCCACCTCCTCCAACAGGGCGATAGCGCCTAATTCTTCCCCCAAAGTTCTAACAACTGAGGACTAAGCATCTAAATGCATGAGCCTGGGGAGGGCGTCCTCATTCAAACCCGCAAAGCAGGTCCACTTTGGTGTACCAGGTCTGCATACCGACTCCCTCCATTCTGACTAGGGCTTGTCTGCCCTTCTGCATCGGCTTTAGATGTGTTTAAGACACTCTCTCCTGGGGCTGGGGATTTGGCTCAGAGGTAGAGCGCTTGCCTAGCAACCGCAAGGCCCTGGGTTCATTCCCCAGCTCAAAAAAAAAAAAAAAAAAAAAAAATAGGACACTCTCTCCTGCCCTTAGCCATCCTCACCAGGCTACTTATTAACTCCCTATCTCTTGTAAGTCAGATCTTTGTTGAACAGCGAAAGATTTTATTTTAAAAATTAGTAGATAGATAATGACGATAGATAGGTCGGTAGATAGATAGATAGATAGATAGATAGATAGATAGATAGATAGATAGATAGATAGAACTGGAGAGATACTAGGTTGGTACCATGCTTGCTTTGCAAGCATAAGGTCCTAAGTTTGCACCACAGAGCCCGTGTAAGTCTAGAGCTGGGTGGGGAGGTAGTATGCTTGTAATTCCAGCTCTGGGGAGGAAGAGACAGGAGGATCCCTGGGGCTCTCTGGCCAGCCAGCCGAGTTATGCTTGGCAATCTCTAGACCTTGGACAGACCTTGTTGACGACAAGGAATGACACCCAAGGCTGTCCTCTGCCCTCCACACACACAGGCAACACACGAACATACATGTGCACATGCATACACACTCTTACACACACACACACACACATACACACACACACACACACACACACCTAGTTAGGTTTTATTACAGTTTCCTCCTAAGTCAAACTCAACCCTGCCTCTTTAGCCTCAGCTCACGAGCTCTCCTAGTTACCTAGACTCATCCCTGTCTCTGTGCCTTCGACAGAGAGGCTCTTTCCCTGTACTCTCTGTCTGACTTATGCCTGTTCTTGCATATGACCCTAATTGAAGCGTACAGTGTGTGACCCCATAATATTTTTTTTGGTTCTTTTTTTCGGAGCTGGGGACCCCAGGGCCTTGCGCTTCTAGGCAAGCGCTCTACCACTGAGCTAAATCCCCAACCCCAATAATATTTTTTTTAAAGATCTATTTATTTTTATTTATATGAGTACACTATAACTGTTTTCAGACACACCAGAAGAGGGCATCAGATCTCATTACAGATGGTTGTGAGTCACCATGTGGTTGCTGGAATTTGAACTCAGGACCTCTGGAAGAGCAGTCAGTGCTTTTAACCTCTGAGCCATCTCTCCAGCCTGTGACCCCATAATATTAACTAGGCCCCCCTCTTGCTTTCTCTGAGAGCACCCAATTCACATTTTTTCCCAATAATTTGCAATTTTACTGTTGCTTTGCCTGTTTGTTTAGTGTCAGAAAACTGGGTCTGAAATCTAGGACCCTGTCTGTTTCCTCATCTTTAGTGTTACTTGGGGTATTTTGGACATCAGCAACAGAAACCCCTGGTTAATCTAAGAACAGGAAGTCTGCTGGAAGGATCTGGGGTACAGAGTCAGGCCAGAGAGCAGGGTTTGGAAGCACACAGGAGCATGATGTCTCTAAAACCCAGAAAGCTAAAATGACAGGAAACGTTCTTCTTAAAACAGCCTGGTGGGGTGGGGACTCCCCCAAATATAAGTTTATTTCTAGTTTTTTTTTTTTTGATGAACTGTTTTGATTTAAAATACAAAGTGGGATCATTTCATTAGAGGAGACTTGGGTCATGGTGGCTCCCTCTGTCCAGGCAGGGAGAAAGGTCTCATCAGATTGGACTCTAAAGAAGCAATTAATCCCTGGCTCAAGGAAGAAAGGCGTGAGGAAAGGAAAGGCACAAGGGAAGGCAGAGGAGGGAGAGGGAAAGTCAGGATTGTTTACTCTGTCTTTCCAGAGCAGGGGAAGCCCCTGTCAAGAGTACAAGAGATCGAACTGAGCTCAGAGGTCAAACCCTTTGCAGCCAGCATGGATCTATGCATGAAGGAAGCTCTCAGAGATCCCAACCCCTAACACTGTAGCATTGGGGATTATGTTTCCAAAGTTCCCTTTGGGGAGACACATTTCAAAACACGGCAGGTATGGCAAAAAGTTTGAAAAACTTTACAGAGATTTTCACGAATAGAAGATCTTTTTTTTTTTTTTTTTGGTTCTTTTTTTCGGAGCTGGGGACTGAACCCAGGGCCTTGCGCTTCCTAGGCAAGCGCTCTACCACTGAGCTAAATCCCCAACCCCATGAATAGAAGATCTTAAGAGTTACATCAGTGACACAGCTTCTGAAAAGCCTCACAGTTAAGCAAGTTTGCTGCTAGCTGGGGTAAATAGCAGAGATGATTTTACAGCCTAGCTTGTCCATCCTGTTTAATGCTCTGTGATGGGTTAGCTTTGTCCTTTTGATACAGCCTATAATCACCCTGGAAAGGAGTCTCAGTCCAGGATTGTCCGCCTTGGGTTGGCGTGAGGCTGTGTGCTGTGTAACAGTTTCAGCTGAGATTGAAACATTCCATCTCCTGAGGAAGCTTCTTAATCAGGAAAGTAAACAACTCAAAATAGCTCCTGGAAGTTCCTGAAACTGACCAGATCCACTAATCCCTCCCTGCCCGAGTCAGCAGTCAAAATTGAGAGCTGAGACAAGCCGAGCTCTGAAGAAGGCTCTGAGATCGGACCAGCTGCCTGGAAGAGTGTTAGACGAACTGAGATAATGCAGAAAGGACTCTCTCCAATTTAACTGCCTACAGGTTGCAGGGTTTCCCAGCTTCCCCAGTTTGTGGGAATCTGGGGTGGGCTTTGGTGATGCAGCAGTCTTTGAATCATTTCTGCTCCTATAAGGAACCCCAGTATGAGTTACTATGCAGGACTTTGTGGTATTCATACTTTGGTCTGTTGTGGGGGAATAGACTTGTATGTTGCATCTCCCCAGGAAAAGTTGTGTCAGACAACAGCATGTCTATGGGGGCGGAGGATTATCTTAATAAAGTTAATTGATGTGGGAAGATCCAGCCACTTGGGCAGAATCTAGGCAGGGGGTCTCAGGGGTCCAGGAATAGCCACACTAACCACTCAGACACTAATCTCAGTCAGGTGCAGATGGTTTGTTGAAAAAAAAAACAGAAGTCAGGATCTAAAGCTGCGACCACAGGCAGCCTTCAGAACCAGTGTTTATATGGGAAAGAGCGAAGCAAGTGCATTTGTGCCATTTACAACACATAGGCTATCTGGACAGAACAGCACTGTCTGACCCAGAAGCTGATTGTCTGGCAAGGAGGCTAGGGGTATTAGGATCAAAGAATTGATCAAATAGTATGCAAAGTAAAGAATGTTTATTCCACAGCTGTTAGCAGCATGCAGGGGTCAGCCACTCATCAAAATGGCAGCCCCTTAAGGGGATTGCAGGCTCCATTTTAGACAGGGCTAAGGAAATATTCCAGAAGGGTTAGGTAACCTCTAATATGATTAGTAGGGAGCAAAACCGTGACATTAGTACAATTTTGGTTGGTTGCTAAGTTAGTTTCATTATATTTGGTGTGACCTTGAAGAACTTCAGAAACCAGCTCTGTTCTGGCCTCATGATCTTGTCCAGCCGGATGTCCAGGAGCTGACTCAGCTTCAGACTTACCCTCCCTATGTCAGGGCCATCAGTGACTAAAGGTCCATTGCCAGTGGCTCCCTCTGAGGAGCCCAATTTGCTTGCCTGGGAATTGAAACGTTTTATTCCCTAGGATTTTGGACCTTTAAGGGGACCTCCAAAGTCCACGAGGCTTCGAAGCTCAGTGATAAAATACAAGTTGTTTGTGTCAGGGCACGGAACCGTAGGTCAAGTTAAGGCCATGAGCTACAAAATGATGATATGGCAGAGCTGTTGTCAAGTTTTAATGTTTAACAGTCATAAATTATAAAACGTGGAGAAAATGAATTGAGTCCAATCAAGCATGTGGTCATTTCTCCACGCTCTTGACTGTGATGATGTGACAAGCTGCTTCGATCTCCTGCCTCAGTTTCCTGATAGTTACAGACTATGATGTGTTTATAAAAAGATAGAGAGCGGGAGAGATGTTCTGTGGAGATGCAGTCAGGTATGGGGAACGGGATGCCTGGGGGAATCCCATGCTGAGGCACCCTTCCCCCTGAGGGACCAGCCACACGAAGGTAGTATAGAATAGAATAAAGTTTATTCGGGGCATGGGAAGGGGAGTCAAGAGGGGAGTAGAGGCAGAGAGAGAGAGAGAGAGAGAGAGAGAGAGAGAGAGAGAGAAGAGAAGAGAAGAGAAGTAGAGGCCAGCCATGAGCACATGGAGAGAGGGGGGGAAGGGAATGGGGGGAGAGCAGGAACAGGAAGACAAGAGAGAGCAAGAGAGAGGAGGGGGTAAGCAACCCCTTTTATAGTGAGTTAGGCAGACCTGGCTGTTGCTAGGTAACTGTGGGGCGGAGCCTAGACAAAATGCTAACAGACTGCAACCTGAAAGTGTAGACCAAAAGACACATTGTTTCCCTTGGTTTCTTCTTCTTTTTTTTTTAAATTTATTTAATACTTAATAATAATTCTTTGGTTTCCGGGCAAATATCCCCCTCCCCCCTCCCCTTCCTTATGGGTGTTCCCCTCCCAACCCTCCCCCCATTGCCGCCCTCCCCCCACCAGTCTAGTTCACTGGGGGTTCAGTCTTAGCAGGACCCAGGGCTTCCCCTTCCACTGGTGCTCTTACTAGGATATTCATTGCTACCTATGAGGTCAGAGTCCAGGGTCAGTCCATGTATAGTCTTTAGGTAGTGGCTTAGTCCCTGGAAGCTCTGGTTGCTTGGCATTGTTGTACATATGGGGTCTCGAGCCCCTTCAAGCTCTTCCAGTTCTTTCTCTGATTCCTTCAACGGGGGTCCTATTCTCAGTTCAGTGGTTTGCTGCTGGCATTCGCCTCTGTATTTGCTGTATTCTGGCTGTGTCTCTCAGGAGAGATCTACATCCGGCTCCTGTCAGTCTGCACTTCTTTGCTTCATCCATCTTGTCTAATTGGGTGGCTGTTTATGTATGGACCACATGTGGGGCAGGCTCTGAATGGGAGTTCCTTCAGTCTCTGTTTTAATCTTTGCCTCTCTCTTCCCTGCCAAGGGTATTCTTGTTCCCCCTTTAGAGAAGGAGTGAAGCATTCACATTTTGATCATCCGTCTTGAGTTTCATTTGTTCTAGGCATCTAGGGTAATTCAAGCATTTGGGCTAATAGCCACTTATCAGTGAGTGCATACCATGTATGTCTTTCTGTGTTTGGGTTAGCTCACTCAGGATGATATTTTCCAGTTCCAACCATTTGCCTACGAATTTCATAAAGCCGTTGTTGTTGATAGCTGAGTAATATTCCATTGTGTAGATGTACCACATTTTCTGTATCCATTCCTCTGTTGAAGGGCATCTGGGTTCTTTCCAGCTTCCGGCTATTATAAATAAGGCTGGATGAACATAGTGGAGCACCTGTCTTTTTTATATGTTGGGGCATCTTTTGGGTATATGCCCAAGAGAGGTATAGCTGGATCCTCAGGCAGTTCAATGTCCAATTTTCTGAGGAACCTCCAGACTGATTTCCAGCATGGTTATACCAGTCTGCAATCGCACCAACAATGGAGGAGTGTTCCTCTTTCTCCGCATCCTCGCCAGCATCTGCTGTCACCTGAGTTTTTGATCTTAGCCATTCTCACTGGTGTGAGGTGAAATCTCAGGGTTGTTTTGATTTGCATTTCCCTTATGACTAAAGATGTTGAACATTTCTTTAGGTGTTTCTCAGCCATTCGGCATTCCTCAGCTGTGAATTCTTTGTTTAGCTCTGAACCCCATTTTTAATAGGGTTATTTGTCTCCCTGCGGTCTAACTTCTTGAGTTCTTTGTATATTTTGGATATAAGGCCTCTATCTGTTGTAGGATTGGTAAAGATCTTTTCCCAATCTGTTGGTTGCCGATTTGTCCTAACCACAGTGTCCTTTGCCTTACAGAAGCTTTGCAGTTTTATGAGATCCCATTTGTCGATTCTTGATCTTAGAGCATAAGCCATTGGTGTTTTGTTCAGGAAATTTTTTCCAGTGCCCATGTGTTCCAGATGCTTCCCTAGTTTTTCTTCTATTAGTTTGAGTGTATCTGGTTTGATGTGGAGGTCCTTGATCCACTTGGACTTAAGCTTTGTACAGGGTGATAAGCATGGATCGATCTGCATTCTTCTACATGTTGACCTCCAGTTGAACCAGCACCATGTGCTGAAAATGCTATCTTTTTTCCATTGGATGGTTTTGGCTCCTTTGTCAAAAATCAAGTGACCATAGGTGTGTGGGTTCATTTCTGGGTCTTCAATTCTATTCCATTGGTCTATCTGTCTGTCTCTGTACCAATACCATGCAGTTTTTATCACTATTGCTCTGTAATACTGCTTGAGTTCAGGGATAGTGATTCCCCCTGAAGTCCTTTTATTGTTGAGGATAGTTTTAGCTATCTTGGGTTTTTTGTTATTCCAGATGAATTTGCAAATTGTTCTGTCTAACTCTTTGAAGAATTGGATTGGTATTTTGATGGGGATTGCATTGAATCTGTAGATCGCTTTTGGTAAAATGGCCATTTTTACTATATTAATCCTGCCAATCCATGAGCATGGGAGATCTTTCCATCTTCTGAGGTCTTCTTCAGTTTCTTTCTTCAGTGTCTTGAAGTTCTTATTGTACAGATCTTTTACTTGCTTGGTTAAAGTCACACCGAGGTACTTTATATTATTTGGGTCTATTATGAAGGGTGTCGTTTCCCTAATTTCTTTCTTGTCTTGTTTCTCTTTTGTGTAGAGGAAGGCTACTGATTTATTTGAGTTAATTTTATACCCAGCCACTTTGCTGAAGTTGTTTATCAGCTTTAGTAGTTCTCTGGTGGAACTTTTGGGATCACTTAAATAAACTATCATATCATCTGCAAATAGTGATATTTTGACTTCTTCTTTTCCGATCTGTATCCCCTTGACCTCCTTTTGTTGTCTGATTGCTCTGGCTAGAACTTCAAGAACTATATTGAATAAGTAGGGAGAGAGTGGGCAGCCTTGTCTAGTCCCTGATTTTAGTGGGATTGCTTCAAGTTTCTCTCCATTTAGTTTAATGTTAGCAACTGGTTTGCTGTATATGGCTTTTACTATGTTTAGGTATGGGCCTTGAATTCCTATTCTTTCCAGGACTTTTATCATGAAGGGGTGTTGAATTTTGTCAAATGCTTTCTCAGCATCTAATGAAATGATCATGTGGTTTTGTTCTTTCAGTTTGTTTATATAATGGATCACGTTGATGGTTTTCCGTATATTAAACCATCCCTGCATAACTGGGATGAAGCCTACTTGATCATGGTGGATGATTGTTTTGATGTGCTCTTGGATTCGGTTTGCCAGAATTTTATTGAGTATTTTTGCGTCGATATTCATAAGGGAAATTGGTCTGAAGTTCTCTTTCTTTGTTGGGTCTTTGTGTGGTTTAGGTATAAGAGTAATTGTGGCTTCATAGGAGGAATTCGGGAGTGATCCATCTGTTTCAATTTTGTGGAATAGTTTGGATAATATTGGTATGAGGTCTTCTATGAAGGTTTGATAGAATTCTGCACTAAACCCATCTGGACCTGGGCTCTTTTTGGTTGGGAGACCTTTAATGACTGCTTCTATTTCCTTAGGAGTTATGGGGTTGTTTAACTGGTTTATCTGTTCCTGATTTAACTTCGGTACCTGATATTTGTCTAGGAAATTGTCCATTTCCTGTAGATTTTCAAGTTTTGTTGAATATAGGCTTTTATAGTAAGATCTGATGATTTTTTTGAATTTCCTCTGAATCTGTAGTTATGTCTCCCTTTTCATTTCTGATTTTGTTAATTTGGACACACTCTCTGGGTCCTCTCGTTAGTCTGGCTAAGGGTTTATCTATCTTGTTGATTTTCTCAAAGAACCAACTTTTGGTTCTGTTGATTCTTTCTATGGTCCTTTTTGTTTCTACTTGGTTGATTTCAGCTCTGAGTTTGATTATTTCCTGCCTTCTACTCCTCCTGGGTGTATTTGCTTCTTTTTGTTCTAGAGCTTTTAGGTGTGCTGTCAAGCTGCTGACATATGCTCTTTCCTGTTTCTTTCTGCAGGCACTCAGTGCTATGAGTTTTCCTCTTAGCACAGCTTTCATTGTGTCCCATAAGTTTGGATATGTTGTACCTTCATTTTCATTAAATTCTAAAAAGTTTTTAATTTCTTTCTTTATTTCTTCCTTGACTAGGTTATCATTGAGTAGAGCATTGTTCAATTTCCACGTATATGTGGGCATTCTTCCCTTATTGTTATTGAAGACCAATTTTAGGCCGTGGTGGTCTGATAGCACGCATGGGATTATTTCTATCTTTTTGTACCTGTTGAGGCCCATTTTTTGACCAACTATATGGTCAATTTTGGAGAAAGTACCATGAGGAGCTGAGAAGAAGGTATATCCTTTTGCTTTAGGATAGAATGTTCTATAAATATCTGTTAAGTCCATTTGGCTCATGACTTCTCTTAGTCTGTCGACATCACTGTTTAATTTCTGTTTCCATGATCTGTCCATTGATGAGAGTGGGGTGTTGAAATCTCCCACTATTATTGTGTGAGGTGCAATGTGTGTTTTGAGCTTTAGTAAGGTTTCTTTTACGCATGTAGGTGCCCTTGTATTTGGGGCATAGATATTTAGGATTGAGAGTTCATCTTGGTGGATTTTTCCTTTGATGAATATGAAGTGTCCTTCCTTATCTTTTTTGATGACTTTTAATTGAAAATTGATTTTATTTGATATTAGAATGGCTACTCCAGCTTGCTTCTTCTGACCATTTGCTTGGAAAGTTGTTTTCCAGCCTTTCACTCTGAGGTAGTGTCTGTCTTTGTCTCTGAGGTGTGTTTCCTGTAGGCAGCAGAATGCAGGGTCCTCATTGCGTATCCAGTTTGTTAATCTATGTCTTTTTATTGGGGAGTTGAGGCCATTGATGTTGAGAGATATTAAGGAATAGTGATTATTGCTTCCTGTTATATTCATATTTGGATGTGAGGTTATGTTTGTGTGCTTTCATTCTCTTTGTTTTGTTGCCAAGACGATTAGTTTCTTGCTTCTTCTAGGGTATAGCTTGCCTCCTTATGTTGGGCTTTACCCTTTATTATCCTTTGTAGTGCTGGATTTGTAGAAAGATATTGTGTAAATTTGGTTTTGTCATGGAATATCTTGGTTTCTCCATCTATGTTAATTGAGAGTTTTGCAGGATACAGTAACCTGGGCTGGCACTTGTGTTCTCTTAGGGTCTGTATGACATCTGTCCAGGATCTTCTGGCTTTCATAGTTTCTGGCGAAAAGTCTGGTGTGATTCTGATAGGTCTGCCTTTATATGTTACTTGACCTTTTTCCCTTACTGCTTTTAATATTCTTTCTTTATTTTGTGCGTTTGGTGTTTTGACTATTATGTGACGGGAGGTGTTTCTTTTCTGGTCCAATCTATTTGGAGTTCTGTAGGCTTCTTGTATGCCTATGGGTATCTCTTTTTTTAGGTTAGGGAAGTTTTCTTCTATGATTTTGTTGAAGATATTTACTGGTCCTTTGAGCTGGGAGTCTTCACTCTCTTCTATACCTATTATCCTTAGGTTTGATCTTCTCATTGAGTCCTGGATTTCCTGTATGTTTTGGACCAGTAGCTTTTTCCGCTTTACATTATCTTTGACAGTTGAGTCAATGATTTCTAAGGAATCTTCTGCTCCCGAGATTCTCTCTTCCATCTCTTGTATTCTGTTGGTGAAGCTTGTATCTACAGCTCCTTGTCTCTTCTTTTGATTTTCTTTTTTTTTTTTTTCTTTTTTTCTTTTTTGGAGCTGGGGACCGAACCCAGGGCCTTGCGCTTGCTAGGCAAGCGCTCTACCACTGAGCCAAATCCCCAACCCCTCTTTTGATTTTCTATATCCAGGGTTGTTTCCATGTGTTCTTTCTTGATTGCTTCTATTTCCATTTTTAATTCCTTCAACTGTTTGATTGTGTTTTCCTGGAATTCTTTCAGGCATTTTTGCGATTCCTCTCTGTAGGCTTCTACTTGTTCTCTAAGGGAGTTCTTCACATCTTTCTTGAAGTCCTCCAGCATCATGATCAAATATGATTTTGAAACTAGATCTTGCTTTTCTGGTGTGTTTGGATATTCCATGTTTATTTTGGTGGGAGAATTGGGCTCCGATGATGCCATGTAGTCTTGGTTTCTGTTGCTTGGGTTCCTGCGCTTGCCTCCCGCCATCAGATTATCTCTAGTGTTACTTTGTTCTGCTATTTCTGACAGTGGCTAGACTGTCCTATAAGCCTGTGTGTCAGGAGTGCTGTAGACCTGTTTTCCTGTTTTCTTTCAGCCAGTTATGGGGACAGAGTGTTCTGCTTTCGGGCGTGTAGTTTTTCCTCTCTACAGGTCTTCAGCTGTTCCTGTGGGCCTGTGTCTTGAGTTCACCAGGCAGGTCACTTGCAGGGGAAAAGTTGGTCCTACCTGAGGTTCTGAGGCTCAAGTGTGCTCGTGGGGTACTGCCTAAGTCCTCTCCGAGGCGGCAACAACCGAGAAGATCTGCGCCGCTCTTTCCGGGAGCCTCCGTGCACCAGGGTTCCAGATGGCGTTTGGTGTTTTCCTCTGGCGTCTGGATGTGCAGAGAGTGCAGTCTCTTCTGGTTTCCCAGGCGTGTCTGCCTCTCTGTAGGTTTAGCTCTCCCTCCCACGGGATTTGGGTGCAGAGAACTGTTTATCCGGTCTGTTTCCTTCAGGTTCCGGCGGTGTCTCAGGCGCAGGGGTCCTGCCGCTCCTGGGCCCTCCCCTACGGGAACCCAGAGGCCTTATACAGTTGCCTCTTGGGCCAGGGATGTGGGCAGGGGTGGGCAGTGTTGGTGGTCTCCTCCGCTCTGCAGCCTCAGGAGTGCCCACCTGACCAGGCGGTGAGGTCTCTCTCCCACGGGGTTTGGGAGCAGAGAGCTGCTGCGGGCCGGGATCCGCAGGTGTGGGACTTCCGGTAAACACAGGAAGTGCCCGGTCCTAGAGGAATTTTGCCTCTGTGTGTCCTGAGTTCACCAGGCAGGTCACTTGCAGGGGAAAAGTTGGTCCTACCTGAGGTTCTGAGGCTCAAGTGTGCTCCTGGGGTACTGCCTAAGTCCTCTCCGCGGCGGCAGCAACCGAGGAGATCTGCGCTGCTCTTTCCGGGAGCCTCCGTGCACCAGGGTTCCAGATGGCGTTTGGTGTTTTCCTCTGGCGTCTGGATGTGCGCAGAGTGCATTCTCTTCTGGTTTCCCAGGTGTGTCTGCCTCTCTGTAGGTTTAGCTCTCCCTCCCACGGGATTTGGGTGCAGAGCCCCTTGGTTTCTTCTTGTTGGTGTATTTCATCACAGACAGGAGACTAGAGTACCCACCGCATCACGCAGAGATGAGTTCGCAGTCCACTCTGGGAGAGAGGGAGGAAAATAATACGCCAAAGTCTAGAAAATGTTGAGGGCCTCCAAGGCTGCAAACAGAATGAATGAAGACTTTGGAGACTTTCATCTTGAAGAGAGTGTGTGAGAAGCGAAACATCTGCAGGATGGCCGCTCTTGGTTGTCAACTTGACTACTGTGGAGTTAACAACTCAGACTTTCCTTAAGTTATTTGGAGTGGGATGACCTACTTTTAATCCAGATCTGTAAAAAGGTGGGAAGAGCTACCTTCAATCTGGGCCAGCCTTCTGGTGGCAGCCTACATAAAGGACATGGAAGTTCGTTCTCTCTCTCTCTCTCTCTCTCTCTCTCTCTCTCTCTCTCTCTCTCTCCCTCCCCCTCTCTCTCGCTCTCATTCTCTCTCTTTCTCTCTCTCTCTCCCCCCCTCCCCCCTCCCTCCCTCCCTCCATGCCACCCTCTCTCCCTGCCTGTCCTTGTGGTATTCAAGCCTATTTCTTCAGAATTCCAGACCATCTGAGACATTCAGCCTCATAGATTGAACAACCACTGAATTTCGTGGACTTTCTGTTGGTAGACAGCCATTATTGGACTAGCTGGACCACACCTGCAAGCCACTTTAATAAACCTTGTGTCTCTATCAGTTCTGTTCCGCTAGAGAACCTTGACCTATACAGATTTCAGTGCCAGGAGTGGGGTCTACAGCAACGGAAGTACAAGGTTGAACTTTTCTAAGTATCTGGAATAAGCTTTTCAATTTGCTAACACCTACAGTTCCTGAAGCCTCTCCAGCTGCTGATGCCTCTCTTGGGAGCTGAGAGGGTACTGAAAACCCGCGGTGCGCACGATGTTACACACTCAAGGAGACAGATGTGTTTGGTTATCCCAATTCAGCAGTTCTGAGAGGCGATGGATTTGGGGACTCTGTAGGAGTTTTGACAATTTGTGGGAAAAGAATAAAATGATGGTGTTTGGTTGCTCCTGGCATCTTTGGAAAAAATCTATCTCAGTGATAAAATTAGCCAACCTGTAGCACCTCAGAGTGTGGTGAAGGATAGACATGATAAACCGATCAGCTCCAGATGATCCTCAGCAGTCTAAAGGCTTGTAAGTGTGCCCTGGGAGAGGGTCTTCTCTCCTGCTGCCACAGAGCTCAGGTTGTAAAAAATCAAATGGAAGGGGTTGGGGATTTGGCTCAGTGGTAGAGCACGTGCCTAGCAAGCGCAGGGCCCTGGGTTCGGTCCCCGGCTCCGAGAAAAAGAATAGGAAAAAAAAAATCAAATGGAAGCCCTCGTCAATAAGAGTGAATTACAAAGAAAATTCAAGTCCAAGACTTGGAGGACACTGGCAGTTAAAGTGAGGGCATTAACTGGTAAAGAATGGGATCCTATAATGAGACGGGGGTGTGTGGAAGAACCCTACTGAAGCTGAGAACTTTGAACCCTCAGATTCTCAAGGGTCCATCTCACCTGAGGAAGTGGTATCTCCACCCTCAGCAAAAGATGTTCTCCCACCGGCACGCCTGAAATGTTGCCTTTTAGCTGCTGGCTGAAGAAATTAGTCCTCCATTGTCTGATCAACCAGAGGTGACTGTCCCTGAAGGAGATGCCAGGCAAGACATTGCTGATGTCCCCGAAGGATACCGAGGGCCCACCACTAGTGGTCTCTAGACCTAGAACTAGTCTAAAGGCTAAGCAGGTTCCTAGAGGGGAGGTAAAAAGCTCACCACAAGGTGTGCAACACTACTGAAGAGCATCATGAGTTTGTTAACTCATTCAAGCAGAAGTCTGGGGGACACCCATGGGAATGGATTTTAAAGTTGTGAGGTGATGGTGGAAGGAATGTAAACCTGGATCAGGCTGAGTTGACGGACTTGAGCCCTCGAAGTGTAGAGTATAGGTTTAATGTGAAAGTTTGCTCAATTAAAAAGAAGAAGAAGGAGGAGGAAGAGGAGGAGGAAGGAGGAGAGGAGGAGGAAGGGGGAGGAGGGGGAGGAGGAGGAGGAAGAAGAAGAAAGAAGGAGGATGAGGAGGAGGATGATGATGATGAGGATGTTCGGCGGGAGAGATGGCTCAGTGGTTAAGAGCACCGACTGCTCTTCCAGAGGCCCTGAGTTCAAATCCCAGCAACCACATGGTGGCTCACAACCATCTGTAATGGGATCTGATGCCCTCTTCTGGTGTGTGTGTGAAGACAACTACAGTGTACTCATATAAATAAAACAAATAAATAAATATTTTTAAAAAATATGTAAGAAAAAAGAATGTATCAGAAGTTTGGATAGTTGGCTGACATATTTGTCAAAAGATGACCAACTATCAGAAGGGGTTGGAAATGCCTGATATCCCTTGGCTTAGTGTTAATGAAGGGATTTTAAGGCTCAGCAAAATCGCAACGTTATGATGGGAAGACGCACCCTTCACCAATTCAATAAGTCAGGAGCTGGCAAGAGGGGCACCTGCACACTTGCCGCGCTTGTGCCACACCTTAGGATTGGGGGTGCTGCTGCTCCATTAGATGCAGTGGTTTAGCTGGGCCCCAAAGTAGCAGGGGTCAGGCAGCAGCCTTGAATCTCCTAAGGCAAGGTGACTGCAGTTATCGTAATGGGCAGCATAGACAAAGCAATGTCTATACATCCTGACCCAGAATGTGCAGCACAGGCAAAGTGGATTTTATGATGGTGTAACTTATACACGAACCTTTAGTACTGGCTAATCAGTCATATTGATAATAGATATATATAGTTCCAGGATGAACTGATAAGAAGCCTACTGCACATTTATTTGATGAGTACAAGCAGAGAAAAATTTGCAAATGAAAGGAAAGCTACATTGGTTTGTGAAAAAAGGGAATCTCTGTCTGTGAACCAGTTTCCAGACTCAATCCTAGAATCCTTGACTGAAGGGACAGCATGTTCTCCTTAGGAAGGACCTTGATAAAGTACCTAAGAGTTTTACTGTCCTTCCTCAGAGAGACCTAAGGCCTTTTACAAGGGTAACTATATGCTGGGGGAGAGAGAGAGAGAATAAGACTTTCTGGGGTTTATTGGACACTGGTTCTGAATTGACACTGATTCTGGGTGATCCCAAGAAACATTGTGGTCCTCAAGTTACAGTAGGGACCTAAGGAAGTCAGGTGATTAATGGAGTCTTGGCTGAAGTCTGACTCACGTAAGTCCACAACCTCCTCCTGGAGTTGTTTATCTAGTTCCAGAATATATAATCGGGATAGACGTACTTAGAAGTTGGCAGAATTCCCATGCTAGCTCCTTACCTGTGGAGCGAGGGCTACTATTTGGAAAGGCCAAATGGAAATCTTTAAAGTTGTCTCTGCCAGGAAAAATGGTGAATCGAGAATGGGATCATATCCCCGGAGGAATTGCAGAAATCAGTGCCACCATCAAGGACTCGAAAGTTGCAGGAGTGGTGGTTCCCACCACATCTCCCTTTACCTCTCCTAAATGGCCCTGCAGGAGACAGATGGATCATGGAGAATGACAGTTGACTATCGAAACCTAAATCAAGTAATGACTCCTATTGCAGCTGCTCTACCAGATGTGGTGTCCTTACTTGAGCAGATGAACACATCTCCTGGTACACGGTATGCAGCCATTGACCCAGAAAATGCCCCTTTCTGGGTACTTGTCCATAGGGAAGCTCTCTCAGTCTGCCGGTTATGTTCCTCTAAGAACCCTGACTAATATGGTCTGCTTTCAAGTTGCAAAGGACATTGTGATGGATGTGGGGGCCGTTCTCCGGAGACTCCTGGGATAGACACAATAGGAAGAAGATTCAAGAGAGAAAATGAGGGGAATAGATGTGAGTTCATTAAAGGAAAAACAGATTCTAGAAAAGAGATACTAATTTTTTACACCTCCTATATTTTAGACTTAGCAGAAGAGATAAAAAGAAATGCTAGAATTTGTTGGCTAACATGCTGTGACACTGTTAGGGAGTCTTTCAGTGTATCTTCTTCCTTTCAGTCCTGAAGTAGCTTGGCGAGGCCCTGGCATCCATGCATCTGAAGGTTTCTCAGTCCACAGCCCTCCGTTTACACTAAGTTATCCTACTTCCCGGATTCCTGCTTTCTTCTCGTCCTGAATTTGTCTCCAAATTGTGGAGGCTGGTCTTGGACTCAGAGAGATGTGCTTGCTTCTGCCTCACAAGTGTGGGATTAAAGACTCAAGATACCATTCCTTGATATCGTGGACAGTAGTTAAATGTCGGGGACTCTGAAAATGGTCCCTAAGAGACTGTCCATAAAGATCATCATGTGACATCCTCCTCTGTCTCCTCCTTCCTGTAATCTTTAGCACATGCTGTGGTGGCAGGCTGGGGTCTAGCATGGACCCAGGTGTCCCTGATGGGTCTAATCTGCTGTGTTCCTAGACGTAGACATGTTTATCACACTTAGGGCTTTCTGTGACTCTCCTACTTTCACCCCTGGTGCTCTTTTGTTTTGGGTTTTGTTTAAGACAGGGTCTCTCTACATAGATTTAGCTGGGCTGGAACTCACAGGAGTCGGCCTGCCTCTGCTTCCTGATCGCAGGGATTGAAGGAGTGAGCCACCATGCCCAGCGCCTCTCTGTGGCTTTTAGGTCACCCTGGGGCAACGATTCCCTCACCCAGCTGTCTTAGTGCACATTCAGTCATTAACCTGGAAAATTTTGGTCTCTTCTCCTCATATTTCCAAACTGGTCCTTTTCCTTTTACTGAAGGCTCAAACTCCCCACAGCCAAAATAAATGTGCTGATTCAAGAGAAAGAGGGAAGGTCAGAAAACCAGAGCTGTTTGCTCAGGATTCAGGATGTAAAATTCCACCATCACTTTCTCTCTCTTGTGAGTGGAGGGAGGGGCCATTGGACGTGTGAACATGGAAGTGGCTACCAGCTTTCTGATCAGGTGAATTTCCATGGGCTTTTCCTAGAAAAATCCCAGAACTCCTTTCCAATTTTATCTGAAGATGCAGGCCGTAATCTTCAGTGGATGTAGACAGAAGTCTAACGACAGCTTCCTCAGTAACTCCAGCACCACCCTCCGTCCCTTTTTATCCTGATGGTATGCATCTCTGAGGGGCAGAGGTCACAGAAGCAAAGGACAAGTTTGGTGAAGAACCCACAGAGGCAAGAGTGAGCTATTTCAGGAAAGCTAATGAGTTCTAAACACCATGGTTTCCTCCCTCTCTCTCTCTCTCCCTCTCTCCCTCTCTCCCTCTCTCCCTCTCTCCCTCTCTCCCTCTCTCCCTCTCTCCTTCTCCCTCTCTTCCTCTCTCTTTCTCTCTCTCTCTCTCTCCCTCTCCCTCTCCCCTCCCCCCCGTGTGTGTGTGTGTGTGTGTGTGTGTGTGTGTGTGTGTGCGCGCGCACACAGGTATGCTCTCCCATGGAGACTAGAGGTCAACATTCAGTGCCTTACTCTACCACCTTCCACCTTATTTTTGAGGCAGGATCTCCCACTGAACTGGGAAGTTTCTACCACTGGTTCCTTACAGTCTTCTCCATCCTGACTCTGCAATCTGTCTTGGAGATGACCCAATGCTGTTTTTTATTTCATCACCTTTGTTTCTCTCGTCTGCCAGTGTTCCCCAGACTCCCCTCCCATTGTCACTGTCCTGACCTGTAGCCCACTGACCCAGATGCCCACTCCAACCCAACAAACATCCTCATCATAAAGACTTTTGGGCTGGAGCTGTTGTTCCCTTCTTCATTGTCCTCATCATGACTAATTTGGGGTATAAAATGGGTCGATTTTAGAGGTGCCTAGAAAATTGGCAAAACCTACTTCTTGGCAGGTCTGTCAGGCTGTAGTCCAAGAATATTGGCATGTGTGATGGTGAATGGAGGGGGAAACTCTCTGCATGTGGGCAGGCACAGCCAGTAGACAGGAGATAGGACAGAAAAGAAGAAAACAAGAGAAGCCTGTGTTGTCGTCCCGGCTTTGTTTTTAAGGTGAGATCCTTTCTGCTACACAATGTGATTCAGCTGGGTAGGCTCTCACCAGAGCTCAGCCAATGCTTGTAACCCTCATTTGAAATAAACTCCTTTTGAAAAACAAAATTACCTTGCCCGTGGCTATTTTGTTACGGTGATGAGGACAGGAGTGAAGTGTGAGGTCATGGACCTGTGGCAATGCTGGGTCAGCTCTGGGATGGGTGTGGTGCTGAGGCTGGAGGGGCAGGTATTCAAGCCTGCAGTGCTGTCCTCAGAGATGAGCGAGGGCTCTCATGTGATAGGAAGGGAAGGGAAGGACTACAACAGTCCCAAGCTTGGAGTTCAGAATCATGGACCATGTGACAGAAGACATTTCCAGAAGAACAAAGCGTACAGATGCTCTTGGCCACTTTCACTTGGATTCACAGAGAGACTTCAGTAGAAGCAAAGCCAGAAGGGTTGGGGAATGATTGGCCTGGCCAGGGGAGACATGAATGAGGCAAAGGCCTAGACATTAGAGCAGAAAAAGGGGAGCTATGGCTCTGCATGGGGACAACCTGGGAAGGACTGGAGGGTATCCCAGAGATCCCAGAGGCCACTGCGTCACACCCTAGAGGCTTATACACATATACACACATGCACACGTGTGCGCATGCACACTCACAGTGAGAGAGAGAGAGAGAGAGAGAGAGAGAGAGAGAGAGAGAACGCATCCTCCAGTATTTTGTTTCAGTAGCATACAAGGGACCTTGCCAGTCCTGTGATTCTTCATTGCACTCCCTGCCTGATATCCTCCCCTCCCCTCTCTCCATTCTATACACCCACCTAGTTAGATCCTAACTCAGATGAACTCCAACAATTTACCTTAGAATCCATGTGAAAAGCCCAGGCACTGTAGCACATGCTTGTAATCCCAGTATTGGGAAGGTGGAGGGACAGATCACAGAGATTCAGTGACAGCCAGCCAAGCCTATTTGGTGAGATCCAGGCCGATGATATACACTGTCTCAATAAGCCAAGGTGGACAGCTCCTGAGAAACACTCAGGTTGACTTCTGGCCTCCACATGCACATACACGCATGCGCGCGTGTACGTGTGTGTTTGTGTGTGTCTGTGTGTGTGTGTGTGTGTGTGTGTGTATCTGTACATGCTTATGCTCATACATATGTATTGGGTGGTATGATGGTTTGAACAAAAATGGCCCCCATATGCCCATAAGGAGTGGCACTATTAGGAGGTGTGGCCTTGTTGGCATAAGTGTGTCACTGTGGGTGGGCTTTGAGGTCTCAGTTGTTCGAGCCAACTTCACTTCCTATTGCCTGACAATTCCGATAGAGAACTCTCTGCTCCCTCTCCAGTGCCACATCCGCCTGTACTCCACCATGCTCCACACCACAAGGGCAGTGGACTAATCCTCTGAACTGTAAGCCGACCCCAATTAAACGTCTTCCTTTATAAGAATTGCTGTGGTCATGGTGTCTTTTCACAGCAATGGGACCCTAAGTAAGACAGGCGGTGATGAAACGTACTCTGTATCTTCTCCCACATTTATTCTGCTGCCTACCAGGACTATCATCACGTCAGGCCCGGCTTGTTCCTTTTTCCCAGTGTGAAAGACCCACGGGAGAATCTTTGGCAACCAGAAATCATTAGTGCCATTTCCCACCGGCACACTGAGAGGAACTCATGGAGTGCCACAGGGGAGATACAAAGGGACAGTTCCTCTGAGGTTTCCATGTGGGAGATGTTACCACGGAAACAGCCCTTCCCCCCCCCCCCACCTCTCTCTCTCTCTCTCTCTCTCTCTCTCTCTCGCTCCTCCACATTTGTGCTTTCTCAGGACCACTGGGATTTCTTTTTTTTTTTTTTTTTTTGGTTCTTTTTTTCGGAGCTGGGGACCGAACCCAGGGCCTTGCGCTTCCTAGGTAAGCGCTCTACCACTGAGCTAAATCCCCAGCCCCCCCACTGGGATTTCTTGAGCAAGGCTCTGAAGCGGTGTCCCCTCAGCTTCCCCCATCCACTTGAACCAGAATCAAGAATGGGCAAGTCCAGAGAACCTTGAGGACACCAGTCAGGCAGGGTGAGTCCCTGGAGAGGCATCTGGGCTCCATGGTCACGAGTTGTGACTCACTCCCTATCTTCTCTCCCCATTTTTCTCCTCATAAATCTCGGGGTTAGGGTTAGGTAAGGCGTGTGCCACCACACGTGGTCTGGGCAAGACTGTGTAACCTCATCAATGAATAAAACATGGCAGAAGTCTGTGTGACTTCAGAGGACAGGTGAAAACATGGCTTCTGCTTAGCCTGCCCTATCACCATCTTCTTTCCCAGTGACCCCAGAGGCTATGGAAGATGCTGACATCATAGGCGTGAATGGACCTGGATCTCCGTGCCACTCCTCGGAAAAGAGCCACACAGCCATGAATAAGTACACATCACAAAATGCAAACGATAAGTTTATGACTTTACCACACCAAACAGTGAGGCCGTTTGTTTCAGCGGTCATCCTGCCCTGACTCACACAGTTTCAGAGGATTGTAAATGATTATAAAGGGCTTTGCCACCTCTCTCCTCCATCAGCGCGGATGCTCCCGCAGACCCTCCCCCTCAGGTGACTCATATTACCCCTCATGCCTTCTATGTTCCTGGCTGACACGAGAGAGTAACATTGAGCAGGTTGCCTGCATTTAGATTAATAAAAGAGAATTACAGGCTGGGGAGATGGCTGTCTGAGGGACTGAGATCAATTTTTAACATAAAAAGCTGGGCACGGAGAATTGTGCCTCTTATTCCGGCATCGTGAGATAAGGCAAGAGGCACCTGGGGCTCGCTGGCAGCCAACGGAGCCAAGGCGTCAAGAATCAAGTTCACTGAGAGACCTTGTCTCAAAACAAGGTCCTGATATCTACCTCTGATCTACACACACACACACACACACACACACACACACACACACACACGCACACACAGGCACGCACACAGACACACCACCTACACACATGGATTCTTTAGTATTATAAAGAATTTTCTAATGGAAGTTTCACTTATTAGGTCTCATTTGGCATCAAAGTTCCAAACTAGCAAATAACAGCTTTACTGCTAAGTGTGTGTCTGTGTGTGTGTGTCTGTGTGTGTGTGTATGTCTGTATGTATGTGTGTGTATGTAAGTGTGTGTGTATGTATGTGTGTGTGTATGTATGTGTGTGTATGCATAAGTGTCTTTGTGTGTGAATGTATGTGTGTGTGTTATGGTAATACTTTAATAATGGTTAGAATAGCTACTTTTGTTAGTGAAATATTGATGTTATATTCTTTGTAAACACTGGCTTTTTCTTTCTAGACTTGTGCAGGAGGGCCCAACCTTCCATCTTGTGAACCTTTGGGGGACACACTCTTAATAGCATCCAAAACATAGGCATGGTATTGTAAACATTCAGGAATGAGCGTTGTTAGTCGTCTGGTTCAGGGTATACAACAGCAGCTTAACCATTCCAGCAGTGGTTCTCAAAGTAGTCACTCAACACACACACACACACACACACACACACACACACACACACACACACACACATACACACAGAGCAAGAGCAGTAAAGCTACAATTTGCCAGTTTAGCACTTCAATGCCAAATGGGACCAAATAAGTAAGTAATTAGAAAGTTTTGAAAATCAATATTAATGGTGTCTTTAAAGTCACACAAAGCTAAGTTACAAGCTAAGTCAGTGATTGGCTTGTCTACTGGTTCTCATATTTCTGCACTGGCTTGGCTTGCCCTAGCAAGGAGCCCACCATGCAAACACAAAGGTGGTAGTGACAACTAACTATACCTGACAAGTGACACCATTCCACTGTTCAATACACCAGAGCTTTCTGTTTTACCAATGTAAAACATTTACATGGCTAATCCGAAATAAATCAGCAGTGCCTGCGGTGTCTCTCACAGCCCTGAGAGGCTGGACAAATCTCACGGCCATCTCCTCAGTGCTCAAAAACCCAGAGACTGAAACAATCTAAACAATCAGAATTCTTTCTTCTTCTTCTTCTTCTTCTTCTTCTTCTTCTTCTTCTTCTTCTTCTTCTTCTTCTTCTTCTTCTTCTTCTTCTTTCTTCTTCTTTCTTCTTCTTTCTTCTTTCCTTCCCTCCTCCTCCTTCTTCCTCTTCTTTTTCCTCCTCCTCCCCCTCCTCCTCCTCCTCCTCCCTCAAGACAGAGTTTCTCTGTGTGGCCCTGGCTGTCCAGGAACTCAATTTGTAGACCAGGCTGGCCTCTAACTCAGAGATCCATCTGCCTCTGACTCCCAAGTGCTGGGATTAAAGGCATGTGCTACCACCTGGCTTAAAATACATTCTGAAAAGACTCTGTTGAATGAAAAAAATAAATAAAAGGAAAGGAACATGACTGGTTCTAGGTATGGTGGAAGAGAAAGTCTATTGTGGATATGTGGAAGAACATAGCCAGAGGCAGGGACATCTGGGAGAATCTAGAGTGGGCATGAGTAGACTGAGCTGAGCTGTATCTTGTGAAGAGGAGACGGGGAAGGGCAGAGAGGAAGAGGATAGAGGGGGATCGGGTGCAGCAGCCTGGCGGCCCAAAAGAGAGAAGGACCAGGTAACCAAAATGGTTGGAGTTTATAGGGAATAGCAGCTGAGGGAAGGGCAGCCCAGCCCTGAGCTGGAGAAGTTTAGGGTAGAGGTCGGTCGGGTCGGGGTGTTGTCAACCTTGAGGGTGAGGACTGAAAGGGCTGGGAGAACCTCTGCTTTGACGTGTTAAATAGGCACACCAGACATTGGGCCTAGGTTGCTGCTAAGAGAAAGGAGCCAGTGAGGAGGATGCAGTGATCCTGGATCTTGACCTGAGCACCTGAGGTGAGAGAAAGAGCAGAGAAGTGCTGGTGACATCGGAGAAGCAGACCCCGGTGACCCAGAAGGTCTGCCTTCCCCAAAGGCCACTGCACCGAGACAGATTGTCCTTATCCACTTTCAACTGAGACTCAAGCCTTTTGGGAACGTCCTCTTGTCTGCACTGATGGAGAGAGAGGAGGGGCCAAACTACCCAGGCAGGAGCCACAGAACAGCCCACCCTGCAGAGTTGGGGCAGAGGGCATCCTTGAGGGCAGCAAGGAACCCTTACTCTCAGGATCACTGTGCACCATCTCTCAGAGTGGAGCCCTAACTGTGATCAGGTCAACAGATCCTGAACAGGCAGCAAAGTTGGGGGCAGGGCAGAGCTGAAACTGGGCCAGTGCAACTCTAGAGAAAGAGCATAGGCCCAAAGCAGACACTATTTTCAGTGAGACAGGGGTTCCAAATACACTGGTGAAACATGAGTTTAAGAGAAGGTTGGTGATTTGGAAGCCATTTGCTGACACCATGGCCATTGAAGGTTACCAGGGAGCAGGGTGTGGTGGTGCACACCTTTAATCCCAGGATTTATGACGGAGGCAGGCAGATCTCAGAGTTCAAAGCCAGCCTGCTCTACAGAGTGAGTTCCAGGATAGCCAGAGCTACCTAGAGAAACCCTGTCTCGAAAACAAAACAGAACAGAACAACAAAGTTATGGGGGAGGGAGGGGGTAAGAGGACGACAGCCTTTGAAAATTACTCAGCAACTCAAAGACAATAGGGGCACCAAGGAACTGAGGAAGACATCGGATCACAAAAGCTATGCACGCAGAGTGTGAAGGCGGTGAGGCTGAGCAAAAAGGACCAGGAGAGCTGCGTTTGAATAAACTCCACCCCTCTCAAACGCACTTTGAAGTTAACAACATTTGGAGGTTGGTCATAAGTGGGGGATACTTGGGTCTGTTGGGGAGTGCCCTTCATGAAGAGATTACTATCTTTCTCAGGTGTTTTAATTCTCATTTTGGAGGGGGAATGGCCTCTAGATGTAGGAATTAAAATGACCCTTGCTGCTTTATAAGGTACCCTGTCTTGAGGACTGTTTCAGCAGCAAAAGACAGACAAAGACTTAAGACACTGAGGACCTTCAGGAGGAGTCAAATCGGAGTAGCGGGAAGATACTGGTGAACTTGGAGATGGTGGAATGGCAGCCAAATGAGGAGGAGAGGAATATCCTTTTAGGTCCTTCAGCTTCCTGGTGACCTCCTGCTGGCTTTCCAGTAAGCAATCTACTTCCCTTCGCTCAAGGGATTTTCCTTCCTGAGGCCCAAAAGGCCAATTCTTCCCACAAGTGTGCCACACGTGAGAGGGAGTTAGTAGTCTTCAAGGCAGCCCTTTGACCCCTATCCCGCAGTGGAATGATCCGGAAGCACGCATTCTGGACTGTTCCGCAGAGTCTCCTAACTGGGTTCATGCCAGCTGCGTGCTATGGTTGCTGGCTGAGTAACTCCTCATCAAATGCTCACCTCCCTGTGTGATTTGTGTCAGCTCTCTTGTCATCTAGTGTACCCACTGTGCTCTCTGCGCTTCTCAAGCCACCTGAACTTAAACCGGTGCCTCTATATCTCTTGCAGCGGGAATGAAAACTAAGACGGACAGATGAGCAGGTCATTTATGACCCGCACTAGGCTACCTGTGAGGGTGAGGAGGAAGATGATGTTGACAATTGTGCCAGTAACAACTGATACAAATCAGGATGCTGTCTGCCTGGTGGTGCAACCAAGCTATGAAAGGATGGACTGGGACTAGAGGAGAAAGAGAAAATTCAAAACCCAATTCCTTAAAGCAAAAAGCAGAGCTATGGGAGTGAGTGTGTTTTTGGTCTAGTGAGCTTTGCACACACCACATCATTCCCTGGGGTCTCTGGGAGGGAGTATGTCAGCTGCAGACCAAGTGCATATCTCAGGAGGAGAATGGACCAGAAGAAATACGTCCGAGTGCAGCCCTCAGGAAAACCAAGCTTGTGCCTTCCTCAAGCCCTTTGATTCTTGGCTCCGGGGCTGTGCGTGACCCTGATGATACCACATTCAAGCATAAGACGGTCACCGTAACTTTCCATTGCTGCTATTAGAACTTTTGTTGCAGTCAACACACAAAGAGACAGACTCATTTTGACAGCCTGCCCTGGTTTGAAAGCGGGTGTACGCCTTCTCTGTTTGTCCCAGGGGCATGAAATACTTGGTGCCAACATAGACCCCGACACCCAAGGCCTTTCCACGTCAAATGTTTTAACATCTCTCTTCTAAAGAGACTTTTCTCTCCAAGAAATTCTTTCAAGAAAACCATTCCACCTTTTCGCATGGCTGCAGCTCATAGAGAGAGAAAAATCAAGTGTGGTGGTAGCGAGGAGTGGGAGACACTCGCCCCCTCCTTTCCTGTGCATGGAATAATTTCATCCTTGAATAATTTCTATGCGATGCTGAGAGTGGCCTCAAGACTCTGCTCCAGAGCACCGGATATCAAAGTCAGCCTGGACTCCTGGCTATTCCCACTGATTCTAGCCTGGTCCAACCTGGGAGGAGTGTCTCATCTCCTGACCCCGCTCTTGCCTCAGGCAAACCGTTGCCCCCAACTTGAGTTTTGGAAGTAGACTGGTGAGTATAAGTTCTTGGGGGCATTAATGCGTTGCTTCCTTGCATGTCTGTGATTCTATGATGTGGGCCTTGTGGTTAGTCCCATGCTGGAGATGAAAGGCTAAGACACAGAAGCTGCAGGCACCGTTCAGGTCCTTGAAGGACGTTTTAGTCTGAGCAACACCATGGAGAAGATCGCCCTGGACACCCCAGTGGGCATCTAAGGCTGGGCTAGACGGACTACTTAAGGAAGGATTTTCAATACCAGAGTTGCCATTAGCTTTGATTTATTAAAATTCTACACCTGCACTTTTATCCAAGACCTTAGTGCCTGAGCTGTGATCTCCCATAGATGGCCCCAGGGAGCACGTCACAGAATACCAGAGAGTGCTGGCTGGTTTCCAACCTCTACTTCCTGCCCCAGGCTCTCAACGTTTTCTGGATCATCACATCTTCTGTTTTTTTTATTACATTCATTTATTTTGTGCATGTGTGTGCGTGGGCACACAGGCCACAGCGTATGTGTGGAGGTACAGAGGACAATGTTCAGGACTTGGATCTCTCTTTCCACCATGTGGGTTTTGAACTCAGGCTGTTATGCTCAGTGGCAAACACCTTTACCCACTGAGCCATCTTGTCTATCCCCTTGCTTCCTGTAATCCCTGTATGACAGCCAAAGTCATTCCTCCTCGGGAAGTTACTGAAGGCTCCTCCATTCTCCACTGCTAGTTGCTCTCACACACCTGATTCCTTTTTGCCTGGCCTTTGCCTACCCTGAATCATGGTGATGGAAGATAAGTGGACATGGCTCTCTGTCAGCTGAACCAGCAGGGCCAACCTTACACTCAAGGGTCTCTGTATTGGATGCTTCCCAGATGGCATTTACAGTTCTATGCCTTAACATGCTTTAAACTGTTAAGCTTTAAATATTGTCTTAGTTAGGGTTTCATTGCTGTGAAGAGACACCATGACCAAGACAACTCTTATAAAGGTAAACATTTAATGGGACTGACTTACAGTTTCAGAGGTTCAGTCCATTATCAGCATGGCAGGAAGCATGGCAGCATGCAGGCAGACATAGTGGTGGAGGAGCCAAGAGTTCTACATCTTGATCAGAAGGCAGCCAGGAAGAGACTGTCTTCCACCCTAGGCAAAGCCTGAGCATAGGGGGCCTCAAAGTCTACCTCCATAGTGACTTCCTCCAACCTGTCCACATCTTCTCCAATAAGGCCACACCTCTTAATAGTGTCACTTTCTATGACCAAGCATTCAAACACATTGGGGTCATACCCATTTAAATCACCAAAAATATGATGTCCTTCACAACTTATGTGCTGAATGTCTGGTAGGAAAGAAAGGGATATAGACTCACAATTCCAGGTTACTGTCCCTCACTGTGGGGGAAGTCGCAGTAGTAGGAGCTTGAAGCAGCAGGCCGCAGCACACCCAGTTGGGAGCAGAGAGAAATGAATGCATACATGCTCACCTTCTTGCTTGTGCTCAGCTTGATGTCTCCACTCAGCTCAGAACACCCCCTCCCACCCACATATGGAAGGAATGGTGTCACCCAGAGTGGGCTGGGTCTTCCCACACCAACAAACTTGTTAAGGCAGTCTCCCACAGACAAGCCTACAGCCCAACCCAATGTAGATAAACTTTCATTAAGACCCTCTTCCCAGGTAGTTTTAGGTTTTGTCAAGTTGATGATTGAAACTTACCATCACAGAAGCAGTGGACCTTTAGGAGGTAGGGCCTAGCTAGTGGAAGTAGGTCACTAGGGGCAGGCCTCTAATGGTCATACCTACTTCTGGTTCTAGCCCTCCTCCTCCTCTGGCTTTCTGGTCTACCTCAATAGACCCAGAGACCAACAATACTTTCGCTGTATGCCTTTTCCACCTTAAGTCATCTGAGGTCATGAGCCAAATAATGTTTCCTCTGTTGAGTTCTGGTATGCATTCTGTGACAGAGACGCAGCCCTCTTAGGGAGGATGTGTGTTGCATTCTTTATGCTCATACTTCCTCCTCGCGTTCATAAGTTTGTCGAAGATGGAACCACAGCAGCTCAGCTGAGTCTCTTCCATTTGCTTTGCAGAGAGCCTGGCATGGAGGGCACATTTGAATGAAAGACGCCTGGGGAAATGGTAGTGCCTGGTGGGGGAAACCCTTGGGAATTACAGGACAGATAGACACCTATTTGTTGCATTACATAAAATTTACATTTCAGCTTCTGTCCTTCAGTGGACATGAACATCCATGGTCCCTCTGAGTATTCAGACATATGGACGCTCTCCATTTCAAAGGGATGATCTGGGCCTGCAGAGACGGCTCAGTTGGAAAGTTGAGTGTTTGCCACACACGCTGAGTTCAGTCACCAGCACTCACTTAAAAGTTGGGTGTGATATGTTTACCTGTAATTCAGCACTGGGAAGACAGAGAGGGGAGCATCCTGGGGCTTGCTGACCAGCCAGTCTAGCTAAGTGAGTGAGTTCCAGGTTTAGGGAAAGACTCTGTCTCAAAAGATAAGGTGAGGGCTGGAGAGATGGCTCAGTGGTTAAGAGCACTGACTGCTCTTCCAGAGGTCCTGAGTTCAAATCCCAGCAACCATATGGTGGCTCACAACCATCTGTAATAGAATCTGATGCTCTCTTCTGGTGTGTCTGAAGACAGCTACAGTGTACTCATCTATAATAAATAAATAAATCTTTTAAAAAATAGATAAGGTGAAGAGTGATTGAAAAAGACGCCCAGTGTTGATCTCTGGCCTCCACTGAAACATGTAAACATTCATGCTTGCACAGACACTGCACATGCAAATTATGAATTAAAAGAGATGCTCATGGTGGTTTATGGCTATAATTCCAACATTCAGGAAGCTGAGACAGGAGGATTTCTATGACTTCCAAAATTCAGAAACAGGAGTACTGACTGCTATGAATTCCAGGTCAGTTGGGTTACATAGAGAGTCTTAGACCAGCCTGGACTGGGTATGAAGTGAGGCCCTATCTTAAAAGTCAAAACACAACGAGAGAGTGCTTTACAGGGATTATTTCCGAATCGACGATTCCTGAACTTCCTTTCTTATTTAAATATCAATGGAATTTCGAAGGAAAAATTCAAATTATTTCTTACTTCCTCTTGTTTCTCTTTATAAAGTGGTCTGGGGCTGTCTTGAGTCTCTAAGCTTTCTTTCACATTTTCCATCCCTCTCTTTGGAAGCCAGCCATGCACCTTCCTGAGCAGATCTCAGGGATCGTGGCTAAAATTAATAACAGTAGTCACATCAGTGACAATTATAATAACCACAAGCTCCTTACAGGACAAATTAGCCAAGGTACTTTTGGTTACAAGCAGCACAAATTACCTCTAGCTAATTTCAGTAGAAAAGGGGTACTCGGGACCTGTGACAGATGTCTGTGTGCTCCCCCTGGGTCCTTTTTACATCTACTATTGTAGGTTCCAGGCCCAAACCACCCACAGCTACTTATCCCCTTCTCCAGAAATGCATCCCCTGCCAAAGGGACCCCTCCCTAGGGGATTACCTTGCAGCTCCCATTTGACAAATATGGGTGTCGAAAGGGCTGTTCACACCCACAGCCTTGGAAGCCAGCTGAAGCCCGGTGGCTGCAACTTCACTGGGCTTCTCCTCCCTGGCCTACTCTCCACACCTCTTACAGTTTCACCCAAAGGCATGACTTATCCTATACCAACAGTTTCCACTTCAGTTGCTATTTCTAGGGAGTCCAAGATGGGCAGCCCACAGATCTGAGAAAGGACAGTCTCACAGGAGCTAGAAAAGTCCAGGGAAGAGCCTGACAGGTAGTCTTTTCTGTCTGCAGTCCTCAGGATGAACCAGCACTAGCTGTTTGCATAGCCCTCCTCATCCCCTGCAGCCACTCCATTGGTTCACATGGTCATCCTTGCGCTGGGAAGGATAGGGGGCGGGGGTCTCCTTCATCTCCTACCAAGTTATTCCATTCCTTCAAGGTTAGCATCCACTTGCAGGAGTTGAATGTTGCAAGAGTTGTCAAAAGAAAAACAAAGCTGGCCTCATCGATACTGTACCGCCCACTCCCCAGGACAGCCTGTGAAGCAGTCGCTGCTAATAGTCATTATACAAAGGTGGAAACTGAGGCAAAGTTCAGGAGAAGCCAAGAGGATAACCTGAACCCCGATAGTTCTTGTTTCAAAGCCCCTACTTTGCAGGTTGACTCTCCGTTAGGCCATTTTAGCTCCATGTGGCTCGTAGCCTGTGCCCCTCACCTGCCCTGAGCTGTTGCTCCAGAATCCCACGGGCTGGCTGAATTAAAACGGCAAAAATTCTAACTTCACCATGCTGGAAACTGAAGTTTAATGAAAGGAAGTCATCATTTTGAAAAAGGGGGGAGAAGAAGAAGAATTCCTAATTTTACAGGAACTTACTACCACTATGATGAATCTAATCTTGTGATGACTTTGGCCAATTAACTCCACCCTCAGGAGCCTTAAAATAAGTTTCACTCCCAACACCTGAGCCTTTGGGGGCTCACCACATGCTGGGGCCCAGGGGAGGCATTCAAACCAGGACACATGCCCCCTAGAAGCTACAAGACCACACCCTTGACTTGGAAACTTCAGAGTATTTGCTGGAACCTCTGGAAATTTCTCCTTGTTCCTGAGAGACCCAAGAAGAGACTGTTCTCAGTGATTTCTCTAAACTATTAAGTCTGGGTCTGAAAAGGATGGTTGCCTCAGACTTCTGCCCTGTTGGTTTCTGGGTAGATGCAAGAACAGGAATTTGTCAGGACAAAGAGACTCACAGAGACTGCAGCAAAGCCTTCCCAGCGTTCTGCCTGGAGTCCACTGTGCCTGCAGCCTCCCTAACAGACAAATACGTTCCCCTGTGTTATGGTTCAGCTCAAGTGGATTGTTGTCACCTCCTGCCCAGAGCATCTTAACTGATGTCCTCTTCTCTCTGGGCTGGAAAAAAATGCCTAAAAAGTCAATTTAAAGATAATTGAAAATTGCCATTTATTTGTTGTATAACAAAGCACTGGATCTTTCTGAACCACAGCTTTCTTCTGTGGGAAACGGAGGTAGTGTCATAGGATCACACGCTCACGGCGAGCAACCCACGAGGACACAGCAAATGCCTGAGAATATTAAAAACTGGCTACCTGGCTATTAGAAATTTCTTTAGGGAAATAAAAAAATACAAGTAAGAACACACCGTTTTAACACAGTGACTGCCTTTTCTGTCTCCATCCACAGAATTTCTAGCATATATGTATGCAGGTCCCTACCTCAAACGTCAAATCCCTTCTTGCCCCGTAACGCAACTCCATCAGCAAATCTGCATACTCTTTAACCAGACTCAAAATGTGACCTTCTGAAAGGCATGCACTTTAGGCTGTGTGTGTGTTTGAAAAGCCCTCAGTGACTCCAGGGATAGGTATACGTAATGTATTTTTAGCTCAGTGGTTTGTAACCAGGGGCCGAAATCCAAATTGAATTGCAGTGGTTCTTAAATGTTTGGGGGTTGTGAGCTCCTTTTGAGAATCAAATGAATGTTATGGATCAACTCTGAGGTAAAGCACAGCGGAGGAAATAAATCAGAACAATTAAGATCATGAACCAGGGACTTCAGAGAACACGTCGTATTTAATCTCTACAAAACTATCTGGGCAAAGGGACTTGCCCTTGGGAGGTTCCCTCAGGAGCTCACCCAGTCAAGGGGACTCCCTCTCCTAGCTCGTATGCCCCTTAGTTATTTCAGGACTTTCCAGCCATGGCACAAGCAAAGGCAAGATTTCCCGTTGTCATTATGGCCAGTGAAGAAACTAAGGCCCTGGGAGACGGTGTCACGGGAAGATGGTTAAAAATCCCTGAGCTTGAGGAGGCTACACACACTGCCATCTTCCCGCTCGTTCTCTCACTGTGCCAAGTACTGCACCACGGTATGGTGAGGCGGGGTAGAAAGAGCCATGAACACTAGCACTCCTGTTGGTAGAGCCTGTGCCTCAATTTCCCTAGCTGTAAAACAGAGTCGGTGGAATATTCTGGGTATGGTTGGCCACAAATCAGAGAGGCCCGTGTAGAGGCAGCAGCCTGCCCATGACGTACATAGCACAGACAGTAGATGGGGGTTATTTGCCAACAGAGTTCATGTATTTTAAGTCTTTAATGAGATCCTTTTAGAGAGGGGAAAAAGGAGAGGGATTAGTGGGTGAGACTGGTTGCTGTAGAAGTGTGAGGACTTGAGTTCAAATCCTTACACCTTCATAAAAAACTGGGTGTGGCCAGACATGGTGGCCCACATATTTAATCCCAGCACTGGGGAGACAGAGGCAGGCAGATCTCTGTGATTTGAGGTCAGCCTGGTCTCCAGAGCAAGTTCCAGGACAGCCAGGTCTACACAGAGAAACCCCGTCTCAAAAATCAACAGCAATAACAAAAGTCTGGGTGTGGCTTGTGTGCAACTCAAGGTTGTCCCTGTCCTGTTACTCCAGCACCGTCAGGACTGGGACAGAGGCCTGCAGGTCATCAGCCTTTCTCCAAGTTCAGTGGGACACACTATCTCAAGGGAATAAGACAGAGAGTGCTGGAGCACTCCTCTGTCCTCCTCATCTGCACACACACACACACACACACACACACACACACACACACACACACACACACACACAGAGAGAGAGAGAGAGAGAGAGAGAGAGATGTATAAACACACAGACATTAAAAAAAACCACTTTTTATTGATACTTTGTGAGTTTCACATCATACATCCCAGTCCTGCTCATCTCCTTGTCCCCTTATATCCACCTTCACCCTCCCAACTTTCCCTCAACAAAACAAACAAGCAACACAAGTAAACATTAACAGCAAACCCCGAAGCCTAG
Organism: Rattus norvegicus; assembly: GCF_021556685.1. Taxonomy (NCBI): domain Eukaryota; kingdom Metazoa; phylum Chordata; class Mammalia; order Rodentia; family Muridae; genus Rattus; species Rattus norvegicus. The sequence goes on along the minus strand of NC_141549.1, from coordinate 7,247,030 downwards.
GAAACATCTTACGGAAGCTGTGGTGTGTTGGTGTGTCTCACGGTACGTCCCACACATCTATACTTGTGAATGCTCTTTGCAAAGGGTCATTGGTCTGGTTTGAGGTCTCCGGCTTCTGCCCATCAATATTGGATACTTAGCAGGGCTCCTCCCAGTTATCCTGTTGTTGCCCTGTGCTGTGGAGATCCTGCACCAATCAGACCAGCCCTTTCACGTGCCCCCACCATTCTCAGATGATACAGATTTTGGGGTGGGCCTACTCAGAGCCCTGGATCAGGGCTGGGTGACAGCTTTGCTGTGCGTGCACCCGCTTTTCCTTATCCACACCACCAGGGCGAGCTCTCCAGCACTGCTCTGGCTGGGCCACCATCAGCAGGAGGCAGGGTCAGCTGTCCTGTCCTCACATTCTAGGGACCAGCTCACCTGGATCTGCTCCTCCACAGCCAGCTCCACTGTGCTGCCCAGTCAAGGCACAGGCACTCTCTCCTGTGCTGCAGCCTAGAGGGCCAGCTCTCCTACTCTCATAGCCT